>NC_091945.1:21697103-22031269 GCF_041260155.1 Ptychodera flava | reverse complement strand
TGATGAATTAGAGATGGCAAATATGCATCTGAACGAGCTTTACAATGAAAGAGATAAAATTCAGTCAGAAGCGGAACTTCCGCCTGAACTCAGAACAAGACTAGCTAAAATTGATAATTGAAGAGCACCATGACCTTACGAGAGGGGCACGTGAAAGACTGGCGCAGACTAGCTCTCTTTTGATTTTATATCTGATCCATAACTCTCACTGAAACTGATGCTAACAGAGTTATTTATACGGCATGAAGGTAATGGTAAAACTATCGCTGCAATCCTTACCGCCATTGGAATGACAACATATCAACATCAACAATCGCCCTGGCTGTAACTAAGTGCAGCCTATGCGGTGACGGCTCACCAATTAGTCTTGGTGGCTCACCCACGGTATAGACGAAGGCAAAGGTAATTATCAGGTAGTTGAGTGAGTGGTTAAAAGCCCTCGCTGCGAAAAGCAGGTAAAATTAACGTCGCAATACCTACTTTAATCGGATCTCTTGAAGAATTAGAGGTTGATTTGATTGGTGAACAGCTATGGCGTACAATATCTGCCAAATCTGTCTATGTGGTACTGCAGTTCGCCTATACAATACTGTGTTGCCGAAATGATGTGATTCAATTAGACTGCGTTAACAAATAACGATTTGGGGGTAGAGGAATCGCAATTGAAATCTTATTTTTTTCAGTCCCCCTCGATACCCTAAAAATTTCAAATGCCTCCTCTGTGTGATGAAAATTGTTTAAGCCCCCCCCCCCCCCACTATCACAGACGCGTATATCGGTAAAGGATGTGCGCGCAGAAAAAATAAACAAAAATCGCGCCGTTCCGCTCGCAGATGTTCAACACTACCTGTTATTAGCAGTTTGTAAAGTCATATTCCTAAGGCAAGTTCTTAAATTGATTCATTTTTAAACGCACCAGTGAACTTTTTGGATTTATCAGTCTAAGCCAACATGAGTTAATCTAACTCTGGCCACGTCAATTGCTCCTGCCAAAGAGCATACAAAATGACGATCATGAGAGAGTGGGCAAATCGTGAATTCTGGCTAACTGTCATATTGTAAAAAAAGCACAGTGACCTACCAAAAATTTGTTTCAGAAGTCCAGGACATATATGAATTAGATGCTTCTCAAAAGTGACTATACTGGAAGGTTAAAATATTCCATCAAATAATAAATGTTTTCATCTCTGAAATTTTGGGTGTAATAATGGCAAATTTGGTTAAAAAATAAATAATTCCATTTAGTCACATATTTTTTCATTTAGGGTTTTGCTCTTGTATTATTTTATGATGAGAATTTGAAAATTTAGAAAATCAAGCATGGTGACCCTATTTTTTTCTTTAATATTTGATTATTCTCATATGCCTGAATTCAAAAATCCCCGATAAATTTTAAAGTCTCCTGGTCTTCCATATGTTGCTCTCTGGCCTGATCTTGTGTACAAGTATGTAACACTGTCATGAGCGTCATTTGACCCAAACTCTTCTTCAAATACCATGTCATCTGAAACTCTTCTTCAAATACCATGTCATCTGAGTCAGAGCTATCTCTATCACTGCTCAGGTATGCAGTGACAGTGACACTGCAGTAGCAGGGCGGTACCTGATAATGACACTGCCCGCAGGGAGTAGCTGTATTAACTTTGATAATTTTGACAATATTTTTGTTCAGTTTATACAACTGCGTTCTTGTTCTACTCCCTACAGCATGTTGAACTGTCCAGTATTCAGCTTGCCATCACAGCCTGTGTAGTGAACGTGCCGCCACCAACAAGGCTCTGGTAAGATAAGATTGTGCAAATCCTTAACATTTTGACATTTTCCGACATTTGTTGAATTCCTACATATTGCCACAATGTCACCAAATCACCTAGCGACGAAGTTAGCCGTCAACAATCCTCTGCCAAATCCCCGCTAAATCGAATGCGACATTCTGGCAATCGATAAATCTATTGGGCTGAATTATAAAAACTTAGGGATAATACTACATCGGTTGGGGGTCATGTTTTAGAATGTTAAACAGGGTTAGGGTCACGCTTTGACACGAGGATAGCGGAAGGGTCAATAAGCCTCAAACCATGATATGTTGTACAATGTGAAGAAGACAAAATGGATGTTTTAAACCTCATAACAAACTCTGTAAAATTCCTACAGTCGTGCTTGATGGTCACTCAATAACAGTTTGTAAATAAATTTACTTACTTGGGTCATGTTTTAACATATGACCTAACAGACGATGATGATATTAATTCCCAAAAAAGGCATTGTGCGGTCGCTCAAATATGCTTCTAAGAGAATTCAGCTGTTGTGGTCGTGAAGTAAAAGTTCGACTTTTTAATGCATTCTGCAACAATGTCTATAGTATTCAGTTATGGTACAATTTTAATGATTATAGATTCGCTTGTTTCGGGGCTTTGCAGAAATGAGGGCAACATTGAGGGGCGGAGCGATTGCAGACGGAAAGCTTTTGTGATGATCTGAGGGGACGTCAGTGTATAACTTTTTGGTCCAGAAGCCAATAGGAGTGTCCTTGTAGATATTGGGGACAACTATAGTTTTCGTGAGGAGAACACTCTCTAAACATATATCGAGCAGTCCTTTAGAACTCTTCTTCATTTAGGGCACTGTATCTCTACGAAGTTATCATTGTATCAGCATATTCTACTCACAATCAATAATAGCCTTATTCGCCATTCTGGTCTTCATAAATCAAATGCATACACTTAATTAAATGAATCGACGTGACTCTATAGAAGTCACATTCTTCGTAGACTAATGTCGCCCCCATGTCAAATTATAATGCGATTGACATCGTTAGAACGATCAATGTTAAATGTAATAATTGACAATATTTTAGTATGAGTTTGTCAATGCAATTGATTAATGTCATTGTTGGTACAAACACGTAACATCGCTGTTTCAATATTTATCAAATTATCGCAAGGCTATCGATCATTTCTAGCTCACCGATGAGGCCAATTTATGAAAGAAATCAAGTCACTCCGACAGAATACTAAAGATTGGCTAGTCTTGTCGTAAGTGACTGTATGAAAACTGGTTTGCGTGCTTTGTATATATGCGGGGTACTGAAAAACTATGATATTTTTGACTGGATGAGGAAAGAAAGAAAGTTCGTTCGGATATTACAGCTCCGTCAAAGCTTGCCACTGTGAAACAGATCATCAGTGTTTTTCTTGGTCCATATAGCCTCGATGTCGAACAGTACAGATTGTCTTGAATGCATGATGATATCTTCGTCCCCATCTTAGATGTTGGTATAATTCCGTGCATGCTGGATTAGGGAGCATTCGTTTTTTGCAGGGAGGGGGTCAGTGGAAATCAGGGGTTGACTTTTACGAATGAATATTTTCTTTAATACAAAACTAGGTAAATCTGTGTATTTATAGCTGTTTGATTATTGATATTAGTGTATTCGATTAGATAAGGGTGATTATAAGTCCATGTGCGTACAAAAAATTTGATTTTGGAATTTCATTTGTCGCTTTAAGTTCCACCGATCCCCCCCCCCCCCCCGTAAAAATAGAATGCTTCCTTACGTCTGTTACAAATTTGCGGTAGCTGATGGATTCTCTCCAAATGCACGAGATACAAAGCCCAGAATTTTACGGCAAGTAATTTTGGTAATAAAGATGAAACAAATATTTCCAGAATTGCTCTCAAAATACAGACACAGCGGCAAATTTGGTCTCATTAACAACCGAACCCAACTGAACCCAAATCGGGCATCAAGCTCCATATTTGGCCATGCCTCCCCATTACATACTCCTGAAAAGAGAGAGAGAGAGAGAGAGAGAGAGAGAGAGAGAGAGAGAGAGAGAGAGAGAGAGAGAGAGAGAGAGAGAGAGAGAGAGAGAGAGAGAGAGAGAGAGAGAGAGATGATATATATATATATATATATAGATAGATAGATAGATAGATAGATAGATAGATAGATAGATAGATAGATAGATAGATAGATAGATATAGATATAGATATATATATACATACATATAAAGCACCGAACACAAAAACAAGAGATGTGAGTACCCGACGAAGAGAAATTACACGCCCTTTCATTGACGTGATGGTGTCGTGCTCAAGATGAAGCAAACGAAGGTGGCACTAAATGACGCTGCGCAGTTTACGAGAACCATAGTTCACTTCCCTCTACCTCAAATTGTGTGGGATAACTGACAGAACTGGGAAAAAAACTGGAAAAGCCTTTCGCCACTGCACGTTGGTTGAGAATAATCCGTGAGTGAGCGAGCATTATTGACGCAGAGGATATATATATATATATATATATATATATATATATATATATATATATATATATATATATATATATATATATATGTATATATATGTATATATATATATATATATATATATATATATATATATATATATATATATATATATATATGATCGAGAAGTTACGCGAAGTTATGTGATGAAGAAATTAAGAAAATTTATTATCGTTCATCAAATGACTTGATCTTTTGTGATTTCTATGTCGCTTTCCTAAAGATCTTACGACTAAAGAAATCAACTTTATGTATTCAATTGAACGTCCATAGAGGTGTAGATTTTGAAGGAAAGGTACGAGTACTACGATACGACCCGGGCCGTACCCTTGCTCGCTGCTTGCAGACCATGGGCATTTGGTCAGTCAAGCCCTGGCACACCGTACGGTTATTGGGAATAGCTTATCAACCTTTAGCTACTCGCAATTTCGTTGGACATGCCTTCCATGTCTAAATTTATCGCATCGCCTTTTAGTAATCATTGTGACAATACGGTATCGATCGCGACAGGTCGGTCTGTGCGGCGCGTGCAAGCTGGAAAAAAGTTCCGGTAAAACAGGGGTCATACGGATCATGCTGATATTTAAATGGACCCTGGACCTAATCTGCAATATAGCTTACGAAATTCTGCACAAGCCAGACACTGTTCTTGCTGTCACCTGTTACACTTAAAGGGGCAGTTCTCAGTCCCTGGTTCTCGCATTAGTCCTTGTTGACATTTGGCATTTACATGCTGCCAGCCCTTTATTTTCCATTGAAATATTATTAAGTTGGACAATTTACTTTCAGATAAAGCTGATAAGTGACCTGCCCCTTTAAGAATGAGAAGTCAAGCAAGTGTCGGCTAAGTGCTAGTTTCCAATCGCATTCAAAGAGTTTGAGGACAATAAATGTTTAGTTTTCTTGTCGATCACAAATCATTGTATGTCGACCTCTTGCGGTATGCTAACTAAACACCATCACGTACATATACAGAACTCACTGGGTCTTTGTTCCCGTCTGTCCCTTCTAAAGTCCGAATAAACAAATCACTGTTCAGTAAGTCAATAGTTTTGGTTTGTTCGTGTGAAAATTACTGTCATATCAAATAAATGTATAAGAGCTTAAGACGAGATAATCTAACAGTGACTATCTCTGTTGATCCCTCGACCCTGGCCGTAGATTCAGATCCTGACTGTAGATTTACTAGACGGGAGTGTTTGTGGCGGTACTTCCTCTGTGGATTGTCTGCGATACACGCTTGTCATCTATAGTAGGTTGCAGCAGTAAAACGTAGCCGCCAGGGGACGCAGAGTGGATACAATTAGTCTGCAGGCTTTCATCGTGTATTGATCGTTCGATCGATCAGACATCTAGTCATACATTGTACCGTCGTCATTGTTTAAATTCCAAACTTTTCGTCAGTACGTCAGATTACATTATGTAGTGGGGTTTTTTTCATGTCAACGTGCGCTACAGACAGCGCTACGTATTTACTTGTCCCATACTACTACAGATAGGCACAACTTTCAAAGTGCACTGGTCGGGCGTTTAGCTTTACCAATGTAGTAATCGATTTTTGACAGCCATAATGAACAATCGATAGACGCGAGCAGAGTGCCCAGAAAAAAGTAGATCACGATTTAACGCCTGTCATTCTTCGTGCTTGTCGGAACTACCAAAATTTCGATGGTTCATTTTTGAGACGACAGACGTATGGTTCAATGTTACTGTAAGGCCTTGACAGAATTGGGAGAAAGGGCGCCGGTGGAGCCTAAATTGTCATGAAACAGTTGTATGAGGGCGATTTCTTTGCATGCATTCAAGAAACTAGGGGGAGGTAATGATCCCTTTTTTAGCAAAGATTGAAAGGGATTTAAAAACATTTGAAAATACTGAATTGAATTTAAATTTTTATTGCAAAAATGAAAGCCCTTTGCAGTATTCACGTTAATGCTGCCCCGGCTCCGAACAGACTATGACATAAATTATGAAATGTACACCAGAATGTTAGAGACAATCGATGAGACTTTGCGTTGCATTTCCAAATACATACCCTGTATACAAATTGTAAAATCATACACAACAGTTGTCAACTACATTGTACAAAAATAAAATCAAACATCTCCGAAATGAAAAATACAGATGTTCATTTGTCCGCTGTACTGTTTCAGACCAATAAAACAACGTTCATCATTTGTGCTAACATAAATAATACCAATATACAATTGGGCCGTCACTATGGTTGTCACCCTTATGATTTTTCATTTCCCTTTTCGACAATTTTATATATTGTACATCACTTTGATTTAATTTGCTTAATTAGTTTCCATTTTGATATATATATATATATATATATATATATACCATAAGCGCATGATCATTTGAATTTTTCCCATGTAATCGTCACAAGGGTTGATGTTTCATGTAATGTTAAACTTAGTGATCCAGACCAGTGTGTGGACATGGACATTACCCGAGGGATTATACTCGTGAGCAGGCTGACCTGCGTTGCCAGGCAATTGATATATATCGCTGTGTCATATCTGTGTAATTTGGCTTAAAAACTATCTACTGTTGATTGACCAATCAGAGTGCTCAATTCAGGGTGTTTTATCTACTCATAAAGCCTTGGTCACCAAATTCCAGAAACGAATGACAGCACCGTAGTATATACTGTCCAATCAAAAGTGAACATGTCATATTCTGTAGACATCTGGTACGTTTTAATATTCAAATTTGGTGACACAGCGGAAACCAGCTGCAACACAAAATCTGCTGTGCCCTAGGGCATTTATATAATGTGCCCTAGGGCATTTATAGGATGTTCCATTACATTGGAAGGCTATTTCACAAATAAAAGTTTTAATTCATATCCTAAACATATTACATTGACAAAGGGGACGGTTGACGTAAAGACATTGAAATGAAAATATATCACTTAGGGGCGATAGTTTTTAAGTCGGATAAAACCCTCATACTCGGGCTCTTCTGGTATATAAAGTCCAACCCTACGATAAAATGTCTCGGCCTGCGGCCTCGACATTTTATCGTTGGGTTGGACTTTATATACCAGAAGAGCCCTCGTACTCGGGCTTTATCCTATACATATAAGCTAGCAATAAACTCAATTGTGCCATCGCACCTTAACCCTTTGAGTGCCGTAATTTTTCCCACCAAAATGTTAGTGCAACATTTTACCAATTTTTATGATTTTATCTGTAATTTTTTGGATAATTTTGGACCAAAGTTACATTACATTTTATGTGCTTGTTTTTTATAAAATTTTGGCAGAAATCTGAAAAAATTACTGAGGTATATTTTATAAAGGCAAAAAAAAATTGACTTTTGCGCTCAAAGGGTTAACATGGCCGTTTATTTCACACCTGCCGAATCTCAAGTATTTCGTCTTGGACGACAGGTTCTGTAACTATGCAAGCTAATCACAAGGGATTATTTTCCACATTTTTTATTTAAAGTTACTCCTGTGAGATGTGGGCCTCTTTGTAACTTAAAGGGGGACAGCCAATGTCTCAGCGTTGTCGCGGAATTTGTCACGCAAAAAGGATGTTGATTATTTTGGTTACTGGAGATATAATCACCAGATAATCTGAGATTGTCAATCTCGCCTTGGTGATGCAAATAGCATCTGAGTATTCGATCAAACGCTTTATGTGGAATGCTGGACGAAGTCCGAACGTCTGACTGATCGGAATACATACACACGACTTTGGTACGGTAAAGTTACATTTCGGATATGAGATCAAAGCCCGCTAATCTAACAATCAACCCAGGTTTAAGGTCAGGAAGAATAATTATTGTTTCTCGGAATCACTGCTTCTACACCAGATAATCTGAGATTGTCAATCTATTCTAATTTATCTTTGTATGCTGACGATTCCAAGTTATTTATGGCCATTACTGATATGTCCGATTGCATCAAACTACAACAAGATATCAACCAGGTTGTGAAGTGGACGAGCAAATGGAAGTTGTCATTAAATGTTAAAAAAAATGTCCATGTATTTCATTCACTTTGAAAAAAAGTCAAAATATTTCCTTACAGATGTGCTAAGCAAACTATCTTGACTCGCACCAACTTTGTAAAAGACCTTGGTGTATTTTTAACAAGTAAACTTAACTGGAGTATGCACATTAACCATGTTGTTTCAAAGGCTTTAAAATGCTTGGATTTATCAAGCGTTCTTGTAAATATTTTAATAGCATCAAAGTTTTAAAAACATTGTATGTCTCCTACGTCAGAAGCCACGTTGAATACTGCTCACCCATCTGGTCCCCTCATCAATTATATTTAATAAAGAAATTAGAAAGAGTCCAAATAAAATTTATCAAGTATCTTTGTTTCCGTTCATCGATGGCTTACTCAAGGGCTCTGTATAGTAACCTATGTTATGAATTTCGCCTTCCCACATTGGAGAACAGGCGAAATTTTTAGACACTCTTTTTTCTTTATAAAATCCTTCACTCAGTTTATAGTGTACCAGATGTTCTTGCACAGATTCATTATAACGTTCCTGCTTTTACATTGCGTCGTGCTGTTCTTTTTAGACCAGTGTCAGCACGTACGAATATCTTGAAACACTCATTTTTATCACGATCTCAGACATATTTTAATTCTATCTGTAACAAGCAAAATTTAGATATTTTTAATAACTTCAGTAATTTTCGTCATGGATTATGTAAGATCCTTTTTTCTGAATAATTACTTTTAGCTGGATGTATTTCTGTGTATCTTTCGCATTATTGCTGTTTTTTGGTTTTTTCTTATGTGAATTCTCCTGTCTGTTTGTTTACGTTGTAACTGTTATATACTTTTCGTTTTTTGTATTATATTTTATTTTCAAACGAACCTGTTATTGGGGCAACCTGTTGGTTCGAGATTAAATTAAAATTTTAAAAAAAATTCTACTTTAGCCAATTTGAAAGTATTTTTTCGACATTGCGGCAAATATGTACTTCGTACCGCTTTGCCCTTATTTACAGTGGATGAGAGGGTAAACAGGGGGTCAACGTAAAATGGAACAGTCAAAATGTTAGACCCACGACGAGCCATGAAGACGAAAAAGACAATACGGCAATTGTTTTACTTTTAGGATATTTTATTGTACCTATGTTTATAGTTTTTTTGCTTTCTTCTTGTCTTGGAGTAATTATGGAAATACTCAGAAATTGTTGCCAACAATGCCTCTATTATTGTGGACAGTTTATAAAATCTAAATTTCAAGTCATCAGTAACAACGCTACTGGGAAATTTGCGGGCTCGTAAAAATACAATAATTTTTTTTAAAAATCGCTTGCCGCATCTGTAGCTTTAGCTGAAAATCCGAGGAGGCAATTTTTTTTCTGGCGTGGTGCATGAGTATTCTGCCCATTATGGCATCAACAGAAATTATCAACGGTCAACATTGATCAGCAAGTCCGCTCATATATTACACAAACGCGCGAAACACACACACACACACACACACACACACACACACACACACACACACACACTCGCAAGTCCTTTTCAATTGAAATTTTAAATTTCTTTGACCCGATTTGAGTTCTGAGTAACCTCACAGGAAATTCTGATTGCATGAAAATGGTGCTGATACACGAGTCTGTCAGGCACAAATGAAACAAGGAGTCACCAAAGGCTGTGATTAATCGGCGCATCAACAAAAGTAAAAAATTTTGATTTTGACATTCTTCACCGCCGTTGTTACTTAAATAAAATGTAGTTCCCAGGACTCTTATCATAGTTGTTTGACAGCCAATATATATCATCGAAATGGGCATTTTCCCTATGTTCACGCAACGATAAACATCACTATAAACTGCCCGCACCACACGTGTCAGCCACCAGTGGTGACCGCTTGTGAAGAATTACAATCAGTTGGATCTTGTGGATAGTTTAAGCTTTATTATCACTGACACTCCACTTCTTATGAGGAATAAAAAAAAAAATAATAACAAGACAGAAAACTGTCAAGAAAACTCACATTTTTTACATGTCAGTACGTTTGGAATGATGCATGCGTTTTGCAAATCAGAGTCTTATCTCAACCTTACGTCACATCACGCTACCTGAAATAATCCAACAGTACTGAACATGTTGCTCCTGTAGGTATTGCGCTTTAGGAAAGATAAAACGGCAATAATAAAATGCTGCAAGCAAGGAAAGTAAAGCAAAAAAAAACAAAACAAAACCAAAAAAGGAAAACCAATATGGACTTTTTTTCGGATGACGGATCTGAGCCTGGTCGTTGTTACAATTGGATATTGAGGTTAAGGAATTGCTGATGTTGCTTATGCAGCTTCTCCCTCACCCTCTTCTTCCTCCTCATCAAATTCACCTTCCTCCTCTGCAGTGGCATCCTGGTATTGTTGGTATTCAGACACCAGATCATTCATGTTGGACTCAGCTTCAGTGAATTCCATTTCATCCATACCTTCGCCAGTGTACCAATGCAAGAAAGCTTTACGACGGAACATGGCAGTGAACTGCTCTGAGATACGTTTGAAAAGTTCTTGGATGGCTGTGCTGTTGCCAATGAAAGTGGCTGACATCTTCAGACCACGTGGTGGAATGTCACAAACGGCGGTCTTAACGTTGTTGGGGATCCATTCGACGAAGTAGCTGCTGTTCTTGTTCTGGACGTTCAGCATCTGCTCATCAACTTCCTTCATGGACATACGACCACGGAACATGGCGGCTACGGTGAGGTAACGGCCGTGGCGAGGATCGCAGGCAGCCATCATGTTCTTGGCATCAAACATCTGTTGGGTCAGCTCTGGTACGGTCAAGGCACGGTATTGCTGGCTACCACGGCTGGTAAGTGGGGCAAAGCCAGGCATGAAGAAGTGAAGACGTGGGAATGGTACCATGTTGACAGCTAGTTTACGTAGATCGGCATTCAATTGACCAGGGAAACGCAGGCAGGTAGTTACTCCGCTCATTGTGGCAGATACAAGATGATTCAAGTCACCATAGGTTGGGGTTGTCAATTTCAGGGTACGGAAGCAGATATCGTAGAGAGCTTCATTGTCGATGCAGTAGGTTTCATCTGTGTTTTCTACCAACTGATGTACTGAGAGGGTGGCATTGTAGGGTTCTACAACAGTGTCTGATACTTTGGGTGATGGTACAACGCTGAATGTGTTCATGATACGATCTGGATATTCTTCACGGATTTTGCTGATCAGAAGGGTACCCATACCTGAGCCAGTGCCACCGCCAAGGGAATGTGTAAGTTGGAAGCCCTGTGAAGGTAAAGTAAAACGATAATTTTCATTAAACAACACATTTAGTGGTATTATGCCGAACGAAAGTAAACGTAAACGATTTCTTTTCCCCGTTCAGAGGTACTCCCTGAGTGTAAATAAAGTGATTGATTGATTGATTGATTGATTGATTGATTGATTGATTGATTGATTGATTGATTGATTGATTGATTGATTGATTGATTGATTGATTGATTGATTGATTGATTGATTGGTTAGTTGGTTGGTTGGTTGATTGATTGATTGATTGGTTGGTTGGTTGGTTGGTTGATTGATTGATTGATTGATTGATTGATTGATTGATTGATTGATTGATGATTGGTGGTTGGTTGGTTGATTGATTGATTGATTGATTGATTGATTGATTGATTGATTTAACAGGATATGAATAAAATTGAAAGTTTACTAACCTGAAGGCAATCACAGCTTTCGGCTTCCTTCCTGACAACATCGAGAACTGAGTCGACCAGTTCAGCTCCCTCTGTGTAGTGACCCTTGGCCCAGTTGTTACCAGCACCGCTCTGGCCTACAATCGCAAAGAAAGAAAACCACAGAAGAAATTAAAAAGTGGATTCCTGCTGATTGTTAATCTTTCTTCAGACTTAATCTGCATAATTAACATATTGCAACAGCATGAAAAGTTGACCATTTAGGTCGAAAACTTACCGAAGACAAAGTTGTCTGGTCTGAAGATCTGACCGAACGGTCCAGAGCGGACAGAGTCCATGGTGCCGGGCTCCAAGTCTACCAAGACAGCTCGGGGTACATATTTGCCACCGGTAGCTTCATTGTAGTAGACGTTGATTCTTTCAAGCTGCAGATCTGAGTCACCATGGTAGGTACCAGTGGGATCGATACCGTGTTCATCGGAGATGACTTCCCAAAACTGTGTAAAGAACAAAAATATAGATTTTTTTAGAAATAACGTGATGATGAGGTAGAGTGTCAAAAATTAATGCTAGTCGCGTATAGAATGTTATTTTGCCACAGCTACGCGGTATTGGTTAAAAACGCTCCTGTTACTAAGAGAGGTCGATGTAAACAAATGCCGTTGCTACGAAAGTCTCACAGGGACCACCAGATGAATTCAGGATTTCAGAATAATTTTGAGATTGTGATCCATGTGTATTATATGGTTTTACAGTTGATTGCGTTTGAAAATGAAAGTAAAGAATTCGTTCGATTCAGCAGTTTTAGGATGAAGAAGAGAAAAGAGACAATTGCTCGTGTCACGTAAAAGCAGCGGCAGCATTGAATGCACTGAAATGTGTATCTCAACGAGTCCTCCACAATCACTGCCTACGGATCGTGACTCTACAGAACAGTTAAGCCGACTAAAATGATCGAAATCACTTTTCCCACTCGATAAGTTTCCAATTTGAGATCAGTTTTTATAAAGGATGTTACAGAACTGTATAGAGTTTCCGTTGACACTCAGATTGTATGTAAAAACAAAGGTACATCAGCCAGTGGTATAGTAACCCATGCACTGCACTTTTTTCTTTAGAAAGCGATAATGTGAATTGCGGTTCAAGGTGTCTGATTTCACAAAATGTCGTTGTTCGACGGTGAATTTCCACGTATTCTGTGTTCAGGTGTTTGCCGTAGCTTAACAGACTTTAAGGCACTGTCCAACGTTCGGATATATATGAATTAAGGACATGTTCTGACAGTTCAACAATTTTAATGCAAAGCGCAGGAGTTTTGTTCTATAAAAAGAGAAAATTGTACATTAAAATCATGATTCAACATTACCTTGGCACCGATTTGGTTACCACACTGGCCAGCTTGGATGTGGACGATTTCACGCATTTTGGCAGATTATTTACAAAATTTACAAAAAAAATATATACACTATAGCAGGTGTGTACACGCTCTACTTCAGCACAAGTCTCGACTGCTTGACGGTGAGCGGAATTTCGAATTTGAACCCCTTTCGGTCACATATGCTTCCGCGCAACCGTGGTTCTACCTACAGTAAAACATAGATCCCCTCCTAAAATTAGGGTCAATATTGTGACTTTTTTTCAGCTGGCCACTGGACTTTCCATATGAGGCATGTTCACGGCTACTGTCGATTTTCAGGTCTTTTGTTGAACGTTTGAGTTTGCTACAGCTCTGATCTAAATGCATTTATTGATATCGTTCCCGTCTCACAGCTGCTGAGTTGCTGCCGTATGTTCTCGTAGGAAAAAAAATCCATCCGCCCTTGTGAACAGTCCAGGTGCGTACATCGACCGTAGCGACAAGCAAAACAGGGATAAACGACTTTCCGAATCCATGGTTTGACGTCATTTTATTGATTTATGTTAATGTATTCTCACGCAAAATAAGTAGCTGAGTAACAAGTTGTCAAATTATACTTCGACGAATAAATCTTTAAAAACTCGACGATCAGAATACGTGATAAAGTTTTGAAATGGCAATGGCAGCCACCGCTTGCAGACGCTTCTCGCTCAGCATATTTTTTCAATGAAGTTGTTTGCAGGATGTGTGAGTGGAGGGACGGTGGCATAATGATAAAAAGTTTAAAGGCTTAGAAAGCCGACAAGCACGATAGTCTCTTGATCGGTTATAAACGTGATGTTTGGATAAGCAAGGCCTTAAAGGGGGAGGCATTCCAGTTGCTCCGCGAATGTGCGAGCCATTGTTTGTCCTGTCGAGTTTATACTCAGGTGAACAATGTAAGTTGATATATGTGTCCGCGGACTGAGGATTTTCTCATACTGAACGCGGCGTGTTAAAAAATGGATCCTCGCCAGAGAAATGAGACAAAAATGTAGAAAAAAAGAAAGAAAAGAGTCTCGAAACGCGGTAGTCGGATGACTCCTAGAAAGTATATTTTTCAAGTTTATTGAGTCTACGCTAAAATGATGGGCTACTTGGCATCTAAAAAGGTGATACAGAAAGCGAGTTCTAACGTGCACTGCTGGACATAACATTACAGCAATCTCTGTCAACATAGATGCATAAGCATATGTATATATGTGTGTTGACACTGTACTTTCCTCTTCATTCCGCGACTTTGAGTTGGTTTTAACCACAGTCCCTCTGGGATAGAGGGACTGTGTTTTAACTTTGAAATATATAGACGAAGACAGATTCACATTTTGAGTAAAATTTCGAGCAACGGTATTTTGAAATCGATGGAATGCAAACTTAATGCATTATTAAGAGCCTTGTTCAGTATATTTATTGTAACCTACTCACTGTTTGTGGTGAAAACGGTGTTGTGTCCGCCATTACAGATACTCATGGCGGACGTCAGTCGCCTTGAAAATTGGGGTATAAATTCTTTTCACTATAATCACGACATGATTTCAACCTATTACTCCACTCTCAGATCTCTGCATGATTACGCACAGAATATGGCGCTAACACAGCACGGTCGTCATAATGTTATCTTTCCTCATGGATGGATACATTATTATGTTTCACTCATAAGACGATGAACAAAGCTGAGGAGTTTATCACAAAGTTTTCAAGCCTTGTAAGACTTGAAGGAGAAGAATGCATCCTGAATGCATTTATATGATGATCTTTGTAGTTAAATGACTGATTTTTTGTTTTTTGTTTTTTTTCAGACAAGTTGCATTGTAATTTTAACGTATTCACAGTTATGTAGATTTGTTTTATTTGCGACCTTGTTGAAATAAATGAATTTATCTTTTTCAAAGAAAAACTTCGGTTGTCATTAATGATACAGTATAATAATGCTCCCCCTAGGACTTCATACTCACTGGTTGTAAAGGATGGATAGCACTGTGGAAAGCTGTTGTTGGAAGTATTTTCACGGCCAAGGTGTTCTGTTATAAAGGATAGACACCATTCTCATAGATAATACTCTACTATCTATGCTATCATATACGCATTTTACCAAACGATTCAACGCATCCCTCCCGTCTAAAGGCCTCACTTCTGGCGCGCAAAATCACTCGGACATCGTGACCAGCACCGTCGGTGTTGAATATTGTACAGACACGTCGCTGTCCTTGACCCAAAAGACTATGTGCCTAGAATGGAATGTTTTGAAAGACAAATAAAAACTGCAGAGGAACTGCTGCTTCAGTGTTGCCGATGTGTTTGCGACGTTTTGTGTGAATAAAATGAGGATTATTTTCCAACCACTATGACGTATCCAGTTCAAGTTGTAAAATTAATGATTCATGAAAGAGCCTGGGGTTCTCGTTGTTATTATCGTACAATCAAACGAAATGTTTCCGGTAGCCCGAGCTACCCTATGTAATACTTGTCGGAGAACAAATGACACATCATTTGAACATTATTAATAGGACTAAGCAGAGCCTATGTGTTATCCTTCTACCAATCAGACTCTTCGGTAACTTTCGTCCAATGACTGTGGACTATAATCTCCCGCCAAAAAAAATGTTTATCCTTTGGTGTTCTATTACATTCGGTGCATGCGCTTTGGTGCCTTTACATGTAATTGCTACAGTTGTGTTCCGGTTGGCGCCTTTTTTATCTCATGGCGTGTTCAGTAATAAAGCTTGTGTTCTCAGCATGAACTGGTGTCGTTCGCAGTTCTGTATATAAGTCAGACAAGAACCTTGATCATAAAACCCCATCACGACATTTTTGGTGCCGAGACCAGGATTAGGATGTCTGACGAGGAGCAGCAACCAACTCAAGCCGAGCAACTGGCAACGAAATTGGCCAAGTTGAAACTCAAGCGCAGGGGACAACGTGCCCAAATGACGAGGCTGTTCAACCGTGCAGAACAACTCACATCAACGTTCGCTGCAGCTGAGAACAAGACTGAAGCTCACAGGATACTCAGAGCATTGAACACTCAACTGACTCAGAAATACGAATCTTTAACTAAGATCGAAGAAGATATCTTAGATAATACGGATGAAGCAAGCTACGATGCTGCGAGCCAAGAATCCGGCGACTACATGTCCGAGATATTCGAGAGAAACGACAAGATCACTGATTTCATCAAAAACAACAAACCGAACAATGCGACTGGCCCATCGGCGAACTCCGACACCGCTACTCAAGACACATCGAAGAAAACGGTCGCATTACCGAAACTACAGCTGAAAACTTTCTCAGGAAACGTACTCGAGTGGGTGAGTTTCTACGACACTTTCAAATCGTCCATCCATAATGATAAGAACCTCGAGAACATTCAAAAGTTCACATACTTACGCAGCGTTTTAACTGATGAAGCTGCCCGTACGATTAGCGGTCTCGCCTTGACAAACTCCAACTACGACCATGCTTTAGAGCTACTCATCGAACGCTACGGACAGAATCATTTGATCATCGATGCGCACATGACTGCACTGTGGCAGATTCCTCAACTACGAGTGACATTAACAGTCTGCGATTGTTTTATGACACATTAGAAAGTCATATTCGCGGTTTACAATCACTTGGCAAAGAAGAGAACGCTTATGGAGAACTTCTCATTCCCATGATTCGAGATAAACTACCTAACAATATTCGGAAACAGATCGCAAGAGATCACGGAAACAAGGCTTGGACTTTACCAGAGTTGCGCAAAGCCATCCTACGGGAAATCGACGCCATTCAAGCCGGAGTTCCACTCGATGAGTTATCGGTTGCGGACACAGCAACACAGCCTAATATGACCGCTTCATTTCATACTAGGGCCGCATCTACGCGCACAACAAAGCCTTTGAGAATCAAAACATGCGTGTTTTGTAAGGGAAATCACTACTCAATGATTGCCAAGTTGTCACCGACCCGAAACGTCGCTTAGACATTGTCAAACGCGATCGTCTCTGTTACAATTGCCTTGGAAAGCATCGCGTGAGCGATTGCAAGTCTCGTTACACTTGCAAGATCTGCAAGCGTAAACATCACTCTACCCTTCATCATGACACCAAATCAGCTACAACGTCTGAGAAAAAGGGAACTTCTGAAGTTCATGTGGCATTGGCGAAGACAGACGACACAAAGGGGAAATCTACACCCAACGGATCGGTTCTCCTCAAGACGGCAGTCATTCCTATGTCGGTCGGCGATAGGAAACCTATCAACGCTACCGTGCTGTTTGACGATGGGTCCAACAGAACTTTTATCACGCAGCGATTTGCTGACAAACTCAACTTGAAATCGGACACTCATGAGAACGTGAGCCTGTCAACATTCGGGGACAATTCGAAACAAATTCATTCAATGAAAAGTGCAATGGTAACTTTGCACGAACAGAATGGACATACCAGTACTGTCAACGCCCTGATAATTCCCGAGATTTCGTCCAACCTATTCAACCACGTGTCCGCAGAAATACTCAACTCAGACCATCTACATGGATTAAAGCTTGCCCACCCTGTTTCCAATGTTAAAACTATGGAAATTGATGTACTCATCGGAGCTGATCAATATTGGAACTTTGTTGGAAACCATATCGTGCGCGGGGCAGGTCCAACTGCAATATCATCTAAGTTCGGCTACTTGTTGTCCGGTCCTACTGGAAAGCGTGGGAAATTGGACTCTGACATTAATATTCATCACGTGAACGTAGAAACACACACCGACGATGACATACGAAACTGGTGGAATTTAGAGCTCATCGGAGTGAAGGCAGACTCGCAAAATGATGAAAATACCGACTTCGAAACATATCGGGACACTCATCTACGTGTTGAAAATGGTAAATACATTGCCCGTTTACCATGGAAAACTGATCATCCGCCACTGCCTTCAAACTATGCGGCAACTGAAAATCGCACGCGCGCTATGGTTCGCCGTTTGACCCCTGACTTAACGAAGAGATATGACGATATCATCACCGATCAACTGCGCCGAGACTTCGTCGAGAAGATTCAAGATGACAACAAAACTGAAGGACATTATTTGCCGCATCGAGCTGTCAAGAAGGACTCAGTTACCACTCCAATACGTATTGTATACGACTGCAGTAGCAAACAAAATGCTGACTCGGCAAGTCTAAACGACTGTCTTCAAACTGGGCCGTCATTAATCAATGATTTACCTGCCATTTTGCTACGATTTCGCGCTAACCGAGTCGCTTTCGTCAGTGACATTGAAAAGGCATTCTTAAACATACGTCTAGAGGAAGACGAGCGTCAATACACCAAATTTCTTTGGTTATCGGACATTCGTGATCCCAAAGTCCATTTGATGTTTATCAATTCAAGTCTGTTCTGTTTGGGGCGCTTGTTCCCCATTCATGCTCAACGCTGTAATCAAGACCCACTTGGAAAGTAATGCCTCCATACCGACTGCTGATGACCTCAAACATAATATTTATGTTGACAACGTGATAGACGGTGCAGAGTCTGATGAGAAGGCCGTGTCATATTACAACGACGCAAACCACCTCATGCAGTCGTGTGGGTTCAAGCTACGCTCATGGACGTCCAACAGTGAACGACTATGTGAACTCGCAAAACAGGACGATATCTACGAACCCTCTCGTGATGTACCAGTACTCGGCCTGCGTTGGGAACCAGAAAGCGACACGATGACCTACTCAGAAAATAATAGCGAGCCTATTCCAATGATTGATAACGAAACGAGATGTTCTCAGTTCCTCCGCTACACTGTACGACCCACTGGGCTTCGTAGCTCCAGTTCACATCAGAGCTAAACTCTTTGTACAGTCACTATGGAAACGCGGGCTCCCTTGGGACGAACCGCTCGATGCTGAATTGAACTCTCAATGGATACAGATCGCAGCGGACTTGAATGCTACACGCAAGACGACAATAAACCGCCAATACTTCTCAGGGAATAAAGATAACGACGACTGCGAAGTTCATGTTTTCGCTGACGCCAGCACTACCGCCTACGGAGCTGTAGTTTATCTCCGCAGTTCAAGTGAAACTTCTATCGTTATGGCCAAGGCACGCGTCGCTCCAACGTCCGATTTGTCACTGCCTCGGTTAGAACTGATGGCCGCCCTGATTGGCACTCGACTCAGCAAATTTGTAATAAACGCTCTCTCCGGCAAGATAAACATTACACAGCGGTATCTCTGGTCGGACAGTCAAATTGCGTTGTATTGGATCAACAGTGTCAAGAAGCTGCCGATCTTCGTAAGCAATCGCGTCAGAGAGATCAATGGTTTTCGTCACATCTACAAATATTGCCCTCCGCTGACAACCCAGCTGATTTGTTAACTCGAGGCATTACTTCTGATCAACTAGCCAATTCTACTCTATGGTGGAACGGCCCTACTTGGTTGAAAGAAAATGGAGACTGGCCAATCTGTGAACTGTTTGATAGCGCAGTGCACCATATCGCTACAACGGACGACTTCATGATCGAGCCTCACACACAAATCGATGCTGAGGTTGCCGATAAAATGCAACACGTTGAGGATCTTTCTCGCCGATCCACTGAAACATCGGCTCATCAAATACGGAAATCGACCCCGCAATTGACGTTGGCATACAATACGCGGTGGACATTACTCGTTTCAGCTCGTTAGACAAACTATTCCGCGTTACTTCGTATGTATTTCGTTTCAAATCTCGACTGCAGCGAAAGAGAGACACGCCGTCAGGAGCAGTCTCACCGGACGAGATACGACATGCTGAACAGATCTGGATTAAAGACGTACAATCTGAGATATATACAGACACTATTCATTCCATGAGGATGAATGTGAAGAGGTTCGGACCGTTGGTTCAACAACTCAACCTATTTCTCGATAACGAGGGCACACTTCGATGTGGCAGCCGTGTACACAATGCAGCATTGGACTATGTCACGAAATTTCCAGCGTTGCTGCCTCCTCACCATGAATTCACTAAACTGGTCGTTCTGAAAGCACACGAACGCGTATTCCATGGAGGAGTCCAGTCGACTGTAACACAAATTCGTCAACAGTACTGGATACCGAAAATACGACGTATCGTTAGCAAGATTCTTCACACCTGTGTTACCTGTCTGAAAGTTGAAGGAAAGCCGTACACTAACCCAGTCCAAGCTCCGCTGCCTGCATATCGCGTGAACATCACCCCTCCATTCAGTGTGACGGGGGTCGACTTCACGGGGGCTCTCCTCACCAAGGCTATTGATGGTAAACAAAACAAGGCATACGTGTGCCTGTTTACCTGTGCGGTTACACGGGCCATACACTTGGAATTGGTACCGGATTTGACGACTAAAACATTTCTACTCGCGTTTCGCCGTTTTGCTGCAAGACGATCCCTGCCTAGCCGAATGTTATCCGACAACGCCTCGACGTACATCTCTGGAGCCGAGGAGATACGCTCCTTGCTCGACACGCCTGATGTTCGAGATTATCTCTCATCTCAGCGAGTGAAATGGACTTTCATACCCAAACGTGCGCCGTGGTTTGGCGGCTTTTGGGAGCGGCTCATAGGTCTCACGAAGAATGCGATTAAAAAGGTTCTCGGTCGATCATTCATCACGTATGATGAGCTTGCTACCGTCGTCACCGAAATTGAGACTGTATTAAATGATCGCCCACTCACCTTCGTTTCATCCAGTGCGGATGATGACGTTAGCCTGACCCCAAATCACCTGTTACATGGTAGAAGCTTGACCTCACTACCATACATCACAGTCTCCGATGAAGAAATCGAAGACCCGACTTTTGGAAACCACAATGATGTTAACAGACGTTACGCACATTTGTCAAATCTCCAACAACAGTTCTGGAAGCGATGGTCAACCGAGTATTTGACAGCTTTGAGAGAACGTCACTCCGGTTCCGGAAACAAGCACAATGTAATTAAAGTGGGTGATGTGGTACTGATCCATAGTGATATCGATCGTAGGATGAAATGGCAGCTCGGGACTGTGAAGAGACTTGTTTATGGACGTGACAAGTTGGTGCGATCAGCTGAAATCTCCACCGCCAGGGGACACACCAACCGCCCTATACACAAGTTATACCCCCTTGAGGTAGCCTCTCAAGAATTATCATCATCTGAAGACAAAGATGTGAACGAGCGGGAAGACACCCATCGGCAAGAAATTTCTACTGAGAAAACCAATGACCCGCCAGAGTCGGGCAGACCGTCCAGAGATGCAGCCATTGCAGCCAGGATGAGAATATCCGAACTTTCATAAATTGTTGTAACTGTTGAGTCAATTAACTCTTTGAAATTTCTAAGTTTTTTGTTCAAACGAATCATTTATTGATAATTCATATTGAAAGTGTTCAAGATTATCTTTCGTCGCCGGAGAAGTTGTCGGAGAACAAATGACACATCATTTGAACATTATTAATAGGACTAAGCAGAGCCTATGTGTTATCCTTCTACCAATCAGACTCTTCGGTAACTTTCGTCCAATGACTGTGGACTATAATCTCCCGCCAAAAAAATGTTTATCCTTTGGTGTTCTATTACATTCGGTGCATGCGCTTTGGTGCCTTTACATGTAATTGCTACAGTTGTGTTCCGGTTGGCGCCTTTTTTATCTCATGGCGTGTTCAGTAATAAAGCTTGTGTTCTCAGCATGAACTGGTGTCGTTCGCAGTTCTGTATATAAGTCAGACAAGAACCTTGATCATAAAACCCCATCACGACAATACTCCGACCTTAAACTTTTGTCAGCATTTTTAAAATCATGCAGGATTTCCTAAATTTTGCTGTTTTGCAATGGTTCACCCAAGGTAAAAAAAGTTCCCGATCGACCTGCCGTACTTCCTGGAGGCGTGTTAACGGAAACATACATTTTGTACAACAAATCATGTAAACATTTTGATGTCGTCGTATCTTGTGAAAGTAGCCTTCGAAATGATCATTTGAAGTAAAAACATCTTTATAAAATGTGAAAGGTACTTTCTCAAATGAGTAAAAAACCACAATGACCCTCTTCTTTACTGCCGTCTCTGCAGGTACAACGGTAACTGACATTTGAACTTTTTCCAGTTTCCAAAACTTTTTATGGCCCTACTTACCTTTAGGTCGGAATCCAAGATGAACTCGGCAGATTCTCCTTATCAGTATCATAATCATAATGAAAGCTGAAATTTGGAGTTTAGTGTCAAAGGTGCATATCTGTTTACAACTTCAGGGCCAATTTTCATTAGCAAATTGTCGCTTCAAAATGAAATGTGGAGTATAGTACGCTTGTGTCAGTGCAATTACATCCAATTTCACATTTCAACCAAGTAGGCCTACAAAGGGCGGTTCTTGAACTGCGTACTCCGTTAAGGTTTTCACCTGCCGGCCGATTTTTTTTACTGGAATTCACATCATCTTTAGATGAGCGTATTTTCGTGTAGACGTCGACTAAAGGGCACTGAAGCGACTGTCTGCCATATTTGCCCATAATTTGAGACGGCGCAATGCCGAAAAGCATTCACAAGAAAGACTGCAAACTAATAAACTGGGGATGTCAGATATTAAAGAAGTTTGTTGATCACTCACAAATGTTCCGCATCAGAGCCTCACAGAGAGTTTAATTTCTATGGTCTCAATAATTTTCCGAAGAATTATGCTGCACGATAGACCCCGGTATTTGGGGAAAAAAATCACCTTTTTGCACCCTTGCACTTGACACCCGCCGGCAGATTCGCATAGCCTGTATGTTAAAATTGTGATACATTCGAATTGTGAAAGCAAACAACTTATTACATATTATTGCAGCTGATGAATGTCAGTTCAAGTCGTATCGATTTCCTGAACAAGGCCTCTGTATATAGTCAATCTCTTCAGCACTCTGACGCGTCCTTGATATTTTTTTGGTCACCCCTCCTGCGCCGGGCCTACATTGAGCACGCCTACTCTACAACAACGCAATTTTTAGAACATATAAAAGCTTTCTGAAAAAGTTGTGCTCACAAAACTAAGTTCAGGTCAGGCTGTGGTTTTTACTTTCCCCGTGAAACAACTTGTCTCATACACGTCTCCTCAATCGCATAGCATGGACAAACGTTTCACTCGAGCTGGGTGTTTTCCCGAGTCGCTGAATACCACATAGCGCCCTCTAAAGTTTCACTTGCTAGGTGTTCCTGCTTCCGCATTGTGCAGCGGTCTGCTTGAGGCACTATGCTATCAACCGTTCAGGAATGGTTCTACTCCGGAATAAAAAGGACGCGATGCGTTTCTACAGACTCAGTACGCCCAAATAATCACGTGATGCCGGTACAAACAACCCACATGTGTACGAACGCGTATGGAAATACACGTACGTCTATGCGCGTTTGCGCACATGGCTTTGTTTGTACCGCGGTCGATTCGAATTCCGGGTTTGAACTGTTCAGGAATTGAACCAAATGTTTTCACAGAGATAATTTAAAATACTGCAAGCGTTGAATTGACGGTTTTGTCAGAATGCCACTGTTCAAAATGGCACTGTGCTTGCGCAATGAACCAAGATATCAACATTCTCAGAATACAGATTTGCATCCTTCAGAAACGTGGAGATGCATAACAGATCTGAGGACGTTCAAGTCTACAATAGACATGCAGTGGGTCTACATGAAATAATGCACATTCATTTAGTATGGCCACATTAAGATTTGCCCTTGATATCCAGTTTTGTACCAGCTCAACAAATCTGTGTACAGTGATGATCAACACATGAGATACAAACAGCGAATTTCTATGAAAGCAACAATGGATACTGTGCACAGAGTCTTACCTTTAATGTTGCCACCCAGACCCCATAACACTGACATCCGGTAAAAACATAAATTAAACACAAGAAGTCAAGATGCATAGCACTATCTGTGCAAACTTTTATTTCATCGGAAGTTTGTGAAGGCCTAACATATTTAACATGTCATGTACTTGCCAGCATGCAATCTACAATACAGGTGTAAATTGAAATAGCACCAGTCAAGAGTTGTAGCTATTTTAGTAGTTATGATGAAGTTAAGTATACTGTGCAACTGATCAGTCTTTCCAATGCTTAGGCCTCATCTTCCTCCCCTTCCTCCTCATCAAATTCACCTTCCTCCTCTGCAGTGGCATCCTGGTATTGTTGGTATTCAGACACCAGATCATTCATGTTGGACTCGGCCTCGGTGAATTCCATTTCATCCATACCTTCGCCAGTGTACCAATGCAAGAAAGCTTTACGACGGAACATGGCAGTGAACTGCTCTGAGATACGTTTGAAAAGTTCTTGGATGGCTGTGCTGTTGCCAATGAAAGTGGCTGACATCTTCAGACCACGTGGTGGAATGTCACAAACGGCGGTCTTAACGTTGTTGGGGATCCATTCGACGAAGTAGCTGCTGTTTTTGTTCTGGACATTCAACATCTGCTCATCAACTTCCTTCATGGACATACGACCACGGAAAATAGCAGCAACGGTAAGATAACGGCCATGGCGAGGATCACAGGCAGCCATCATGTTCTTGGCATCAAACATCTGTTGGGTCAGCTCTGGTACGGTCAAGGCACGGTATTGCTGGCTACCACGGCTGGTAAGTGGGGCAAAGCCAGGCATGAAGAAGTGAAGACGTGGGAATGGTACCATGTTGACAGCTAGTTTACGTAGATCGGCATTCAATTGACCTGGGAAACGCAGGCAAGTAGTTACTCCGCTCATTGTGGCAGATACAAGATGATTCAAGTCACCATAGGTTGGGGTTGTCAATTTCAGGGTACGGAAGCAGATATCGTAGAGAGCTTCATTGTCGATGCAGTAGGTTTCATCTGTGTTTTCTACCAACTGATGTACTGAGAGGGTGGCATTGTAGGGTTCTACAACAGTGTCTGATACTTTGGGTGATGGTACAACGCTGAATGTGTTCATGATACGATCTGGATATTCTTCACGGATTTTACTGATCAGAAGAGTACCCATACCTGAGCCAGTGCCACCGCCAAGGGAATGTGTAAGTTGGAAGCCCTATATTAGGAAAAAGGGAAAATTTTCAGTTATTGAAATTTGAACATGACAGTGTGGTGCAAGGTTTATTTTGAAGTCTGTATTACACAATAGGTATAAAAAAATCTCTTATCTACATTATTTCACGAGATGACATTGTGTTTCACACAATGCCTAGGATGCTGTAATCGTTTTCACTTCAAAGCAGATGATCACAAGAAACATTCACTGTAAAGGCACCTAGCAAACACCATAGCAGAATCAAAATTATCTGAGAGAGGTTTGAGTCTAGAATATAAACTGTGTGCTCAAACTTCTTTATATCCACTGGTAATAGCTATTATCTGACATGCCAGAATGTGTACACATGCATATATACATGCAACACTTCACTTTTGGGTTACCTGAAGGCAATCACAGCTTTCAGCTTCTTTTCTAACAACATCCAAAACTGAATCAACCAGTTCAGCTCCCTCTGTGTAATGACCTTTTGCCCAATTGTTACCAGCACCACTCTGACCTAAAATATCAACAACATACGGAAGGTTTCAGAAGAAGTCCTACAAACAATTCTGATCTATCTTGTACTTGTATTATTGTTTTATGACAAAATTTCTTTGCACACTGTTGCTCTTTTCTTTAATTTAAATTCCAAGTTATTTTTCAAGTACTACTTAAGTCTTATACTTTAAAAGAAACCTGAGGAAAAACAAAACTTTCACTGATTCATTCCTTTTTTGCATTGTTTTTTAATATTGGAAAAGTTATCATTTGGCGCAAATAATGTCTGAACCGACATAAAATCATGAAGCAGAATAAAACATTTCTAAATATATTTATGCATTTGATTATGTTTGCAACTTAGTTTAATCAGTTTCCAGGACCTATTTGTAAGTGACACATCAAGTTTTCAATTTAAGTTGAGTAAAGTTTAGAGATACTTACCAAAGACAAAGTTATCAGGTCTAAATATTTGACCAAATGGTCCAGATCTAACAGAGTCCATTGTGCCTGGCTCAAGATCTACAAGAATGGCACGTGGTACATACTTTCCACCTATAATGCAGGGCAAACAAATTGTACAATTGTCAAATTATAATCATTATCACAAGTGTAACGGTTGAAAGGATATTATTAATGCAAATTCTGGAGATAGTATGTACAATGTGTTGTGACTGATAAAGCACCATAAACACAGAAAAAGTGCATTCTTACCAGTGGCTTCATTGTAGTACACATTAATTCTTTCAAGCTGCAGATCTGAATCACCATGATATGTTCCAGTGGGGTCTATTCCATGTTCGTCAGATATGACTTCCCAAAACTACAGAGAGATTATATGCACTTTTATAGCCTTATTGTAGGACAAGCAGGTTAAAGACAAAAGATGCCATCTCTGAGAATAGGCTTGTTCAATGGAGACTGGGACTACCAAACAGAGCGAACATCAGCAATCCCAATGGCGCCCTCTAGCCTACGCTCTCATCAGCTTTGAATTTACAGTGCGAACCCAAAATCAACTTGCATCAACATTGTACAGTTGTATCCGACGTTCACACGTGGGTGTAATTTTCTTAAATTTAGTTACAATATTCGATGAGAATTTGAACAATATGTGAGACTGAAAGTTAAACAACGGTCGAACATGAAGGCAAAGGAATCGCTTCAGCATCTTAAGCATGACGTCATTCTGGTCTAGGGCGTAGATGCAAAGCTCGGAGAAAGTTTCGCGCTGGCGGATGCAGACATCTTGTCCAACTCATAGTACTGTCTCGTGACATACAATTACAAATGTCATCTCATTTAAAATATATCCGCTACATTTGAAAAATAACTACTGTAAATCTTTATGAAATCAATAAATTTCCGAAAATAATTGCATAGAATCGATAAGCATATCCAAAACGGGCGAGAATCGGATGGCAAGTTCAGAATTACGATGAGGTGGAACTGTCATTTGCGGGCTATCGTCGTAGGCACAGTTACGAGTGGAGTGATACGTACCGGCCGCCGCGTACTATGCATATAAGAAGGGGAAGTTGGGAAACGGAATGGCCGTTAAACGCACCCCTCGCCGAGTTTGGAGGCCGATTTCCCTCACAATAAGCCTCAACTATATACTAAACCAGCATCGATGGCCTCCAATACATCTTAGAATTCATACCTACAAGCCTCTTTGCGTCAAAAACGACCTTCTGTCCGTTTTTGGGTGCGATTTCCGTGTTTTTTGACGTGATAGAACACTTTCATTCTACAGCTGTGGGCGGGGTCAGACCAGCCGCGCTGTGATTGGCTAATTTTTTCCGATCGACCCCATGATGACCTCTCTTGTTTTGATCGCTCGTTTGAGGCATACGGCCCGGGTGGTTTCAATCGGGTTCGAACTCATATAGGAAATGAAGGCTACTTCACATCTGCTCTACCAAAGTTGTTTTATATTACGATATGGTGAATAACAGGATCATTGTAGTTATTTTGTTTGGAATAAATGGCGAGACACTGGCGAATCGATAGTGCTATGACCCTGTATAAATATATAGTAAAGGGAAAGCAATTCCACACGTACACATCGTCCGCGTCCATAGATTGGTGGTTTGCGTTTAATGTATAGTAATGTGTAATTTTTGTTTCACTGTCTTGTATATGAGCCGATTTCAGGATTTTAATTCCAAGCGCGCCGTCCTCCCTGTCACAACGCTTGTCCCACTGCGAAACACACACATCCTGTGTAGAAAAAAAAAACACCAACAAAACACTGCAGACTCACTAGAATGCTTGTACAAAACAGACAGCCGAGAGACACCGAACGAAGTTGATACATCAACACAGATGAGCGGCAACTTAACCACACAGTTGGAAGTCTCAAGTAAAAAACAGTTGGTGAAATGTACCTTCACGTCTCAGAACTCGACATCACAGTACATTCGCAGTGAGCACCGCACCGTACTGATTCAGTGTCTTCACCACACATCGATCATCACAGAAAGTCAAATCCGCCTTCAACTCTATGTTTAAAATTTCGCCAAATTTTCTCCCTGCACAGTTTAATATTGATGAAAGCGTTGCAGATTCAATTTCCTTATATGTTGACCTTTCAATTATGACATTTTGGCATCTGAAAATAGCTATGCGATAATTAATTATTCATATACACAATAGGTGAAAACACAGTCAACAGCCGAACGATTCATAAAAATAAGAGGGAAACTCAAAAAATAAAACGAAAGTTTCATCAGCTGTGTTATCTCAAACACTTTAAAAATTAAAGCGAAATGAAAAAAATAGATTAATGTTTTTTGGGTTTTTTTTTTTCAGATATATTTTTCATTTTACAACGCGGCAAATAGGCTTGATTTCCCATAGAAAACAATGACGTATAATACACCGAACAGACTGCACTTCTCGCCGGTGCAAATTCCTCAATTTTGAACGAATAATGATGAAATTGAATGAATAATGATGAATTTCTCCATGAAAATGTTTTATTTGCATTTTTTTATTCCGATCACTGAAATATACGGACTGTTGCCGTCCATAATTTGGCGATCTTACGACGTGTACATATGCAGAACAAGGGTCTTAAATTGACGCATTTTAACCAGTATGCGTCTCATAAGTTGTACAGCCCAAATATCTGTCATTTTGTTGTAATATAGACCAAATTTGGGCGAACATCAACGATAAAAATTCCAGTAAATTTGAAAAAAAAAACAGAACGGAGGCGAACGGGCGCAAAGTGTGTCCACTGTCATCGAGCGGTGAACGTTATCGATCGATATTGTTTATTGGAAATTGACACTATGTTGTGTTGCTCACTCACATGACCTTCCCAGCCAAAAATGGCGCAAAACTTGTCCAATGTGCGCCAAAATGTGCTGAAACATAAACACATCACAAAACTGTAAAGAGTGTCGACGATTCAATTTAAGTTCAAGAAACCAACGGATACGTTGGTACTATGGTATGTAAGTCAATATATACGGGTTATTGTGGACATATTCATGACGTGACCTGAACGCATGAGCCGATACGCCAGCAGATTTCGATCGATATTCTATCGAAAATAAATTGATACAATGTGTTCGCTGTCGTCACTAGCAACCGGCCAAAAGTGCTCTGAGGTAAAAATATGCTTCGCGAAATATGAAACACTCGGGCATAGTTTCGCCCCGCAGCGGTGTAGCTTTTGAGTAACGGTGTACAGTCTTCTTGAATATGCCAATCTGCAACCCCTTTCTATAGCCTAATTTTAATATCTCCGCTAGGTGATACGATACCATACGTTGTGAGTTCGAACCCGATTGAAACAACCGTGCCGTGAGTGATCAAAACAAGAGAGGTCATCATGGGGTCCATCGGAAAAAAATTAGCCAATCATAGCGTGGCTGGTCTGACCCCGCCCACAGCTGTAGAATGAAAGTGTTCTATCACGTCAAAAACACGGAAATCGCACCCAAAACGGACAGAAGGTCGTTTTTGACGCAAAGAGGCTTGTAGGTATGAATTCTAAGATGTATTGGAGGCCATCGATGCTGGTTTAGTATATAGTTGAGGCTTATTGTGAGGGAAATCGGCCTCCAAACTCGGCGAGGGGTGCGTTTAACGGCCATTCCGTTTCCCAACTTCCCCTTCTTATATGCATAGTACGCGGCGGCCGTACGTATCACTCCACTCGTAACTGTGGTCGTAGGTCCATGATTTGTTCTCGGAGAACATAATTTAAAATGCTCGGCGAAATAATCCCTTGGTCACACAGGACATTACTATATAGATACCCTACCTTAGCACCAATTTGGTTTCCACATTGACCAGCCTGAATGTGCACGATTTCACGCATTTTGATAGGTTTTCGTGTAACAACTCCTAGGATGCAGCTTGAGGTCCTCACTTCTTCGTTTGCGCCGATCGAATGAAGCGTAGTACGGTTACGCGGTCGGATGTCTTCTGATGGATGTATTCATCCGCTAAGAATTTTTTTTTTTTTTGCGGACTAGACAATTCCATAAATCAAGGGGGAGTCAGTTACACTTCTTGAATGCAAATTGAATTATTATCTTTTAGTACTTTTACTGCATATGAAAAATATACTACTTGTACATTTAAAATTAAAATAAGTATTGTAGGTATTCTCTATCGTTTGAAAATGAGACTAATTTGCTGTTTTAGTGACAATAGTTATACCCGTACCCTTCCTCTTGAATGGTACTGACTGATGCGGAAGAGCAAGCGCGAGATAACGCCACCCGGGCCCCCGGCCGGTACATGCGTAGCTCACTGAGTGACACTGATCAGAGACCTTGTGCTCGACAAAATTTCTTCACTCACCCACACCTTTATAATATTTTTTTTCATTTTCGTCCATCATATCGTATCATAACTTCACAAAACAACTAAAAACTGAAAGATTCCTAATATAACCAGTATCATTAAATACAGAATCCCTCCTCGTGGATGCATAATTTATGTCCCTCTAACTTGTTCATAATATGTCACTTTATCGTATTATCTGTATCTAGGTTGTTATCGTGTCTCATTTTGTAACACCAATGCAAGTAATATGAGAATTTTTGTATTCGAGGCAATGAAAACAGTTGTGTAAATGTCGTCATTTTGTGATAAATGTGATCTTGTGTTGACTCACTTCTGGATAACGAACCTAGCAAAGGATTACCTAGAGGGCCTTACACCAATATGGTTGCCTCCTGGAACATGCACGAAATTTGAAACATCAAGTGTGCTGCGAAATTCGATAGGCAACGCTAAATTTACGTACATTGAGCCTTCGAATGTATACCTGTATACCACAGTTTGCAGGGTTATTTTCAGACGTTCAAGTTCATTTTGTCGCATAAAGTTCAACGCTGAAAGCTCGAAAGGTAAATTTTTGTTCAGCAGGTTGTATGCAGGTCATTCACTCGCGATCCCTCAACAGAAGGCTCTCTGCAAATTACGTGAATGGAACAATGGAAGTGACTGTAGAGCAAGCACAGTGTTCAACCCAAATTTATAATTTCTCAGAGAGACTCTTACAGCAATTAGTGCATTTTCATGCACTTAAATTAACTGACAGTGTCTTCCTATGGATTGGAACCGGAACTGCAAACTTATCAAGTCTTGCCGTGGCGATGACAACGAAATTCGTGAGTATTTCTGAAAACTGTAAATGTCGAGCTCGCAATTTGAGAGTGCTAGTCTTATCTTTGACGACTCCTGGATTGTGAATCAGCACATCATTTTATGTTTGAGCGTTTTGCACTCAGTGTACCCAGTGTTACACTGAGCGCAAACAGGGTGGTAGTACTGGTAGGACAACTCTTCTCCAGTGCAGTCGAATCGGTGGGTCATCGACCCTGATCCTGATGCCAAAAACGTGGTGCAAACTCTTCATCAACGTGCTCAGTAGTGTGCGGCACTCGGTTTCACCAGACTAGGTTGCTTGCACCGTCACCTGCTACTACCGCAGTGCATACATGATGCACGTCGATGGTACGTTGGAGATACCAAATATTGGTATCTCCATGGTAGCAGCAAGTACTGTACTTCCACGTGTATTACTGCCCGTCACTGCCCGTCAGGAAATTAGCCTTCCAATTACTGTAATCAGTCGATATTTCAATACCAAAGACCACTACTCTTTTTAAAAACGAACGAAATAATATTCCAAGATCCGAAAAATGTTGATTTTCGAACGAGTAGCACGCTAATCGTGTGATCGTACATGCATCACCATTGGACTGTGATTGGCCATACATACTGCCCGTCGATGTCCGACCACTGCCCGTCACTGCCGTCGGGAAATTTACCTTTCAACGACTGTAATCAGTTGATATCTCATATCAAAAACATTACTTACTATACAACCAAACAAAATTGTCGTCCCAGACCCAAACAACGTTGATTTGCGAACGAGTGGCAACGCTGATCGTAATCGATGTCCGAACACTGCCTATCATCACTGCCCGTCGAGTAGAGAACTTAGCGCTCCAATATTCACGTTAGTTCTGAGACAGGACTCGGGCATTTGGAGTAAAACAGACTCTTATTTTGTAGCTTTCCATTATACAAGTGGTCTTTGGTATTGATATATCGACAGATTACAGTAATTGGAAGGTTAATTTCCTGACGGGCAGTCGACGGGCAGTGACGGGCAGCGACGGGCAGTAATTAGTAGGACCGCATATAATATGTACTTGTAATATGTCTCTAAAACACTAATCTGTGTGAAGTATGGTAATCGTCAGTGTGTGCAATTTTTTGCTTAATTATACAACATTCTGTCGCAGACTACAGTCCAGCACATTGGAACCTCCTCATCGGCAAACACAAGCAACTTTAAATGTCAGTTGATATAATAATCATAGCCCTGTATATGATGCTGTGTGTTCCCAGCATTATACAGCCTCCTGAACGCCGAGAACACACAGCATCGTATGCTGGGCTAGAGTGATCATAATAAACTGCGCATATAAAACATGTTGTGACTGGAGAAAACAAAAATAGGTCCCAAAGTACCCTTTTTGGCAGTTAACACTATTTTTTTAATTTCTACCGTTTCTCGTTCAAAGCATTTTGAAATGGACAGTAGTATTCAGCCACTCAGCCTGTACATGTATAGGCTTGCATTGGTATTGTTGGCAAGCAAATTCTGGTCCGGACAAGAATTCAAATGTCAACAATAACAGTACGTTGTACATGCTGTGTTGACAAGCTAACTAGTGGGTGTTTCAATACGCATTTGGGATTAAAAAATGAATTTTCTGTTGACATATACAGGACAGAAATAGTGAAAAAAAAATCATCAAAAAGGTAGAGCTACTGGATCTTCAACCCTTTCACCACCATGGTTTGTCCCCAATCCATTGTTTTCTATGGTAAAGTTGGACCTGTATACAGGGAACTGGGGGTGAAAGGGTTAAAGCGCTGCTTTGATTATTGTGTGCAAATTAGCACAAACTGTATGCCAAGGCTACACCATGGAGACCATGTATACGAGTGATAGTCAATCTCTGTGCGTAGTTCAAACTTCTGTCAGTGCTTTGAACTTCCAAGAACATATTACAGCGATTTGTTGCATTTGGAGAAGTTCAAATAATTTCATCCTTTGAATTTCACACTTCCAAGTTTTCACTTGAAAAAGGGAATCTGAGGTCAAATGCGATGAGTCCATGTAGTTCCCTGTGCCTGCAAGTGTTCTGATCATCAACATTATCTCAGACAAGAATGTATGATTCATGTTGTGTACATCATATATATATGTTCAATAGGTTCAATCATAGCATATACATATTAGCATATACATTCATATAGCATAGGGCTAGACTTAAGTCACACCAAAAATACACAGTTGTCATACTTATATGGGTTTTTTATTTTGCCATATCAATCACTTTTACTAGTTAAGTATGACAAATGTTGCAAAAGCTTTTGTTGCCATCATTGACTGGTTGTTCAGTTTAATTCCCCACTTGGTTCCAGATACAAATTTTGGTTAATTGCAGCAAGCTTGTTCTATTTCTTCTCGATAATATGACAGAACTAAAGCTACTTGCTGTGTGTACTGTGTAAATGTAGGTGTCCCACCATGATCAACTGCTGGTGAAGCAGTCTGCAGCTCCTGTTTTATGCCATTGTTTTGGTTTGTTTCCCGACAAGCTGTTGCAAATCCACATATGTGCATCTTTCATCTGATGACCAGTGTGCGCGTTCAGCAGAGAATAACTTGAACATCAAAAGTGATTGGCAAGAGACACAGCAGATCAAATCTCTGAGCTGCAGCATCACATGTCCACAACCATAGAATATCAAATTAACTTCAAAATTCGGGATTTGGATTTTCTTCCTCTTTTGTGACTACTAATGACATACTAAGAAATCCTATTATTTGTCGTAACCTCAAAAAAATATCACAGGATTGAGTCATTACATTTCTGTATGTCTTGATCAATATTATTCATTTCTTGATCAATATCATTCATCAATATCGTGCATTTCACATATGCAGACATGTCCCCTGTTATGTTAAGAAGTGTATCAATGCAATTATATACTTCAGTGATTGTCATAAGTGGTTACTGTGCTTGTCGAGTATTATTAATATGGCATAGAGAGACAGTGTGATTTTGTATCATTTGAAAATAGCAAATGCATTACTTTTACGTTACGCTTATAAAAGATAAAGTAAGAAAGGTAGTAAGGTAATGATACAGAATTGTTAGCAGTTCAGCAAGTCTCCTAAATCTCATCATCTCAAATTTGTAGTCCGGTCCACCCGCAAAACTGTTAGCATATGAGGGTTCACCACCCACATGAAAGCAATTGAATAATTGTTTAAATCCGGAAGTGTTAACTAGTTGCCCTGGTATTCCTCATGACTAAGTGCCACAATTGTCCAGGCCCAGCATGGTCTATTGCTTTAACTTCAGACACTTGTGTTCAGCTCTTTGCTCTCCATTATCTTATTTTCACATGGTCTCCAATCTCTTCACTTTCTTGCCCTAGGTCCGGAAATTCAACATCGACAAGGTGCTTTGTCATGCAAATACACAGAGACTACCCTATAGTGTCAGTAGATTTAAAGGGCGTAAAAAAGCTCTGAATCTGATTCATGCACAAAAAGAACAGGTCACCTGAAATTTATTTCAAGGTTGACCTCGGGATAGTGTCTCAGTATTAACAATGTTTTAAAAATATAACACATCATTAGACATTTTTTCCTTCAGAAGAGAAGTGCCAGCATAAGGTTTCTAAATTCCATTTTGAAATAGTGATTAGCAGATCAGAAATGAAAGATATCTTTTGGATGAATTCGGGACTCTGTCTCTGTCGTGAATATCCTGAACATGATTACCTAGCATCCCTTATCAGGTGATGGAGTATACTTAGAGTCTGGGTGGCCTTGTTTTGCTATTTTACATCAATGTAAACTCTTTGAACACTACGTTTTTATAGCAACAGCTTTGAATTGTTATATTCTTGGTCTTGGAGATTAAAGCGAATTGTGTTATTTATCGTCAATCATTCCAATTGGCAATGTACACATTCAGCACAGTATGGCTGTAGTCATATATTATGTGGAAATACAACAATGTAGAACTATGGCTGCCTGTGGGTACACAGGTTGGATATCTGACACAGAGAAAGCCAGTTATATGCAGGATAACTTTCAAAAACTGGATTTCGGCCGTTTATGCAAGGACTCAAACCCTCATTTCTGATATGTGTGCTGTATCATGGAAAATATAATATGCTATTAACACACAAGTATAGTATGCATGTAAATTATCTGTTCCTTCTTACAAATGGTGAGTCATCTCTCATGTTGATGTCACCAAATCCAAACAAATTTAACATCATCATGATTGCTGAAGTATTTCATTCATACTATATCTTTATTAATAATTATTTTCAATCCTGGGTCCGCTGCTTAAAATTAATAAAATTGTCAAGGTAAATCTAGTGGTGAAACACAGATTTTGCTGATTTTATGTTGAATTGAATCAGATAGATAAATCAAAGCTGAAATCAATGAGATATTCTCTGACGTGACAAGAGGTATATATGCTTTGTAAGGTGATCCAGTAATATGTGCTTGATTGATTCACAGATATTCTGAAAAGGAGACAAATGTTTTCAAAATTCAGAATGATCTTGTCTGTCGCTCTGAGTGTGGAGAATTCACAAAGGGATGTGCTGTGAATTTATAATGGTATCACAGATCTCTTATTATCAGAAGAATCTGCAGCCAGACTAAAATGCCACTATTTCAAATTCAGTAGTATTGCCATATTCTCAATAAATCAGCACTCTGCTCGGTTGTATGTCATCCAACCAAATGTGTACTCCACAGTTACATGTATGCTATCTCTGTTTTAAAAAGCAATTTGCAGCATTCTCAGTGTGAAACCTCCAGATCTAAGCTTAGTTCATTCCAAGTCTATCAAGGATGGTATGTACAAGGTCAAGTTATGGCCTGTGTGTGGTCATGTGAATGAATAATAGACTGTGTGGCAATTATGATATTTTTAGTTGTTTCCATGGCAAGGAATGCCTGATATGAAATTGGATTCTCAATAAACGAGTTGACATTGTCAATCAATTATACGTTGCTTCAACTTGGTACATGATAATGGACAAGCCTCAATGTCAGCTGTATGTGATTCAGAAATTTGGATTCACAATCTACATATGTGTTTGTAAAATTTTGTCAAAAAACAAAAGCTGTCTGGATGAAAGAGCAAATGCCTGAATTTTTTATGCAGTAGGGATTTTAAAAGTGTAGGAAGGCCACAAGGGGATGTGATGTTCTCATACACCCTTTTCATGGAAGGCAATGTTACTTCTTCAGTATTGTTCCTCATATACTGTATAATCTTTTGCAAGGAACAGCAGTGTTTCCACATCCCTTTAGTGCATAGTAATCGGCCCATGTTTTTGTATTAGCTTCCCTGGGGAAACAGCATCGGTACATTTCCACTCTAGATTCATGTCTTCACGGCGTGATGATGTCAAACCATGGTACTATGGAAATGACCCAGACTGACCTCAAGGGCATTAAAGGGGATAAAAAAGGACAGAACAGTGTCATTTGTTCCGATGGCGTGGTCTGAATGAAATGTAAGTGATCTGTACTTGGCATGAATGAGTCGGCCAGACATTCCGTGTACTGCATAAAGCGCTCTCCCAGAAGGCATTAAATAGTTTGCACACGTAAAGTGACGCAGTCCACTGACGATGACTCATCGGCATAGTCTGTGTCAACCTTATATTGACCTGTTCCAAAATATGTTTGTGAGTATTTTTCTCGGTCCCTATGATGCATTTTTAAAAGATATAAATAAATAAACTTTGTACAAATGTTATAAAAAATTGTCAAATTTCTAATTTTGACAAAAGTTTTTCATTCATGTGAATTTTTGAGTAATTCTGTATATACTATGAAAAAGGAAAATATTGTAATAAATATGAAGTATTTAAATGATCTGCAGGATTGTAATGATATTAGCCTTATTATTCAGAGAAATGTAGCTAAGCTGTCAGTCAGTCGTGGCACCCAAGGTTAGAAACATCTTGATAGATTGTAAGAGACATTGCAGTAACATGTGTTGGGTGTGAATGGCATACCACAAGGTCACATGGGGACAACAACCTTTGCTGAAATGAAATTTACTAATAGAGAGCATTTCAGATTGAAATCAGATGACGTTCTGTTTGCTTGCACTACTCCAGATTAACTCAGTTATGTATATTTACCCCCTTAACAATTTAGAATTTTGGCAGTCAGAATAGGATAATTGGATGTATTACTATCAGGCTTGTTGAAACAGTTCAAAGGAACTATGGCTAATTTTGCTGCTCTTTTTTTTAAGGGGTGTTGTTCTTGGGTTATCGTTGAGGGCTTAGATAATGTTTCTGTACTTTATACCAGTTTCAAAAAAAGTTGCACAAGTAGAAAGACAAGCATGCAACACATTCACATTAACACTAACAGTCGCAAACTACATGTAATATTATTCTAATCAAATCAAGCATTTAGCCTTTGCAAACTACATCAGTAGTTCTTAAAAAGTCACAATGACATTATCTGAAGTGGTATATTTCACTCACAGAAGATGAGAAAGTCGCTGAAGTTCCGTCCAGTTTGAAGTACAGAGTTTGAAGGACTTCATCATTGATGAAAATTCAAGTGGTTTCTCTCATAAACTGTCTTTTGAAGGGTGTTTATTCAGTACATGTAATTCAAAGCAGTTTCTATCAGGATGTGGACATGTCCGCAAACGTAATTTATGAATAGTGGTTGCATTTCCAGTCGGAAGTAGCAAACAGTATTTTTATGCAAAAGTACTCAACTCAAAAAGAAAATGTTTTAGTTTTTCTGTGATACCAGACTTAAAGGGCAATCTTCCCATCCCTGTCGTTGTATCCGATGTAAGAAAAGTGAAGTGAGTTCAAGTTCTGTAAAACTTATTGTCGGCAAAATTGCAAATTCATGAGTGAGAGATATAGCTGATAGTGTTATCTCAGAACATGACTTACTTTCCGGTTTTGAAAGGTGACGTGTATTGCCATGATTACACGATGACATAAAACTATTTCTACCATTTGTCATCCATTGTAGCAGGACTGGAAATACCCACATGCACACTTCACCGAGCATGTCAATGTTACATTGGTGCCATGCTAGTTGATTGCCAGACCAACCTGCACACTGGGCAAGTTGAAAACGACACAGCGTACATTCTGATCTTTACCTGAACATGCTAAATCACCCTGCTATCAATTCTTATGACTGACACAAGTTTTACATTTTCAGTGTTTTATGTAAAATTAAAATATACTGACGATGGTATGAAGCTGATGCATGTTAATATTAAACCTAGCATGCACTGTGTGAATCCTAGCAAAAAAATTATTTCAAGCTATGGTTGAGACAAAGTGAACGGAAATGAGGAGAACAAACTGATAATAGTAATTATCATGTAATAGTTGAAAAATTGACAACTATTCTTACATTGGCTGTTGTTTGTACTAGCATACTGTACATCCTGCATTGTGTATCAATTATAATCTTTATATGTCCAAACTTTTTACATTTCTACATCATTCAATTCTTTGCTTCTGTATTCATATGAACAGATGCACATTATATTTTCCCCAAGATACTGCTCATTAAAGTTAGTCGTCCACAAGTACATGAAATTTGCAGACTCTCAAAATTTGGATATCAGCAGAGATGAACCAACTTGGTTGTCATGTTGATAGTATTATTTTATGGGCTTTTCATTCAACACGTAAGTCAGTCATACTTCATTCTGCCAAATATAACAGATCAGTGAAATATGCTGGATTAATTACCAACATGAATCGTGCCACTTTGCAACTGGCACGATGGAATTAGAAGTGCATGTATTGAAAACCAGGCAGGTTCGTCCTTTTTAAAATTTATTGATGTCTTGTCTGAACAGCTCTTCCTGATAAATTGTAGAACATGCGTGATGTGGGGTGACCTTTGACCTTTCACTTTGCTATCATTTCTGCTGTGTGCCGTCGTTGGCTCCTTGTCCTTATCGTATCGAAAGAGCACATTTTTGTCAACTGATTATTTTTGACTGTCCGATTCTTTATTGAAAAATGAAATCAGTTCAGAAGTCTTTTCATGAGCGTTTTCGGAAAAAAAACCTGCTGTAGAGGAAAGATGAAGTGTGACAGATGTTGGTGTGATGTGAATCCCACACGGGCACAGGGCAAAACATCGCAGCATTTTGGTGAAACTGCGAGATGCATTATGTTACATGATGCAAACACAGACGACATTATTGACAAAATACTGCTAATCTTGTATACACAAAGCCGTAAATATCATATCAGATTAAGGCTGCTTTTTGGGGGTAATTTATGTGCAGCAGATATCACAACTGTGAAAATTGTATATTTGCTAAAGAATAAATCATTTGGGTTCCGGTTAATCCACATGGTATGTGAGACTTAGGGCAATCACATGTTAAAGTCAAAGAGTCTTCATATTTAGGATTTCAAACAAGTGAAGATTTAGATTTATTTTCCCTAAATACATCATTTCCTCCACCCATGCTTTACACCAGTAGCAGTACGTTGTACATGTATCTAATTGAATAATGCAAATATCACTAATTACGGCAAGTTTGATACGGTAAATTCAATAATACATACATGATGTTTCCTCTATAGCCATTTACATTGAGCTGTATAAAAGATCCAAAAAATGTAGATTTTCAGCGTTGGTCAGCCATAAAAATTCCATACAAAAAAAATACATCTTTTTAAAAGCTTAGGTTGTAACAATCATTGCTAATGAAAAAGGTAATTGAATATGGAGTCTCATGAGATTGAGAAATATCCAAAGGCGTTTGACACACAGAGAAAACCTATTTTGGCATTTACAGTTTGACTGATACTCAGAAGAAACAATTACAGGAGAGATAGGTGAATTTCATGCAGAGTTCAGAATCTGGAATGCATTGATGTTTTTTACTCCCCGATCCATCACAGGGGTCAGTGGGTCAGTTTGTGTATGCACATCCAGCAGTGATGTGATGTCCTAGAACACTGTTATCCCAGTGGATTAGATATGGCAACTTTCCACCAGATGCCTGTGTGTAGTACATGTATACATGTATCTGCACTACTTCACATTCCCTTGGCATCTGTAGGCAGTGGATTCATATCCCCCTGTATATAAACATTGTGTCTGCATAGCTTAGTTTCTTCATCTCAATGTTTCCAGCAACTATTCTACAGGTTTATTGCCCTTTCACCCCTCCCTGCCATTAAATAGACCCACCCTTACCCCAAATACCGGTAGTAAACAATAAAGATGAACCAAACCCCAGGGGTGTCTGTGATTTTTGTTTTTCAAATTCATGGGAACAATGGACTGGTGCAATGCAGAATCCTATGAGGTATCTCAAAGTTGCAAGCAAATCATACAAGCAAAAGTGTCACACTGATGATTGGAGATTAAAGGGTTCAAAACAAATGTTGAAGGGCTGGTACCTGTAATTGTTGATGATCTTATTCACTATTTTGTTTGTGATGTCATCGACAGTTTCTTGTTCTACACCACAAAGCATGTTGAGATACCCAGTATTCAGCTTGTCAACTCAGCCTGTACATATGTAGACTGCATTGTTATTGTTGACAAGCTGAATACTGAGATACCCAGTATTCAGCTTGTCAACTCAGCCTGTACATGTGTAGACTGCATTGTTATTGTTGACAAGCTGAATACTGAGATACCCAGTATTCAGCTTGTCAACTCAGCCTGTACATGTGTAGACTGCATTGTTATTGTTGACAAGCTGAATACTGAGATACCCAGTATTCAGCTTGTCAACTCAGCCTGTACATACATGTATGTAGACTGCATTGTTATTGTTGACATGTGTATTCTGGTCTAGATTAGAATTAAAAAGTACATGTAATCAATGACAACATATTTTACACACAAAGATGTTGTGTTGACAAGCTGAATAGTTAGTGTTTCAACATGGTCTTGAGAAAAAACCAAAAACTTGCAATTGGCATACAAAACAAAATTAGTGAAAAAAAAAACCTCAAAAGTTATAGCTTACTGGCCTTTTCATAACAGGTTTGAGACATCACAGAACTGTTGATAGAAACTGATCACACTATACATTGTTCAGCGGTTTCACGTAATAAGTCTGACATGCCACTGACTTCAAAGTCCTGTTTGAGTCAAGGAAATTACCGCATATTACATGTATTGCAACACGGCCTGGTGCTTTCAAGAAATTCCTATATTGACTCCAGGAGTCCAGAATTCCGATATTGACTCCAGGAGTTTAGAATTTGAAACAGTGAGAAGGTACACTTCTGAAGAGATTTCGATTCGTATAGTGTTTATCCTTTCACAACTGACTTTCATCACTGCAGTTATACCAACATTTATTAATCTAGAGACAATGGAATCCAGTTTCATCACCAGAAATAAAACCAGAAATTCCTGTTACTCAATCTAGTGATTTGCTTGGAAGCAGTTCCTGGATACACCCCCTTCACCAAGCAGCCAGAAGTGGTATCATGTTTAGCCCATTTCAGAACATTTGTTCAGTATTAAATGTGAACACTGTTTGTAAATTGAACCAGCTATTTAGATTGTCAGTGGAGAGTTACCATGAGATATATGAATTATCTGGAGATAAAAGTATTTTTAAGAGCTTCCTTGTTAAGCCAACATCTTATCTCAGATTTGTATGATTCCAATTTACCTGCACATACACATCAAGGATGTAGGTATGAAAACACTGTATCAAAAAAGTGGAATTCTTTCAAACTAAGATAATGGACATCCTGTGTGTGTTTGACATGCAAAGCACATGTGGTTCAGAAGGAAATGCACGTGCATGTCTGTCTGTACATGTATTTTGACCCCAGTCATATTTTTACAATGCCAGCATTTCCTACTGGTAAATTTCCAGTCGTGTAACTCTAGCCAGAGGAAAATTTCATGATATGAATGTCACATGAGTGGGCAAGCTTTGTATCCTTCAATGGTTGGATTTTCAAGACATCATTATAAAATGTATGTCCTCAGGGAGAATTTTAATAAACAGGTTTTGTATGTTTTTTCTGTCTTTCAGGACAATATTCCTGCAAGCGCAAGTTTACTTGGAGAAACTTCAGACACCCCATCAATGTCACTTGCTCAGAAACTAGGTAAGGTGCCTGTATGTCAATGTGTTTAGGTCAGAGGTCAACGTGATTCATGATCAAATGTAGATGGGGTCTACAATATGGCTGTGACAGCCCATTGTAGATTTCTAGCCCTGTAGGCTGTGTCAGCATAGAGTTCAATGGAATATAAAGCTGCATTGCCAGACGCAAGCAACTATATCTTTTTTCACAGCTGATATGAATATTCATAGATTTGTTGCAAGCTGTGTAAATCCAGTGTAGAAAATGCATGGAAGTAATGACCAGACATTCGGTTAGGTAACTCAAAAAGTACCTGCCGTGATTTCAAGTCAAAAAGTTACTTGCCTGTAGAGAATAGTACCTATCCAGATCATTGTCTTGCATACTACACCCAATGATGCCTCATCCCTTATCTCTGAAAACCCAGAAATTACTGAGAGATTCTCTCAACTAATGAAGTGAGTGTAAAAGTTCAACTTGACATCCAAAATTTTACTTGATATGAACAGGCAAGTACATGTTGTATTTCCCCCCAAGCATGGCTACCCCTCCCTTCTTAAATCATCAGTTTTAACTTGCATATAATGTTATGTACTGTATAACTGTAGGGTATCAAATTTCACCATCTTCAAGGTTTTAATAACTTCAAGAATTCTTTAAATTTGAGAAGCCGAAGCATTTTTCATTCTGCATGAATTGCTCAAATTAAATGAAAGAACGACACGGTTACATTGAATAGCAAATTATGCCAGTTAACGATGCATGTTAACAAAGTGAATGTGGTACAGTCATCATCGATTCAGTTAGAGTTTCTCTCTTATTCACTGCTAATGCTAATTCCTTGTCAGTTTATGTGTTAACCAATTGAATTTATTCCAGTCTGCGTACAAATTTTTCTCTCAATCGATACACAGTAAATACTGAAATTTCCAAATTTTTGTGCAAAGTTCTGTAATTTCCACATCGCTGAAACAGAAGAAAACGCAGAAATCTTTACTGTATATTTGTTTCACACGGTGTCAATTAGTCACTGAATTGGATAATTAGTTTTTCATATGCAATGTTTACTTCTATTAATGTATGTTCTTTTTATTCTGTATATGGCAAAAGGTTAGTACCATGATTGTTTTAAAATCTTTTTTCAGCCAAGAAGACCGGCAAACAGATCTTTGTCAGTTACAATCTCCAAACAGATCCGATGTTACTGCCATTGGTGGAAAAGAGACTCATTGAAGAAATTGACAGGTATCCTGACAAATTTTGATACAAACCAACAAAAGATGTGACCTTCCTGAGAGGAGACTGACTTTGTGATGTCATCATGATATCATCATGGACACTGATACTTCATAAACTGGTGACATAGCGACGTGGCTTTGTAATATGACTCATGAATGAAGCGGCTGAGCTACGACAGTTACTTGCAGGAGTATGGTAGTAGCTCTGGTGACACGTGAAGTCAAGAATCCAGTGGACGTCATGTTGAAACACAACTGGCCCGTACTGGTGAAATAACAAATTTATGACCCATGCCCATAGGTGTAATGAACTGATCATGAACGCACTAGACTCAATAAAATTTATCAAAAAGAATGTCTTGTAGGAGATGATTTAAGATTCCTCTCTGTCCAGGACTACAGTCAAGCGTGTGTACGATTTGCAATCTATTTCAAGAGATCCCATACAGATATTTTTGTCCATCACAGACATCAGACACAAGGTAAATGAACAGCAGCTAAGTATAGAACTGTATCTAATTTCATGGAAATATTTCTCCCCTCGGCTCATCATTCATGCCATGCTGTGATTACTCAGGTCTCGGCTTGTTACATCTCGAACAAACACGCATTCATCGCCAAATAATGAGACAATTTTGCACAGACGAAACATTTCATTATGAAAAGTGACACTTGAATAATCAGAAGAATCTAAATTGGATCCGTGACTTACACACACAGTGCAGTATTAATTTGCGGCCTTGTTGGATGGTGTTTCAGCAGAGATGCTGCTCATTGAATTTTTAAAAGTGTCAGTTGATCTCTATGTGTGTAATGACATCGTCTTACCAGTGATAATACTGTAGATACGACACATCTCAATGTGTGTACATGAATGTACAGTGTGATCAAACTACTCTCTATGATGCCTATGTCATTGTTTGTGGTATGCAAGTGTCTTTCTAATTCAGACAATCATATTCACTTTTCAAAACTCTAAAACTGTGTACATGTGATCTTTTCGACCTAAACATTCTCCGCAATCGGTAGAACACTGCCAAATTTTTATCTAATTTTTTTTCAAGCAACAAGGAAACAAATGCTTGAGGGTGAGAAACAAAATTGTTCCTTTTTATGTTCTTATAAAGCTAGAACAGCGTCTCATGAAAGAGGTGTAACATGTGTACCTGTGCATTCAGACTAAGGTACATCCATTGACGGGCAACAGCAGATTGCCACTCCCCGATTTTGTTCAAAGTATACGAACAATAATATCTTTGTAACTGTACACTAAGCAATGTTTTTATCCAAACTTGTACCAGCATTTCAAATGTCAAAGTACAATACATAAAAGGAAAGAAGCAAAACAATCCACTTCCTGAGTAAACCAGTATTTGTCCCCATTGTATCCACTGTGAGATGGCCAGTCATAATAGCTCTAATGACCAATCCAAATAGAGCAATATGATGACATCACAGGTATTGGAGACTGAGAGGCTGTGAAACTGCTCGCTATTTACATAGACAGCATTCCCATTCGGTGACATAATTTCAGTGTAACAGGTACAAACAAGTTTGTACTTTATTCCAAAAGTTAAAGATGTAACTAGTAGCCTGACCTGGTATTCAAACTACATGTGTTTGTATCGGTCAAGAAATGTTTTGCAATCCTTATTTATGTCAATAGACCCACAAAGTGTTAGGCAATGAAAAAGTTTTCTTTTACTATGAAGAGTAAAACACAAACATCCAGCCAAGAAAAAAGATTGTCTTGCCCTTAACATTTAGCAAATGTGATGCAATGGCTGATTGTTTTTTCTTTTTTCCACCTTTATTGTATGAGATTACCACAATGGTCATTTTATACAGACTGCAAAATACTTTCGCTTCCTTGTTACGGCTACAAAGAGACGACAACCTCAGTCTCACACATACATGTACACACACACACACACATACACATGAGTGTCTATTTAAATTGCTTTTTGTAAATCATTTAGTTTGTTTTGTTTGGGAAACATGATGAGAATTATTTTGAACACACCAAAACACTGAAGAAAAAAAAGGGTATGACTTATGGCAGGTTTTGAAAAGATGCGCATAAAGACGAGAAAAAATCTATTTTTGTATGTCTTCAAGTCCACAGCTTAAAGATGCATTCTCTTTTATCTGTGTACTTCATTCATACTTGAAAGTTGACACAGCGTTCCATGATCTCATCATTATCAGTCTCAAAATGTTTCAGAATCCTTACACATGTCAACAAGAACCGTAGACAGTGAAAAAGAGATTTACATTCATGGTGAGGAATGCATCAAACACTTCACATGAGACCACGGGATCAACCCTGAAGACATGCACCTGCCGTTTCTTGTCACGGGGATCAAATATTTCTAAAGGTAATCTGGGTGAAAGGTTAACAAGTTTTGAATGATGACACAGTTGAATTTTTACTCACTGACATTCAGTGTGATTCAAACGATGATTTATGGTTTCACAGAGATGTAGTCTGACCACAGTCATGAGTTAAAATTGGTCCACAGGACCAGCACGAGGAAACTGCATCAATTGCAGCACCCATTTTCATAGTTCTGGATATATTCTGATTTCTCTGTTGATCTCAGGAGAATGGCAAATTTGCTATTCTGAACAGAAAAATTGTTGGCCCAACTTTTTGACTTTCGACTCCCTGAGCTCGCTCACTCCTGCCTGTAAAGTAGAACTAGAGTTCCTTGGTTATAGCCATGCAGTGGCTTGACACTGTAATGCAAGTACATGGCTACTGACATGGGGTGTCATGTTCAATTTCTCTGTGAACCAAGATCAGAAACACTTGTGCAATGCCGTGTACTGTGTGGCTATATAGTCAACCTCAACCAAATGTTAGGGGAACTCACTGGAAGCAAGAGACCTATTACAATTTGCAAAGGTTTTCAGGATATACCAACTGGTCGTTATCCCACACATGCCCGCATGGAGGTTTTAGGAAAAAGCGTTTAATGAAATTTAATTTTTTGAGTTTCATTTTGTGTTTAAAAATAGACGTGTCTTCAATGACACTTGTAGTAGCCCACTTTGGATCACAAATGCGCAGCAGAGCACTACAATACACCTGGAATTTGATCAATCACAATCAAAAACACTAAAAGTTACTGACCAAAATTTTTCAATTTAGAACAAATAGTTCTCACTATGCGTAGGTATTGTTTCTGTCAATGATAATAAATTGTGTCATGACGGTGTTTCTTTGGATGTATCTATTGTAATAGATATATAAATTGTTACAGTACAGTCCCGAAGGATGAAACACCGCAATGACATATAAACATTTTAAAGTGAAAATACATTCATTTGAAAGTATGTAGGAACATTTGACCATGTAACAAGAAAAAGGCAACCGTTTTGTATTTCTCTAGATACTGCAGTTGTAGAAAGTCCATTACTAAGAATGGGAAAAAGCGTGAAATTGTCAAACTTTATCTTTACATATGAATTTGACAGTGTAAAACGTGCAATCAGTGTCATTCTACATGTTGTGTACCAACTTTTCAAGATTCCATGCTTACCTACTGTGCACACTTATTCTATACACAGTCCCTCTATCACGTATTCTACATCAATATTAAAGAAATATTCAACCTGACCACAGACTGAAACATTAAAAGAAAATGTCCCAAACTTCAATGACATAGGGATCAAAGCTTCTCTGTCGCTATTTCTACTATACATGATGGTAGCTTGCTGTTATTTTGTTGCAAGTTGAAGTGTTTGAGTTGTGATTACCATGCAATGTACTTTTCTCAAAGGTCAGAGGTCACTTATTGTAGACACAACATAAAACATCAACTCAGCGTACAAAATGAAAAACCACCATCTTTCCATTATTAATTCCTGGAATTTGACACCATATACAAGGTTTATTATACATCCCAGACGGAGTGATAGTTGTCCACAATTTTTTCTCAGTTTCTCATCGTTCACAGTCATTTTAGGAGGTACTTTGTTTCAATATCAGTTACAAGAAAATTGAAAATTCACAAATGTTCTGCTTCAGGAAATATGCTTTTATAAGAACAGTTCTTCCATGTTCTCTGTCTTGTTTACCCTGTTTGCAATATTTAACCCACTTTTGTCGGAAAAAACACAGTGAAGAGAAAGGGAAACTAAGTAACTGTCAGAAAGCTGTATTGCTTTCAATTCATACTGATGGATCTTCTATTGAAAAAGCTTAGATTACCATACCTTTGCAATAGAAAACCCATGAATTGAAACTTCCAGCTTTTGGTAAACATGCTTACTTTTTTGATACTTTTAATAACATTGCATATCCACTTGATTTTTTTACCTGGACTCAATATTTTTTTTCTTCTTTTTTTGAACCGGTACTTTCATACATCATAGTTTTGATACTCGTTAGGGAATGTATTTGGCAAAATGTAATCAGTATGTGAAAGATTGTTGCCACAAGTAACACTGTAAAAGTTCAGGCTTCTTGTAATTTACTACTAATCCTCTTTGCATGATCATCCAGGCATTCACCTTCATTCTGTATACAGAGTATCATTGTGAAAGGAAGGGCTCCATCAATTCCTCTTCGCCAGAGATGTGGCATTGAATGGCCATTATGAATGACCTCATGTGCCGAGGCCGATATGTGTCATTCCCTTCTCAACTGGCAAGCCCAGAAAGGTGTCAAAATACAGCCATGTAAACTATCGTGGGCCACATTCATTCATATTCTCCATCTAGACTAGTCAGAATTGCATCTTATGAAAACATCTAATTCATAACATGTCCAGACACAGACACAGTATTGTGTCTGCACATTTGATGAGAATTTTCAGAGCGCAATGAAACGTGCGAAACGGAATTTCCTTGGTTATGCTACATAGCCCATTTTTAATATTTACTCCCTTAGTGATACCCAGGGCCATATATCAGTTTTCAAATGCCTGTCACCATTTACTGTTTTTTTTTATCTGTTGCGCACATGTTTTAGATTCCTAAATGGCGTGTCAATTTAGAACTAGGAGGGTATATGACACCCTGATGACAGATAGCTATCATGCGTTGAGTTGACATCGATAATATACTGAGTTCTGACCATTCATGGTTTCACATCTACACCTCAACACAGTCATTCCATAAATGTAGTGCTGGTATTAAATAAACATATCTGCCCCTCTTTGCCTTTTTTACCAACCACAGCTCTATTTCCGCTCCACAATGCTGTACAAAGGTTATGGTAGATGTTGCAATGTTCAAGCTGTAGTCGGATGACAGAATGGCGCCCTCACAGACCAATTGCACATCTTCAACTAGTTTTCCTTTGGAAATAATGGTTACCATGCCTTTTGTTAAAATTCTTGGCTTTGAATGAATTTGTTAATATCAATCATAATATGAATTTCATGGCTGCCAGTGCAACTTCAAACCTAACCGGGCCGTACAGATCTTGTGTCTGTCTTGACATAAGGAATCATATTCACTTCTCCGATTTCAAATCTGGGGCTTTAATCTTTGCCATTTGTCTTCATAGATATGCCATGACTATATTCATACGTCAATTGCCAATAAAAATGATGTGTGGAATTAGTGTATTATTATTCTTTACTGTCAGTTTGTAAAATTTCATAAGCACCGCGTGCGATAATGAAATGCTCTGCCTTCAAGTTGAGCAAATAAAGTGGTAGCAAGGGCATCTGATAATGTTTGAAAAATGCAATGTCCTTGGAACGCGCTAGCCATGCCTATTAAAATGAATGACAAAAGTAATCTGTTAACTTTGTACATGAAAGATCTTCAACTTTCTGAACAAGAATAGTTTTGTAAATCCTACTTCATGTAAGGTTTCCTCAGAAGTATGATGTGTTTTTGAGCTTCCACTTCTTGGTAACATTTTGAATTATGAAGATACTTTGCGATACTTTCCAAAATTCAAATGGATTTGTGTGTCAGCTGTGGGAACTTTTAATCAGGTGATTTGGATTCCAAAAAACTGACTCACTGAGTTCCAGAAATAATACACTCAATCAGAGGTTAGTTTCCTTGCGATAACAGCCAACAGGATATTGGTCTTTTTAATGGTTGGCTTGTGTTGGACAATGGCATGTTGTGCACTGAAAATTATCTGTGCATGCGATATGACATTTATGCTAAGTAAATTTATGGGAAATATGATAGTGGACTAAGCATGAGATACTGATTTTATGACACTGAGGGCATGATATGCTGTGTAGTTCTCGGATTTTGCTGTGATTATTTTTTTGGCTGCCACTGACATTACTGGTACACCATTAGCATAGCTAATAGGTTTATAATATTGCTCAGCTATTTCTCAGGTAAATACATTTGTGGCTAAAAGTCAAGAGAATTAAGAAACTGCTAATATAGATTTTCTGTGAAACTCTGGCAGTTTACACATGTTCAGCTACTCCCAAAATTAACCTCAAATGATGTCATGGAGCCTTGTATATCTTGTAATTGCTCTACTACCTGCATCAGCATCTTGTGGTTCAATAAACCGATACAAAAGAGCTAGTGGATCTTGGCACTAGGAACTGAAGGGAGGGCATGATGGGGTAACAGAATTCAAACTATACATGTGTATATACTCGAGGGATGAGGCAACACAGCAAAGTTGTATCATATTTGCTGTATAAGGGAGTACTGTTTTTTTTCATAGCACCTTCTGATATCTGCCACAGGGATTTAATTTGACCATCTGATATCTGGAAAATACCTAAGTGCAACTGATGAGAACATTTTGCTTAACAGAACTAGTACAAGGAAATATTGTGTATTGATATGCACAACGAACTCTGTGTGATGCAAAACCATCTTTTTGGCAAATTTTAGCATAGACCAATATGACAAAGCTCTGTATGTTCTCTGTGAAAATATAACATCAAAAGGCATATATTGATTATCTCTACTCTAAAACTAGAGTGTTGCCAAGAAATGGAAATATCAGAGTTGACGTCAGTAAATTGACATCACAGTTATTTTCCTATGGTGATAAATAACCATGTGCATGTATATCAGTTTGCCATCTGCTGCTTTCCTGCAAAGCTTGGATGACCTTGGCCTATTCTCATTCTTCTCTCTGCAACATGAAACTTGCTTTATTCTCATATTTTAATGGACAAATCGGTAAGTAGGTCAGCCATGCAGGTAATAACTCAGAGCACACTGGAAAAGCCAGATGATGTGAGCAATGGGCATTGCAGAGATTTCTGTTGAAGGGCGCCCTCTTTAGTTAAAAATACGAATTCTCACAGGATGTCAACTACCACGTTCATAAAGACTTGCCTGCAAATATTCTTATTGATCACTGTGCAGGAATTGATGACTTATGGAGATATTAACAACAAGATGGCACCCTAGGAGATTAAAGTATTCAAGTAAGTTACTTTGTTAAATGATGAACCATGTGATAAATAAAATTTCTACTACTTTCATGGTACGCTGAAATCACTAAAATGGTTTGGAGGGTAGTTACTAGTTGTACTTTCTAAATTCTATTCACAGAGTGAAATTTACTGACATAAAGTTCATCTCACAGTACTTATTCTATACAGTACTCACAGACTGCACCTATATTCAGAACAATTCGGAGGCAAGCAGTTTGTTCCTATGGTAACCTCTCTTCCCAACCTTTTACTATTACCTGTATTGTACTATTTTCTCTACGGCATTGAGAAAAAATGTATTTCCCAGAATCAAGATTTCTAAACAAAAGAGATATTTTTAGATTTATTCACTTTGTTTGGAGCATAGACAGTAGAGGGGGAGATAATGACATTTCAGATGATGACGCTGGTGATTACAGTAAAGAGTTTGGCAAAGATTCGACAGAGTTTGCCTGCAAATCTGATATCATTGTTGGCAGAAGTGGCCAGCAGTGCACTGAACTAAACCGGAAGCAGCAAATGTGAACCTACAGAAGGTTACACTGTAGTACGAGGTGACACCATGTTGTTTCCTACCAAAATAATTTGCAATGGCACAAACTTTCCAATGGCAAGGGTGCTGTTGGCTCATTGAATTTCTTCAGTAGAACAAACATTTTGCACAGGGAGAATGTCGCATTATACTTTGACAAGCCACGGGGGCATGGCAGCTCCATGTGACTGTATGGAACAGCCTCAATTTCTCTCTTGTTTCAAACGCATTATACACAGTATGGGGAATCGGCATTTGGGTGGATGGTCGACAGACAAGACATTTCTCTCATCTTCAGAATCTGAGTGCACGCACGGGAATAAAGCCACATTTGAAAACTTAATTCTGTTACTTACTCATCTTGTCCGTTGAAACTGTGTACCATGGGGGAATGAAGAATTTCATAAACTTCTATGGATGTACTGTCATATGCAGCTTGACATTATTGAATAAACAAAACTAAAGGCTCATGGTTTATTTTAGTACGAATTTTTCACTTTAATTTCTTTGGAAATAATTTTTTTTTCAAATACAACATGTCACACAAAACTTATTTATGTGTATACAACTATGAATAACTTCCCATGTAATGACAGAAAAGTTGCAGAGTCAATCAGGGTATTGGGGACAAGTTCAAATCTATTGGCCAAGCTGGACAGCTTGAAGCTGTATTCTTCATGTGTTAAAACCAGCACCATTATCTACCAGACACACTTCATATACACTTTTAGCACTCTGCAAGAGTAACACCAACAGGTCACGATTTCTCTGCAAGATAAAAAAAAAGAAAATTTGTTAATAAATGGCATGCCAGTAGCATTAATTTATCATTTATTTGCTAAGATTTGGGAACATGGCCACAAGATACTATTTCTAATGTCCTCTAATATGATTGCATCGAATTTATTAAATTTGATATACTGTACCACAGGAAACCCCACAGGCATGGCTGGGGAACCCCTGGTATATTTTAATCCTCTTTCTACAAGGCTCCATAGACAAACCATAGAAATAAATGCAACTTGGGAAAAAGGATTAAGTACCACCCATCACAAAAATACTGTTTATGTATTTTTAAAGAACACATGATCGCTTGTAATTGCATGAAATAAACACAAATTTGCCCAAAATTCACTGCATGTGAAGTATTGCTTGATAAACATTTGTATGAACAAATTTGATGTTTTGATATTTCCTGCAAAATTTGATTTGTTGGCGAGACGTTCTCATCCACCAATCTTCACAATCATCTCTAAATGTGCTAATACCACCGAAAGTGATTGTGTTGATGAGAAAAAATTTAAGGTGTTGGTCTTTCAAGGGTAGAAAAAGTGCAATGACATCAAATGTTCTGGTACTGACGCTAAAGGTTCATCAGTTAAGGCTTTTGATCATATTTTTACTTTGCCAACTTCAGCGTTTCCGTTACAATTTCAAAACTTGCGTACGATTTTACGCGACTGAGTTTTTATTGCGTAAAATGTATTCAAAATGCGTACGGTAGGAATCAGTATCTGAAGTGAGCTGGGCGGTCTTTTCTGTAGAACTTGGGGGGTTCCTGTAATGCGCATGCTCTATTAACAAAAAACAAACAACCTGGGGGGCTTCAAGGTGTAGCTGAACGTTGCAATGCCGTTATGCATGTCCCGTATATGATCGTTGAGCAGCCCAATGAGTTCATGTTCAAAGAAAATACCTTCTGACTACGAAATTAGTGTTTTCAAAGGGCCAACAAAAAGTAGATACTGTACAAAGTCCAGCGGGACCTCTCAAGAATGCAACCCGACGGAGTCTAAATGGTCACCCGTAAACACTTTCCAAATAACATGCGACGTAATGACCATTACCCGTATTGTGTTACCATGGATGTAAAAAATAGAAGGATACAGGACACTCCTTTGATCCTTTGTTCAAGGGATAGTTGCCGCCGATTCGTTATCCCGAACGGGATTAGCGTGTTATTTTATTCATAGCATGCCTTTGGGTTGTCATCGGTAAACGTTGAGTCTTTCCGTGCATTACCACAGACAGCGTAAAAATAGCGTCTTTCGTGCCAGTAATGTTGTTGTAGCAATACTACGACCTTTTTCTATCTTAACGATGATATGCAGCTCATCGAGGAGGAAAACAATCGACTACATAGCTCCTGGCTCACTTTCTGTCTCCTGTAAACACGGTATAACAAGAACTGCGCATGTGTAATAACCTTTCCCCTTCTTGAACAATGCGTCAACCCGTGCAGAATGGTGACGCGACGCAATGAACTTCGGCGAAAAAATCACCAGGGAATTTTCGGCCAGGTACTCTGATCGATAAACATGACCAGACCGGAAAGTCTATATATATGACTTTAGTTTTGGCGTAACAGTTCTTTCAGCAGTGTCTTTGAACGTCTGGAAAGTGACTTCAAATGGGTGAACCATGGCCTGAACGACGAACGCATTTGCACGCAATCCTATGGGGACGAACTATCGGCGTACCGCAAATATAGCCCAACTTTAGAATACGATAACTTCAACGGCCAGGCGAACCAGCACTTAGGACAAACATTTTTTAAGCGTTCATACCTTGAACCTTCTAATTAAGAAAAAATCAGACTCCGCGGTTAGATACTTTGTAAGTTAGAGTAATTTTACGATCAGGGGACTTTATCCAAGTCGGTTCCAAAGAATAGTCATAACTTGGTCAAATATGCGTCGATTTTCTCAGTCTTTGGTTGTTTGAGCTCTGTTCAGTCTGGGCATTCAACACAAGCAATTTCACAAGTTTGAAAGTTTTTTTATGAATTTGGCAACAATAATTTGATGTACATGATATTGTGAGTGAAGTGGGTGTGTCCGAGCCGTCCTGATCGCGGCAACCATGCCACAACTTCAAAGACCAGCGTAGACAAAGAAATAACAATAGGTTGTGAAAGGGATTATAGGGCTGTCCTGTATCCTTCTATTTTTTACATCCATGGTGTTACCAACAACCAACAACGTAGACTCGATCGATTCTCGAATTTTTTGCATCTGTAGTGCCATTGTCTGTACAGAACTGATTGACATGACATTTTGTGATGATGAAATACAATGTTGCATAAAGTGCTGCGGTCTGTTAAAGTTTAAATGTTGCAATATCATGATAAATGTCACTTGCAAGCAGGTGCATATGTTCTATTTTTGTCCTGCATTGAACCATGTTCAGGCAATGTAGTGCGGGCCAAGTACGTCGTGTCATTGGGCGGCATTTCTCAGTGCGTATTTGTTTACGCAGTCATGATTTTTTTTGCGTATTTCCGAACAATTTTGCGTAAATACGCAGGATTTGCGTTAACGGAAACACTGCAACTTCAGGAACTCAAAAATTCTAAAAATTTCTTAATTCAACAATTCACCAAAGTCTTGTGGCAATATGAATCTGTCATCTCTCAATGCCTTATATAACAGACCTGTAACTCTTAGATGGAGGCTGTATGTTCTCAGGCAATGTCAACACACTTGTAGGTACTCTCTCAGAATGCAGCCTTTGCTTTAATGCACACCGACACTGCACGTCCTGACAGACATATCAGCACTGATACAGGACATACATCGATTTAAGAATTTTGGTGAATTTTAACATTTCAACAGAGGTATGATGAATACAACACATTGCTGACTCACTTGGCTGTGGTTTTCCTTCCAACCATTTGGTTATTTTGCTGACTGTCTCCTCTTTCTTCACGGCTTGATCACGGAATTCTGGTTTGAGAGCTCTCCTGACCAACCTTGCACACAGGGCAGAGTACTGGATGTAGCTGTGGACATGAAAATTTATCATAAGTTCTCCAGTGATAAAATAAACACTATATCTTGAAACTTTGGTGAATATAATCAGTAATCACATAGTTGCTGTTTGGTCTGGTGCATGTAAGTAAACATCTGTAGTGGGTCTGATCATAGAGGGAGTAGACTACCTCCATTGTCTGATTGATACAAAGAACAGTGCTCCATAGCAATTTTAACCTTCTACGATAACTGCCCGCTTACATGTCAGATTGATACCACTAGATTGCTGGGGTCCTTTTCTATTTTTGATCATCCATGAGAGTGGTTCAAGTGTGAGGTAGTTGTGATAATGGAAAGATCTGCTTAACCCTTTGAGTGCTGCACTTTTTCCATCCAAAATTTAAGTGCAACATTTTACCATTTTTGTAAGAATTTTTCGGTAATTTTTTTGATAAGTTTGCACCAAATGGATATCACATTTCATTGGCTAAAGTATTTTATCAAAATTTGGCAAAAAATCTGAAAAAATTGACTAGGGTATATCTTATAGAGGCGACAAAAATAAACTTTGGCGCTCAAAGGATTAACAAATTCACTCTCTGCTGATTGGATCTGCCGGAGGAGAAAGAAAGACTTGCACCGTGGCCAATGCTGAACCTCACTGTAAGGAGCATATTCTCCAACATAATGGAACTTTATTTGTGCCATGGTCATGAGTAGTACACCATTACATAATGGAATTTCATTTGGGTGGCAAAATATGAATGGCTACTTTTTGAACATTTGCCTTCAAACTGTCCGTTAAAAGAAACCAGAGTTGACAACATCAACCATTTATGAGATCAAAGTTTCATATCATCTTATTTGTAGCTTCCTGTACAGCAAAGTGGGTGCTTTGGGGATTGAAAGAAATGGTACGGTAACTCAGTAAGATACAGACAGCTATGTCATCAAAAGTCTGAAGCATGGCAGATCTGAACGGCTGATTTGCAAACACATTGAGTTTCAATCTGTTGTCCTTGACTTGTGGCACCATCCCTTACTGCAACCATACTGTATGATGTCCTACAGTGTTTTGTAAGGGCAGAACCGTGAGGCTCCAACTCACTCACCAGTAGCGCTAGAATGCTGAAGGCCATGTAGCGTTCAAAATAAGCACATCGCACTTGACGTGGCATTTTGATGTGAAATCCCACATATTTACTGCATTTGGTCGTACCAATTAATCACTGAAGACTACACACTACACTACACTAACATTGTCGTTTATGGGGTTTGGTATTTGTTAAAACACGTCAATCGCGTTCCAAAAACATTGAGCGTGTTTCTAGGAGCCGCCATTACCGGAAGTTGGTAACGGCGGCTCCCAGAAATGTTTTTGGGGTTTGTTCAAACACGTCAATCGCGTTCCATAAACATTTCTGGGAGCAGCCATTACCAACTTTGTAATGGCGGCTCTAGAAACACAGATGCCCACGCTCAATGTTTATGGAATGTGATCGACGTGTTTGAACAAACTCCAAACCCAATAAACGACAAGGTTAGTGTAGTATAGTATTTAGTCTTCAGTAGTGATAAATCGGTACGACCAAATGCAGTAAATATGCAGCATTTCACATCAACACGCCTCGTCCAGTGGGATGCGCTTATTTGGAACTCAGGGCCATCGGCATTGTAGCGCTACTGGTGAGCGAGGTCGCAAAAACTCACCGACCGCCTCACTGTAGCGCTACAACTTTGCTGCTAATCGTGGGTGAGTTGTGTGAAATCTAAATATGTATCAGTACTACACAGGTACATGTACTGTACACTTGGTCCAGGTTGGTATATATGGACATGAAATTTGTTCCAATCTGTAGTTTTAACCCTTTTCCTGCCGAGCGCCCTTGTCCGTTATTCTCCCAAGTCAGTAGAAAACCGCCCCATAATATGTGCCTGCAAAAGATTGGCTCTCCTGCATGTTATCCTGCCAGGCATTTTGGCAGAAATCGCCCATTTTCAGGGTAGTTTTAGCCGTACTTATACGTGTTAGACTTCGATAATTTCTACATGCCCGTAGACAGGGAAGGAGCTCAAGGGTTGCTGCAGAAAAAAATTGAGGTCACCGGCTTTGTTTGCCCCTGGGAGTGCGTCATTTTATTGCCGTTTCATGTTTATTTTTTCGGAAATAAACTCCTTCAGTATTACGTACGTCCACTAGGCACAAACATCACCTCACTCGTCTGTTAGTCAGAGACCCTGAGGGTCGTGCTAGGGGTGCAGCAGCACCGTCAAACCTGTCCTGTTTCCCCAGGGTAGGGTCAATTGAATACGTACCTCCAACGACTTGGCAGTGTAGCACAAAAACTACGTTTTTGCCGTTGTATTAACGACATGGCTGAGCCATTGAAGCACAGCTTTACGTAGTTTTGCCAGCTCAGTTGGGAGTTGGCTTACGAGTGTTACCGTTCATTACTGACTTAATCGAGTGGTCCTCAGTCAGGTACGGGTTTGTACCGACATGGCTTGGGCTGCAGCTAACCAGTGATAACCAGTCACTACCCCCAAGTCTTCAGTTCACTTTTGCGATGCACGGGTGCAACGCAATATGCTTCCATTGTTCTAGCCATCGACGTGTCCACATGCTGGCAGCCATATTGTACTGCTAGCTGGTTTGCATAACAAAAGCAGTCCCTGCTAAATGCAGACGGTATCCCCGTACATGTAGCATATTGACCTCATGTGCCCTTTTGAATTCTCTGTACGCAAACAGCGTACGTAGTTACCAATGCGTCGGCAAGAGGATACGTTTGCCTGCAAACCAGAGCCAGTACTTCGGACGGTGGAATAAATAAAAAATCCAAAGCTACGTCCATTGAATGGCACGGCCAAGGCAGTGAAGGACGTTGCCTGGCTTGAACTTGCAGAGCTGAAGCCCAGCTTAGTACGTCGGACACCAGTTTGTAATGGTATTTCCGAGTCGTTCATATCCGTTCCATGGGAGGAACAAGTCGAGCCGTCCCGTCAAAAATACGTTCTCATTTTCAGTCACGCACAACTGAATAAGTGACTTTCGTCTCGCACCATCGGCATATCTGCCAAGTCGTTTGCAAGAGGTAGCCTTCTAGATTAGCATTGCCGAGTTGGTCAAGTTCGGCAGCAATCTGTATAGTGCCAGGCAGCCAAGTACGTCCAACTCCGCCAGAAAACGTCACCATGCTATCCTGCCAAGTCCGCTAAAAAGCGGTAAAAAAAACCCAGCCCCCCTCGGGTGTGGGGGACTGGCGGACAGGTTCTGCACCTTTCCCTGTCCTTGGACTCCCTGTGAACCCATTTCGAGAGCAAACGCCGTTCCTCGCCCAAAACCTGTCCTCGAACGACCCCTAGCGTGAGCAAGGTTTGCTACACGTAGTTCCGTCGACTAGGCAGGAAAGGGGGTACCAAAAAGGAGCCCGATTTCCACCGCCTTAGGAGGATAACGCCGTGGCTGCTCAGCTTCTAGCTACACCGAATTTCAAGCGGATTTTCACCGACTTGGCAGGAAAAGGGTTAATAGACCACTTCAACTTCCTTGGCCGTGCTGTGCTGCCTACGGGACGTGGAGGCCTATGGTTGGGAAGGCAAGTCACAAAACAACTGCATGCTGCACCATGGAACTTGGAAGTGAGAGTAAACTATGGCCATAGTATGGGTACAGGTCGCAGCAATGTGGTGGTGTGCAGCAATATGCATTACTGACTGGGTCCTGTTACTCTATGCGAAATGCACGTATGTTGTTACCAGCTGGACCCGCGAAGCCACATTCCCGTACAGTGTCGAATAATGTGTGCATGGATGGAGGTCTTTTTGATGGTCTTCACGATGTCATTGACTGTGTCCCCGGCCGAGCACTGTGCCGATCCGCGTGCGCATTATATTTAAAGGGAAAAATATTGCCTAAGAATGAATATCTATGGACAATACCTGAAAAAATCTATACGAGTGATTTTATCCCTACCTCATGCCCGCTTGTCTCCAGGCTGCAACCATATTTGCTATCAGAATAAATGTATACGACTCTTGTAAAATATATTCCTCGCTCGCTTGCCGGTGAATATGGCTGCCGAGAGTTATATCCCACAATACATTTCTGTTTGACTCCCCGGTCGGATAACTATTATTTCGTGGTGAAATTGAATTTCATTATTGAAAACGATACTTATATTCCGATGATTTGTTTATATTTAAGTTATAACTTCAATACTAGTATATTACGATTAAGCTAAAAGCCTTGAGTCAGTCCTGTTTGTAGGATTATAGGCCTCTACCTTTATTAGGCTAGAGGGTCTTCAAATAACATCCCGGATGTGGAATATGGCTGCTGTCAGGTGATACTCAGTGTTGACAAAGGGGACATGATCGTAGTTCATATTTTTAAAGAAGTCGCCGACATGCACATGTAATTCAAGAAAAATTGGTGAGTGTATGCATTTATCAAATGGTGAGTATCATTGAGAGCATAGGGCCCGCATGGCAGATTATAATATTTAACCTGCAAAATTTATCCTGTCAGGAACTTCAGTGTTCATGTAGTGGAACAGTGTAAGGCTTGATTGAACAATCTTTGTCCCTCCCCCTCTGAAATAACAACGTCTAACGTTACCAGCAATTCGACCAACTGTGTCTACGTAGTAGCCTTGGTAAAACAGACAGAGGGCACTCATACAGTCTCATGGCGATGGAATCAAATTTAATGCGGTATCCTTTATGTGAGTCGACCGACTATGAAAATATGAGGTCGAAATGAAATGAATGAATCATTGAAGGGGTGCGAGGGAGGGGCCTGGCCTCACCTAGAGATACATGTATGCATGGAGCAAATAACAGTCCTATCTGCACGATGAAGGGGACTGTGAGCAGATATATGAAAGTCCTTCCTCATTATAATTTTCCTTTCCCTACGTCTAACGACCAGGTTAAATAATCACATTACTTTTGGATACGAAACCACATTGTACGTGCACCGTTAAAATCATGACAAACGTCAACAAAACCATCAATATCATTATTTCTAGCACGTATCTCGCGTTGATTAATGATAGATTTCATCCTTATATTATTGATTGATAAGTAACCATAACATGCAACTTGAAAATTGTTCACATACCACTGCCACCTGAACAGTTCTATTTGTACGACTCGGAGAACTTCAATATTTGTTCTTTGTAATTGACAGTCTTTCAAGTGGAATTCCCCTCTCTCTTTAATACAGGAAAGTTGGGAGGAGGGGGGGGGCTTTACTAATACACTAATAGCCAGTTTTCAATCATATAAAGCTTGCGAAATGGAGACAAAGAAGACATCAGACAGGCATGTAAAAGTCACACATCAGACAGGCATGTAAAAGTTACAAATTATTTACATTCCCTCCAGTAAATTCAAATTCTCCCACGTTTTTGGCAAAATGAGAATTACCTAGGCCTGAAATATCCACATGCCAAAGATGTCAAATTTTAAAAGATGATTAATTGCTGTGTATCAGAACTGCTGGACTGGTCTTTTATATAAGCAAAACCATCACCTAAAATCAACGAGATATACATGTACATGTAGCCCTCTTTCATTTTTTATCCTATTGAAGGGGTATGTGTACTTACTGCACTGCAATACCTAAGATCACAGACAAAGAAAAAAGTTCTTTGTCTGTGCTAAGATACAAAAATCCATGCTACACTGCATGTAAGTCTACTGTGAAGGATTAATGATCACTTACACAGTTGAGTTATCATTTATTCACAGAGAAAATGGAGGGTGCATCAGGGGGTGCTGGGAGTATAGACCCCACAAAGAAAGTCCACACTGTGGATGAACTTCAGTCCAATAGCAGTGATGTCAAACAGGTCGACGGTTCAGCAGTGTTGACCTTTGACTCCAAAGCAGCTGTCATCACAATGAACTATGGAAACGATGTCGACTGCTGTGATTCAGAAGAATCATCGCCATCTGATGTGGAAGATGAGGAGGAGAGAGGACGGACGGACAGTGAAATAAACTGTAGCAAACAGGATGGGGAGGTCCAGTCTAATGGCGACAACCCCGTAGAGACTAACCAAGAACAATCAACTGAGAGTGGAATTGCCGATGTTGAAAATCATGGAAGAGAGAACAATATTGAAACTGAGACAATTATGCAGGATGAGAAACATCCCGATGATGACGAGGAGGAATATTCAAACCAGTTGGCAAGAATGAGGAGTGAGAGATTCAATCCATTCAACAAGGTTCCGTTTCTTGAAGAAAACCACTTTGATTCCACTAACACATCAAAGGCAGTGACAGTTAGAAGTTCAAGGAAGTCCAGTGGTGGCCCAGGTAAATATTGTTATAAATATTGACATATTGACATAATTGACATAAATATTGTCATAATGTCATTATGTTCTCAGTTTACACATACCGGTGTAGCTACAACTCCCATTAGAATCACAAGAAACTTTCTTTTATGTTCACTGGAAAGTTGCGTGGGAAAGCTGAGGTACACTTCAACTCTTGATGCTTAATTGCAAGCTTTAAATTGATCAACTATAATCAGATACTGCAGAGACAATCAGGTAAAAATCTTCCCCTGGTGTATTTCAAACAAAAAGAAGACTATCCATTCTGTCGTAAGCAAGTGTGCATAACTTTAAATATGTAAAGCAAACACATAAAACTACAAAATATTGGTCTGAAAAGCAACCAGAAAGAAGAAAAAAAGCATTCAATACGACAATTTCATGAAAAGTGCAAGTTCAAGGCACATCCTTCACCTTCAAGTCTCACAAGTCTTGAAACTTTAGTCGCAAGATCATCAACTTTTTTGCTCATCATCTTACAAATAAAGCACAAAGTATTCATCCCTGAATATGCAGCTCACATAGCAATGATACAGTAAATAATGTCTGGTGTTGCCTCGGTGTCATTTGCAATTCCTGCTATAGCCGATCTTTTTGACATTGGATACAAACACAATATACTAGTACTTCCAATTTCACTTAAGGTAATATGCACCTCGAAAGTGAAAGACTTAAACTTTTGCTCTAACTTTCCTCAAGGAATCTTTCAACCATTCTCTTTCAAAATCAAGAATAAAAATAGGGGGTCACCATGCAAATTTTTGTACTAGAGAAACAAATTACCCAAGATTTACCGATATTCGAAATTAAAAATGGCCGCCATCCCTGTGTTAACTCTAAGCCTGTGAAAAGTTTTCTTTCACCAAGAGCTTTAAAATGAACCCCCACATGTGGTATATCAGAAGAGAATTGTAAAAGTTTGAGAGTCCGAATATCTGTCCCTGAGGTGCGTTCTACCTTAAATCAAAATTTTGGCCATACTTCAAGTGATTAGGCCTCTGTGGAATATCCTCCAATTTAAATCACTATGTAAGTTATGATTCTTGTTGAATGAAAACTACTAAGTAAAGAGAGTTTATAAATGCTGGTGAGAGTGAGATTCTCACGCCACAATTGACCAATTGACCTTTGACTTCATGCCATTTCTTATCAACCTTTTTCCACCACAGTGATTTCCATTGACAACAATCTTTGTAATCAAAACTAGCTTCATTATGTATTTTGATCTGATGTTTTGTTTCCTCAAGTCTTGAAAGGAATATCACAGTGTTGCTACCTTGTCTTGGTTTCTATTTCTATGTATGAAGTTCATTACTACCTCTTCTAATTTTCTATTCAAGCCAGTTGTTTCTATTCTCATCCCAGATATCTTTCAGTCTTATAATATTACTTTTAGATCTTTTTTTTCGAAGAAGAAAATATTTCCGTTGTTCATGATACTATCGTTGTACTACAGAACTCAACTCAGAAGATTGTGCTTTGATGTTGACAAATTCACATTCAGGTGTTCTACTGTGACACACAGTTATTCAACATATAATCACCACAAACCTTGAGCCAGGTTCTTGTATATAAGACTATGAGGAAAAGCACCTTAACAATTGCGCAATAAGCACCCGAGCACAATATGTGAAATATAGGCATTCGCATGCGTTTCTGAACTACTTTCATTCTGGTTGCTGCGTGCATCCTTATCCTCAAATGCTCCATTTGTAAACAAACCATTGCAACATCTGAAAAACAACTTGCTCTGATTATAATGTCAACAATGAAGCTGGCAACATCAGGTGATATTTCCATTGAAATCTGGAGTAAAAATAAGTGTGTTACTGATGATCACTGGTTTTGATTTGAAAGATGAAGAGGGTGACCTGGAAGAATACAAATGCATACAATGCCACATGAGCCAAGCTGTCACCCAATGCTCAGCTTCAAGTGAAAGTGAATTCATCGCAATATTATTGCAAACTTTACCTAAATACGGTAATAATTCTTTTGTGAATCAAACTTTTTCCAATGATCAGATCTCAGTGCCTGTTCAATGAACTATAATGTACACCATGCAGTTGTCCTGGATTTCCATGTTTAATTTTCGTTAGTGTATGTACGTCATGTTTCAAGTTCTACAGGGAAACCAATGACGTCATGATGTATATCAGTCTGTGACAGAATGCGGTCATCGCTTTTCTAAATCATCAAAACAGAAGGCGATAAGCTTTTTCAATTTGCACACAAATCTTATCTCAAAAAGTTTGCAGTCTATAATTTCAGCTGTAAAGTGTTCCATAAAGTATATAATAAACCTTAATGGCCCCACTACAGGTTTGTGGACCTCAGTCCTGCAACGTGCAGGCACTCCCAAGGTTTGGCCTTTCTGCCATACAACCTCAGTCTGCAAAGCCCACATCAGGGCTGTAAAAGATTATTGAAATATGGTAGAAAGTCTGGCCTATCGTGACCTCTACAAAATTGGAAATGATATCATTGTTCAGTCATGCAAGCAGAAATACAACGAGATTTTTAATGTTTTTATTGGTATTTGACAATGAGGAACAAGTCCATAGATGTGTCTAATGCCTTTGATTGAGATACTCTTTAAAAGTTCTGTCCTTGAGGCCCATTATGTATATCAAATATTTCCTTAAACAATAACATTTCATTTTGTAAAATGTTTTCTCTGTTACCATAAACATCATAATTTACATCGGTACATGCATATAAATCTGTTGCATACCGATAATGTCTGGGTTGAAATTTCCTTTGGTTGCAAAATGGTGCAAAATATGAAGGTTATACCATATATTGCAATGTTCATTTTTTATTTGTGTATTAATGGACATTATGATTGTAGCAAGATCTCCAATTCTATGCACTCACAGTCCTCCATAAGATGTTGCGGCACTGTGCTTCATTGAGCAGCCCTGACCGATCCCATTTGATGAATTCCAGAACAACAAGCTAAAAATACACTCTTTGTTATGGAATAAATTTTGATTTTAAGAGCCATCAAGGTTATAAAAGTTCCGTCTGACCTCCGGGGTTACAAAGTTCAGTCTGACCTCCAGAAAAATAAAAGCTTGCACCACACGACTTGATCTTTCGCTCATCAGAAGAACAGAAAAATAAATTCACATCCCTTGATGGTAGAAAGGTGTACATTTAGGAATTAACATTCAAGTAGTATGCGCCTTGAAAGTGAAAGACGTAAACTTTTGCTCAAAATTTCCTGAATGAAACTTTCAACCATTCTCTTAGCAAATCAACAATAAAAATTGAGGGTCACCGTGCAAAGTTTGGAACTTGCAAAACAAATTACCCAACATTTTGCCATATTTGAAATTCAAAATGGCCGCGATTCCTGTATTAGCTCTATGGGGGGAAATTTTGGATTTTTGAAAAACTAAGCTGGTGAAAGTATTTTCTTTCTCCAAGAGCTTTGAAATGAGGCCCCAACAAGTGGTAGATCAGAAAAGACATGTAGAAATTTGAGAGTCTGAATATCTGTCCCTGAGGCGCATTCTAACTTAATCAAAAATTAGCCTGTCTCATTTGATACAAGATTAAGCTCTTCTGAAGTAGATACTAAAATATCTAGGCATAGTACATGCATATAAGTGTCAGTTTCAGTTCAGCAGTGCCATAAAGGTTTCAAACAATGTGTTATAATGAATGTAAAGTGAAAGGTGAAAATAATCACATCATTTTAAATAATCTGAACTGTAATTAAAGGAACAAGGTTCCCATCTTAGTTCCCACATGCTATATGTAGTTGTATGCATCACACAGTGAGAGGTATTAATCCTCTGAGTGCTGTAATTTTTTCCCACCAAAATTTTAGTGCAACATTTTACAAATTCTTATGATTTTATTCTGTAATTTTTTTGATAATTTTGGACTAAATGGACATTGCTTTTCATTGGCTATACTTTTTGATCAAATTTGGGGAAAATCTGAAAAAACTTAAATGTGTTATATTTTACACAGATAAAAATAAATTGATGGCACTCAGAGGGTTAAGCTAGATATACAGAGTTCTTACAGTACAGGTATAGGTACCAGTATCTGATTAAAATCTAGAGATGGCAACGTTTCAACCTATGCTTGTTCTTTGACATTCTCATTAGCTGCTAGTCACCTCACTACAACTGAACCACTGCCATATAAGATCACATTCAAATCTAGTACTTTGTAGCAGCCAATCAGGTTGCATTTTTAAATGCAATGCTGCAATCCATAACAAGTGGCTGTTGTAAACCTCTTTCCAATTGGTCAGCTGTTCTGGGTCATGTGCAAGATTTGAATGTGAGATCTTCTATGGGCAGTAGTTCAGGTATAGTGAGGCAACTATCAGCTAATGAAGACTGAAATTAAAAAGCTCAGATAGAAACGTTGCCATCACTACATCTGATTGAGGTATGCAGTACAGGAATACTGGTACGTGTAGTCCATCTGTACATGTGTTGTCGGAAGTGTATGTCATGAAAAAGTGATATACCTTCATAAAATAAATCATGATATACTCAAACAGTTCTGATGAACCTTATGCGTAAGTATCAGGCGTGAACTTATACAGTACACCATGATTTGAAGTTGGCATGGGTAACAGTTAATAACTGATCAGCATGTACCCTACCACAGCCCCTCTGTGCATTTACTTATCATAGAAATCAAAGATTGAGTTGTCTCTTCCTGATTAGCCTGTTGGTGACCGTTCCTGCAAAGTGATTTGAAATGCCAATCAGGACAGCTGACCTCTCTCAAAACTAATGTGCAATTTTCAGCGATTTTATGTTTGTCACCACAAAGACCCAGTCCCTCATGAGGTAAGGGATGGATAGACAAAATACATGTAGGCTTTTGTTTGAATGACTTGATTTTTCAGCTCATATGTTGAACAAGAAGTAGGACAGCAATCACACAATATCCCGAAATTAACAGGTCATCTATTTCTACAGGTACTTCTCCTATATATCATCGTAGTCTTTCCACCCACTGTTACATGGCAACAATGAAAAGCTGGAAAGCCAGTGATTTCACTGTACTTTAATTCTGTCATAACTGTTCAGTCTGTGTTTTGTGTATTCCATAGGGAGGGATGCTATTCAAATGACGGGGAGCCTGTCATGTAATGATGTACACCTAGTCGAAATACCCAATTTCTGACAGGTGCCTCAGTGTTTTGTTTGAACCAGTGTGATTTGATAGTGACAGAAGAACCTGACTAGAGGCGGTTATGTACCCAGAAGTTGAATGCCAAGGTGTCAAAAGATCAAAGGACTGGATGTGTGTGATTGTCAAATTAAATATTGCACTTACCTCCAGAGTACACTCATTCACAGGTGACAATGTTGTCATGCTCTTTTCCCTGTCGTGATGATTGTCCAAAAAACGAGAGCTATCAATTTTGACTATTTTGTATTCTTTTGTTCAATCAATGAAACAAAATACATTTTCTTGTTCAAATCCCAATAGTGTGTCAAAGTACACAGTTCTACAGTAGCCCTGCCAACATTATGACTTGTGTACAATATACAATAATATTGTTGACAAATAAATTGTAGTCAGAACTGATATTCAAATGCCAATAATATATCACACCAGACATGAAACATAATCAGGCTGTATCCAAAACTACATGATTTTTGGAGTACTGCAAAAAAATTTATTTGACAGGCAGGACAAGATTATTGAAAATATTGTCAAGAGTTCCACTCTGTGTCACCGTATATAATTAAAGTCATATGGTACGACCTCTCACACTCACGTGCAGCACCACGCAGTTTGGAAAATGTCAACGTTCAGAATATTTTTGGTAAACAAATGTTTTTGATGAGTAGTTTCTGTACGAGGGTATAAGAGCATTCTAGCTTCTTTGCTTTCATAACTCAGTGATGTACCTGTAAGTTCTTCAGCTTCTGTGGTTCCCAGCCCCTTGCACTGGCAGGATTGCTAATTGCTTGATTGATTTATAGAGCTATAAATGCGTCATAAATCGTCTAGAAAATTTCACCACCCACCAAAAGTAAACTGATATCTCAAACAGCCTCGTGCGTCAAAATTATGTTTCTGTCTTGCCATCTTGCGTTGCGTGGGTGGGTATATTCCTGAAAGCTGAAAAAAAGGCAGATGGTAATTGTGTGTCATATGACTGACATTGTCATGGTTGCTTGCATGAATCTTAAAAATTTCAGAAAAAAAATGGTCAGGGAATATAAAGTTGTCATCATTAAAATGGTTTACAGTTTGATCTGTCAATCATTGTCACAGCCACACGAACCAAATGTCAGTTATAGTATACAGACCCCGAGTATTAGCATACAAAAGGGTTTACCTTACATGTCTGTGCTATAAATAACCTGACCTTGGCTGGTGGGTCACATGACAATATTGATGTCCTCCTGCATAAATTATCTGAGACTTACCGAACAGTGAGTGCACCACTGTTTTGGTGTCACTTTCCAATGTTACCCAACACAATAGCTGTGCGTTGCCCTTCGTGTCCGGTGGAAGTGTGTCACTCCCTTCAGTTTTAATGCTGCAGTTTCGCTTCACAGGTATTTGATCTCGTATCTTTTCAGATTTACATTTGTGAACAGTGTGTCATGCCAAGGAAAGTATTGTCTGCGGTTGTCAAAACCACATTTTTTTACCTGATTTATGAAATTCTTGACACGAAAGGATAAGGGGTCACCAGTGTATTTTCTAACATCACAGATCTCTTCAGAATTACTCTTTGTAAAATCAGAATTTGATAAATTAGCAGATCTCACTTGCGCAACCAAGTTCGCTTTATGTGCAAGACTTATAAAAGGAAAATGGATCATAAGTAGGAAATTAAATTTTAATTGATTTCTCATAAGTCTGGGCTGTTTCACACTATTCTTTGCTACCTAGCAAATGAATATATACTGTAACTCTCGCTGACCAAGTGTGTTATTATATTTCTCAGACAGGTAGCCGTTTTGCTGTAGAGTTTATGTTCAGAAAATGAAATCTATGGAAAAATTAAGTCTTTTTGTTGACTATTGCTATTGTCAAGTCACTGGTAGAACTACCAAAGTTTTTGAAAAAATCTCTGCTATATTTTGGCATGTGTTCATGAGCATGTACATGTTTGGTCTATACACATCATTAATATGTGTGGTATGAGTATGTACAAGTACATGATTTTGTGTTTCTTTGTTGTGTGTATATGCAAAGGTGTGTCTTAAACATCGCGGTTACAATTTTATTGGCACATGAATCAATCAAGAATCATGAAAGAAAAATTTTCTTCAAAATTTTCAAATTTGCACTAGGCTGTGTGTTTTTTATGGCCATGCATATAACAGTTGTAGAGAACTGATTTCATCATTCGTCGTCTGTCCTATTTTTGTCTCTTGTGGTCAAAAGAAAAAAAACTGTTTACAACATCAGTGTACTGAATCATTTTCCTACCTACATCAGCCAAAAGAAGTGTTTTTTTCATGGTTTTTGCAATCAGTAAGTGATTGTCATTATTTGTAAGTAAAAAGTGAGTGAGGGATCTTTAGATAAGGTGACATTCTTATAATGATATTTCTGTCGCGTTGACAGGAGCATGTATCTATTGATGTGAAAACATTCTGGCCAAATGGTTTTTGACTTTCTGAGTAAAAGAGTCTCCGTGGGATTTGAGGAATTTTAGAGCAATTTTTATATCTGAAATAGGTCAAATCAGATCAGCTGCTAGTGTCTTAGTTGATTGCAATGAAATAAATCTTGTATCTGTTCACTGGAAAAGTGCAAGTGTTCATAGATAAAGCGCACAACATCTGTAATTATTGACCTCACAATAATAATCTTTTGCATATTGATTAGTCAAGATAGTTGTGATTAAAATATCTACTGAAGTATGATAATGTAGGTTATGTAAATGAGGACTGCGACATTTTTTATCTGACAGCCTTTCAATTGAAGCAAATCTTCAGTCTCTGAAACATGTCTTACAACAGATGTGTAAGCTGACATGCAAATAAGAGGCACTCACACAGCACAGTGAAGTGGCCTTCGATTTCTCTCTTGAAACAAAGTTTTCAACAAGTATATCAGACTCCTGCATTTGATAATGAGTAGAGTATCAGTAACATCCATCATTAGCTGATGTCATTTAGGTTTCCACGAGAGAATTAATTATATTGTAGTGTATACCTATTCAGCAAATACTTGTACACAATGGTCATGACAAGTGATGTGAAATCTAATGAAACATTACAGAATGCTGTTTCTCTTTTACTGGCATAAGAGGTACAAGCATAGCAACCCTGTGAAAGATAACAATGTGTAATTGGTATATCTGACAGTGGTAAACAGTGTTGAAACCCTCTAAAAACAGAGCATAGATAAATAATAACATCAAAACAATGCTATGCATTAGTCAAGTTTCGTGACCCCTATATTATGTCACATCATGGTATTTGTGAGGGTATGATACTATGAAGTAACCAAAATTAAAACATTTTCATCTGAAAATAAATTCAGTGCAGAATGGGGTAAACATTTCAGGGTATTCAACCGAACAGTCAATTATTGTAATGTAAGAGCACTGAGACATAGAGCAGTGCGCTTTTTAAGCATAAATGTTTGTTATTATTATTATTACTATTATCCATACCAAATGAAGATAATAGGGTGTAAGGTCATGTCAAGGTCGTACACTGTTACTAGTATTATAATCACGGAGTATTGTCTGATATTTCTGTTCCTCAACTTTGCAGCATCCTTTCTTGAATCTGGCATTGTCCTTGACAGTGACCATGACCCAGGTCATAGTTCAAAATCCAGTGAAACCAGCGACACAATGACAGAGTCCAGTCTGCCATCAAGTTTCACCGACTTTGAGGGAGAACTTATCAATGCTGAGCTGGGACTTACAGAAGACCATTTTTCTCATCCTGAGGTCAGTAATTTCCATGTATTAAAACCGTGAAGCATTTTTTCATTGGCTAGTTAACACAAAGCTTTGAACTTAGAGGCAGGGGATCATCGGAACTGCACCTGTGCAACTTTCATGTTAAGAAAAAATGTATTTTATGAATGATGTCTAGATGCATCACTTCAACATAGCTGCAACATTTAAATTTTAGGATGTGCATTGTGACAACCATGTTTTAACTTTCATCAATAGCCAACGTACCTCTGATACAGTGTTCACATTGGTAGTATGGGTTCCATACCACCTTTGATTGCAGTTCCATTGACTCCTTCCCTTCAAAGAAAAGTGTCATCAATTTATTCTCATATATTCTGAAAAATATAAATGCGTAAATCTTTTAAAGTTTCAAAGATTTCGCAAGTCGTCCACAAATCCCGTTATGTGTTCATTCTCTTGCCCTCCTCAATGAACATTCTCTTCTGCAATGATAAGGACTGTGTCCACCAAGTTACTATGGGTATCCTCCACTTGTCACCATGGATACCACCCATTCCATAACCACAATCACTAGAAATCAACCACTTACAGCAGGGCATCTTAATAAAGTTAATGTTTGATTCTGTCAGTTCATATGCTTATATGATTTGCTAAATTTTATAGTTGATGTAATGTCATTTGAACATTAGCCAACTGCTTGGATAACTACCACCTGAGAGCTGTGTGCATTACTCAGTTTGAACATCTTTAACCCTTTGAGTGCTGTAATTTTTCCCACCAAAAATTTTAGTGCAAATTTTTACCAATTTTTATGAATTTTTCTGTAATTTTTTGATAATTTTGGACCAAATGGACATCACATTTCATCGGCTACAGTTTTTTATAAAAAATTTTGGCAAAAATACAAAAAGAATTGACTTGGGTATATTTTGTAAAGGTGACGTAAATTGACTTTTGCACTCAAAGGGTTAAAAATTGCCTGCCTTTCGTAAAAACCACAAGCGATAAGTGTAATTTTAACAACATAAATCACACTTCGAAAAAGTTTCACTTCCGTGTCAGTCCTGCGGAATTTTTTACATCACCATGAAAAATGAGTAAAATAACTAGCACTGACGAATATTGATGTTGTTTCTAGCTTTCACTAAAAATAGTAATTTCTCATAAGTTGCAGTACTATAAAGTAGTGACACAAAAGAGTTTGACATTTTTCCCATCAGCCCTAATCCCAATCTGCACTAGCCTGTTTTGTACGGAAGTATTTAAACCATGAAGTGCAAGCTGGGCATTACATGTATGGTACTTCCTCAAGATATATAGAGATACGGCTTATCTGGCATCTATGATATCTTACCCAGGAAACAAGTCATGCCAAACTTTCAGTTTCACCCTGTCAGCCAACTCTGAACTTAACCATTCCAAAAAAAGAGGAACTCTATATAGGAGACAGGGAGACAGACAGACAGAGAAAGAGATACAGAAAGAGACATAGGAAGATACAGCATGTGCATACAAGGGGCCCCTTTGTCCCTTTTCATTGTGTGTGCAGTTTATTCTTACATCACAAAACACATGTTAAAGAAATTTAAACTAAGGTATCAAGACACATTTCAAGGAGGATTTGTATACAAGAACAGGAGCTTGTCAAGTTTTGCCAAAATTAGAACTGAGTGAATGGCACACTATTATTATCAGTGGTTTCTGTTGTGATCATGGTAAGACTTCAGATGAGGTAAATTTATCCTGTACTATAGTTGTCTAAGATTACGAAACACACCGTCCACCAGTGCTTTGACATCAAGGAAAGCGTGCTCCTTCCTTGTGTCACTAATATTATGCAAAGTTATCTTGTATCAGATTTAGCCATAGGCAGTGAAGCAGAAGAACTTCCGTGGAGGGTCCGTGACGTCATTAAAGCACTGAGTCTGATTTCCTTATCATGAAACACTGTAATGAGCCCTTAAAGGACCACTAGCTACAACTTTTGATGATATTTTTCACAGTTTTTGTGTTTATATGTCTATTGCAAGTTCTCATTCTACTCCCCAAAGCATGTTGAGATGACAGTGTTAACCCTTTGAGTGCTGTAATTTTTTCCCGCCAAACTTTTAGTGCAACATTTTACCAATTTTTTCAATTTTTCTGTAATTCTTTGATAATTTTGGACCGAATGGACATCACATTTTATTTTCTATAGTTTTGCATCAAAATCATGTCAAAAATCTGAAACTTTAATGTAACATTTTACCAATTTTTTAAATTTTTCTGTAATTCTTTGATAATTTTGGACCGAATGGACATCACATTTTATTTTCTATAGTTTTGCATCAAAATCATGTCAAAAATCTGAAAAAAAAATTGACTGGGGTATATTTTCTTAAACATTGACTTTAGCACTCAAAGGGTTAAGCTTGTCAACTCAGCATGTACATGTGTGAACTGCACTGCAATGGTAGTCATATTGACTGGCTGTGAGAATAGAAACACATCAGTATGTTTGATTCTGAGAGGGTCTTTGAGTCACTCCAAAAATGAGTGTGTTTCACAAGGCTATAGGCTGAGAGAAACAGACTTTTTGGGCAGTGATTTACAGAACCACAGGGAAGCAAGTGTATGATGTTACCTGAATATGGTCTGTCAATATGTATGTTGTACTTTAATTAACCCTTTTCCTGCCAAGTCCATATTTCACCACCAGGTCAAGATGGTTAAAATTAATGAAACACATCGTATTCCATATGATGTATTTTAACATAATACTGTACATTTGAAGGCTGTTGAAAACATAATACTGTAAAGTTGATTTTTTTTTTTGACAAAAGATGCTATAACATACCAAGCCAAGTGGGTGAAAATACGTCATGTGTTTTGGCTCAATACCGCTTTTTACTGACTTGGCTGATGGGGAAGTGATACAGTTATTACTGTCTGGCAGGAAAAGGGATACTTCATCCATTTTCTCTTGGAAATCTTGAGAAATTTCTCTATAAGTTGTTTTTTGCAGAGGTAACCGCCATCTTTGTTTACATTTTTCAGAATGTGCACATGTCTAGATGAGGCTTTTTAAACTTATCCAGGAAACCTTGTTACCAGGTCCTGTAACAGTTGTAAAACTGTTTAATGGTAACTGGCTTTTTGTTAGTATGGGCACAAAAATGATTCATACAATGTGAAAATAAGTTGACAAAATACAACATTGACTGGATGAGGTGTGGTACAATATCAAATGTTATGCACAGAACCTTCACCATATCAGGTGAAGCCAGTTTAACCGGTTCACCCCCAAGTCCCTGTAAACAGGTTCAAAATCTCAATTGATAACAATGGGTTTGGGCCAAACCATTGTGGTGAAAGGGTTAATGCATTGACTGGAATGCATTGAATAACCCACGTCTGTTACACTCATATGCAGGCATCTGAAATATTAATTAATCCCGCTGTTAGTGATGTTACAAGTAGTGAACCAATCTCTTGTATGTTTGTATAGGGTTACTTCGGCTTCACCAAAGTTGAAGAACTGCAGTTGGCCATAGAGAACTGTAAGGAAATGGCTAAGGAGGCTCCAGAGAATTCTGAGAAGAGGAAAGAGCTCATCAAAAAATTGGTGCAGTTAAGAATGAAATTACAGGAACTCAAGGTAAGCTGGAAATACTTTTATCCCCTTTATCTTGCCAGGCTTATCACTTCCCTAATCTGCTATAAGTCAGTGAAAAGCTATATTGAGCCAAAACCAATGCATATTTTTATCTACTTGGCATGGTTTATGTTATAGTGGGTTAACACTTTGAGCGCCAAAGTCTATTTTTGTCCTCTTTATAAAATAAATCCAAGTCAATTTTTCTCAGATTTTTGCCAAAATTTTCAGAAAAAAATCATGGCAAATGAAATGTGATGTCCATTTGGTCCAAAATTATCAAAAGATTATTGAAAAGTTCATTAAAATTGGTATAATTTTGCCCTAAAATTTTGGCGGGAGAAAATTACAACGCTCAAAAGGTTAAGTCTGTAAAAGTCAGATTTATGCATTATTATACATCTACCATCGAGAACAATAGAATTTAGCGTGCGCTAAAAAAGCCGTACGGAATGCGCGCCCAATCCGTAACACGTACAGTTTTCAAGGCGCCCATTCCCTGCGGCTGTATCTGCGCATTCACTGTAGAACGGTTTCAAGGGACCCACTCGGACATTGGCGCCGCGCATCGCCCTCCGCTTCGCGTCGGGCGATACGCTGCGCCAATGTCCTCGTGCATCCTTTGCGGTATTTTCGTAATAACCTCATAGTATCTGTGTTTTCAGGGCCTTCAAATGTTCAAGTTTGTGTTAAATGCAACAGGACAAGTTATGCCTCATATTTATGGTTTTAAGCAACTTTACCCATAGTGACATATGAAGTACTCAGCCAGAAAGTGATAACATACCGGTATACTTGAGGTGAACAAGCAATTAGAACAGTACCTTAGGTAGAGTGGCCATTTGATCCAAGCACCCCAGTAGCAAATTTGGCTTTCCAAAATCACCATTGAAGACGATAGGGATGAACCAAACTTATGTTTGGTTGGTTGTGGAAAGATTTGTCTTTTCCAACACCCAATCAAGATACTGAAAACAGTGTATGTTGAATAAGGTTGAAAGCCAGAATAATCCATACTTCAATATCTAGGTACTGAGAGTGAGACATTCACCAACACAGTTATACCAAAAGACTAAAAGTTTCACGGTCACCTATCAACAGAGCCAATCATACACTGGTATTTACAACCCCCTTGCATTTATTACATGGCTGTGAAGAACACGGGTATATGGTGAAGGGTCCAGTGGCCAGCCAGTAGTGAGATATGACCAGCCACTGGAACCTTGACCATGAATCGCTGGTAAACTAACAGTTTGGGACATCACCAGAGCAAATTTTTTTGCAATCTGTGAGCGATTGAGTTATTCAGGTAGGCGTTAGAGCAGAATCCAGTTGATTTCGGCCGAAAATAGTTAGAAAAGGTAGTTTTTCGTGCGCGGTCCAAATTGGGACCACGTCCGCCGGATTTTCCTATGAGAGTCAGCAGGGCTGTGGTGAGAGGCCGTATAACGCCGGGAACACACAGCACAGTACGCAGGGCTAGGGTATACTAATATCACAACCACCTGATTTTTTCATTTGTGTCGATAGGAGGGGCCAGAGGAGGAGGAACCTGACACCAAAGTGACACTTGGACATCGTTTTAAGAAGAAAACTACCAAAACAGCCAAGCATCACTGTGAGAAATGTACCAGCCTGATCTGGGGGATGATTCAGACTTGGTATAGATGCAAAGGTTTGTTCACATATGACAATCAGACATCTCCAAAGCATGCATTTGAAAGTCCCTTGTGTGTCATTCCACATGAATATCTGTTGTCCGTAAGTTTGTGGAACAAATGTTTGCCCTTTGCGTTGTTATATGAACTTTGTATTCAGTTGTCAGCGGAATTTTTCATGCAGAGCCAAATGTTTAAGAAAAATAGCAAATTTTGGACAGAAAGGCCTTGTATAAATTCTCATTTCTGTATGTTTACTGTGCAGCAAGTATTTTTAGACGTGATGGTTTGCTGACTTCATAGTATACTTACTCTGCAGTGCATTATTCTCTTCAACTCTCTCACAAAATGTTTGTATCATGTGTCCGACAACTTCCCTTAGCGCACTCCTCACACATAAATAAGATGCCCGACCAATCTACACAAAATGTCTATACTATAATATTTCCGAAGTCGCTACCATGTTTTGACTGACTCTGTTGAAATTTTCAAGGAAAAAGTATCAATAATGAAATATATGTATTTTGAAATTTAAATCTACCTGCAGGACTTAACACTGTTTGTATCTACGAACTTCTACATGTATTCAGGACAACTTTCCAATTGCCATTGGTACCCAAACAAGCAAGGCCTGTCTTTCGGTCGTTACAAAATTCAGGAATAAGTGTGTAATTATCCAAAATGACCATGACTCTGACGTTGTTTATTTGTCTTGCACAGGTTGTGGGTACACTTGTCATTCCAAATGTATGAATTCCATTACCAGGGCATGTATAAGCGGAAAGGTAAGTGCAGTGTGCCCTCTACATTATGTGAGAGAGAGAGAGAGAGAGAGAGAGAGAGAGAGAGAGAGAGAGATGGTCACAACCTTTTGAATAAAATTACAAGAAGAAATTTAGTCCATATTGCATGATCACTGTACTTTACTGTACCTAACATGACAGACCGTAGTAACAAAGAGAAAAGCTGTTTGAGAAAGAAAGTTTGTCATTTTGCATGTAGTGATATGTAACTGTTAAAACATATGGAAATTTCTGAAGTTCCTGTTATATACTGATTCAAAGACATCAGAAATTATGAGTGCAATTGTGAGCGACAACAATTCAGGAAATATTGGTTGCAAATAGGTTTTAAATAGTCAGTACACCTGCACCCAAATTTCCTGCAATATTACATGTGTATACTATATTTAGCAAAACGGAAGTTGGTTATCAGGAGTCTTTGGAAACATGCTTCTCTGATGTCAATTATTGTGTCAGTTTTTACCCTCTCTGTTACTGTCTCTGTATTTCAGCTTGCTACATCAGCGTTTGTGGTGAATATATGTCCAGAAAGTGGTCTAGCGTCTCAGTCATTCAGATGTGCAGAATGCAAAAACCAAATATCAACAAGTAAGTGCTTCTCTCCTTTTTGGAGGATGGATCCTTCTGATGGCAGTAATGAGGTGAAAATTCAGCAGTGGAGCAATTAGGTTGCTTAGCAGAGTAGCTGTTTATCTGTGTGCTTTACACCCTTCACCACCATGGTTTGGCCAAATCCCATCGTTATCATTGGTGATTGTGGACCTTTCTACAGAGAATTTGGGGGCGAACAGGTTAATAGAGACACCAGATTTTATGTTTTTGTTGCTGTCCTTTGCATACTGCTGTTCAATCTTCTTCTCCCTCTGAGATTCTGAATTTGTACAAAAATACGTCTCTCAGAAAAGTACATCAATCCAATTGTGTCAAGATTTGACCTCCGCATTGTGAATAGATCTCCCAAAATCAATGAAAAACTAACGGCACTTTCTGAAAAGTTTTGCCATTCAAAAGTCAAATGAGTTTAAATCAAAGTTCCGAACATGAAATGTTCATTACTGGCACTCTTGTAAACTGACCTAGGGAGTAAGAGCAAGTTCATAAATTAGCGAGCATATAACATACCACAGTGCTGAGTGTCTGTCTTCTTGTGGACTCCCTAACATACTGCCAATAAGCAAAATAACAGAACTTTTGAGTGCATCCACTCAAATTTTAGAAATGGACACGAAATGTAAGATTCTGATGGTTGAGCTCAGAAAACCATTTGGTAAGTTTGCAATCATCAGAATAACTGCTAGTTACAAATTGAACGTATCAACCAACAGTAGCACTGTGTTCTTATTATTTCACAATAACAAAGTACTTTTTTTGTCGATCTTTCCGAACAGCTCATCAAAACTTTCAGACAATACAAGTTTACATATGAATTGTTGTTCTTTTGCATTATATTATCATTGCAATCAGTCCTATTTAATTTCAAAGGGCCTTCAAAAGCGCCCTCTGGAATTGTTACTTTTGCTTGTGTTCTGTTGATGTTTCTTTTCATAGTGTGTTCTCCCAGTCAAAACTGTTTTCACATTGCCCAGATAACACATCAAAGTCTTGCTTCTCTCTCACATACTGATTTTTTTCCGACATTTCAGAAGGCGCCGGTGGCGAGGCACGTCAGTGCGATTACAATGGACTCTATTACTGTGAAGAATGCCATTGGAATGATACTGAAATCGTACCGGCAAGGGTTGTCCATAACTGGGACTTTGAACCAAGAAAGGTAAACAGATGTTCACTACAGACAATCAAAAGTCAGGCTTTCATCGAAAATGAGATATTTTCACAGCGACAAGACATTGCTCTGTGCTAGTATGTGTGTCTTTCATTCACTGTCTGATCAGTTGTTACATGTTATTATCAATCATCCTATGCTACTTATTGTGATATGCACTTCAGTCTACTTACACTACATTTGCAATGATATTAACAGAAAATGGTAGAATTTCTTTAGTTTGTGTTTTATGGGATCATTACCTTCACAATGTCACCACCCCTCCCTCCAAACTATGGTACAATCCTATAAAAGGGGTGGTAAAAGTTGGACTTTACTATTAAAGAGAAATGGGGGTAAAAGGGTACAATAACTTATAGGGCAGTCTCTGTATCCATGTTGCTCTAACCCGTTCACCACCATGGTTCAGCCCAAACCTATTGATATCAATGGTGATTGTGGACCTGTTTACAGGGAATTTGGGGTGAACAGGTTAATTTGACAAATTATTTACTGATGTATGTGTAGCTTTGCTACGCTTAGCTTCTTCCTTAATTTCAAATGTATTTTCTGATACATCCACATAAAGATTGTTTTTTAGATCTTTGTTTAACTATTTCTTAAAGTTTTGAATAAAAAATCTTCAGATGCATTAAGACATTGGAAACATGGGCACCACTAACTGGCTTAACTCGCTTTCTTTCTGTATCCTAGGTGTCAAGAATATCTCGTCAGTTTTTGAGGCTGATGGCCAAAAGAGCTGTCATCAAGATCCAAGACATTAATCCTATGCTGTTTAATTATGTGGAAGAACTCAGTCAAATCAGAGTATGTATTCAAATAAGTGATCTCTTCGTCTTTTGTACAATGCTTTTATCTGATTAGCAATGTGTCCTTCAACTCACTTGATTTCTTAGCTTTTTTGAGTCACTGTGAGAAAGTCTAGCAAATTACCAGTAGACAATTTTTCACTGACTGTTTACTTTTGAAATCAGCAAGTGCCAAGTTCCCAGCTGTGAGTTTTTTCTGTGACAAAAATCCAATGATGGGTTTTGGAGTGAATCTTTCAAATATTGCAGTGCAGTTTGGTATTCGCAAGTATATTGTTAGTTTCATAGCAGTATATCTAATACTATTTCAGTCTAATGCTAAAATGTTGTCTTTCTCTGAAGAGCAAACGATCCCGCAATGTTACAAGTTGAACTTCATCTCTAATCTTGAACTTAATTGGTCGCAATAAAGGTCCTTTGACAAGATCTCCATCCAAGAATTAATTTCAAGATTTGCAGTCTAAACAGTGAAATTGATTTACTCAGCATTGTCTTGGTACAATTTTGTAACATTCATGTTTTCTCAATGAATGTAGATTATGCTGTGTACGCATGCACACTTTATAAATTTTAGTGAAATACCAGAGCTAACATTTGCAATCAATTAATTCAAAATCAGTTTCTGAAACGCTTTCTGACAGGTAAAATAGTACAATGTTCATTCCTACACCAGCAACACTGAGAAATATCTCAATAAGTCCATTGTTGACTGTGCGTTTACTTTGATAACACATCTATAGTAGATGCAATGTACAGTATGAGCTAAATGTACTCTATACATTACAGAAAATTCGAGAAGACATTCTCATGATGAAGGCATATTTTGTGTCCTGTAAGAATGCACTGGAAAATAGAATATTACTGAGAGTGAGTTATTTTTGTTTATCACATCTCTTCCTTTCGGAGGTCTGAAACAAAATAACGTCAGTCATTATTTATGAGCTTTGTTCAGTTGTAGTCAGACTTTACAGTTTAGTTGAAGGTCTGAGAATTTTTCAAGGAATTGAGCAATGTATGCATCAGCCTTGAGGCTGAATTTCTGATCAGGCATTGTGGATTCATGTACCTATGTCTAATAGTTTATGTCAAGCTCTTTTAGATTAAAAGAAAAAGCTTTTTCAAATCACTAGCATAAGAGTTTCAATGAAAAATAGAGAACAACATGCTGATGTCTCTGACTTGGTCTCTTCTCAGCTGAAAGACCGTCAACACTTTGTCGATAATTCTGACATGTACTCACTGCAAGATCTGAGGGACACCCACGATGGGGTGATTTTAGCAGAATTACACGAGATCCACTCGGAGTTCGCCAGACATATCACGGAAGAGTGCAAGGTACGGTAGTCAGTCACCGCCTTGTAACCAAGTGATTATGAACTGAACAGTGACACAGTCCAAATATTCACATCACCACTATTACACATACATGCTATACAGTGTAATGGTAGCATCATTGTGCCTGAAGAACTGACTTTTCCATGGAAAATTATACCCATACTATAGAGGAGTGGGGACACGAGGCTTTAGACGTAGAAAGACTTGCTCAGTTGAATGTTTCACTGTTTCTGTATCTCTATTTAGTGTGACACAAATGTTGCTATATCTTGTTTGTCAATTGTAATTATGCAACTTTACCAAAGGCTCATTTCTTGTGAAACCGATGTCTTCCATTTCACTGCCACACTTGGTTTCTCAATTTTAATTGAACCACTTATTAATAGGTTCCTTGCTTGTATCTCTATTCTTTCAACTGATAGTTCAACACTGATACATGTATAGGTAATTCATACATACTCTTTCTTTTTCTTCAGCTGTGCCATGCCAGGGGATTTATATGTGAGCTGTGTCAGTCTGATGAAATCCTCTTTCCGTTTGATACGCTAGCAAGTATATGTCCAAAGTGCAATGCTGTGTTTCATAGGTACTTACTGTATGTCACAATACTGCAACGACAAACACCACTGAGCTGTTGAAATATGGATTCACTAAATATGATACATGTTTGCCCACAGCTGGGTGCTTTATATGTATTGGTACCACTGATACAAAAATGTGAAGTACAAACACTTACTGGAGATTCTGTGGTAATTCTCAGTTTGGAAAAGTAATGAAGAAGCAGGGAAAGAAATTTGTGTTTTTAAGCTACCAAACAGAGTGAAAATGAGGTGGCAACCACCATTTTCTAAAACATATTAATGGAAGGGTTTTTACAAATTATTTTCACACAATTTGAAATATGAAGTACCGGTAAGGTTTGTGCATCCACAGTGCAGGGGTTCTCTTCTGCAAAAATTCAACCCCACAGGATCCTGTGTAGTTCAGAAAACTTACTCCGTTTGTCGATCATGAACAGTGATCAAATTTTCAGATGTAGGCCAAGGTCACAGTCAAGAAGATAGTGCGATTTGAGCCTATACGATCGTCATAAGTTACCGTTTGTGTACACACATTGTGGTCATTCTTGTTTCAGCAAAAATTCACATCAGTGTTCACATTCCAAACAAAAGGTAGAGACGGGCAAATGTTGGCTCTGTGCCCTTCATTTTATCACTTGAATATATTAAACTTACTCATCTATCAGTCTAGCAAATACTGGTAGAATTATACAATCCAGGTTTAAGTCAGGACTACCTAAACCAAACCTGAGAACTACTAAATTTCCTTAATCCTTGTCTTTGGTACCTCTTTAAGGACTTAATAGATTTACACATCCCTGAATTGGGATAAACCATAGAGATTTTAACGCTATTTTAAAAAAAAGCATGAAATATCAAATATCTATTTTGGTTGCAGGGTATGTTTCAGTAGAAATAATGGAGAATGTCCCAAGTGTTTACGATTTGCCGAGAGAAACACAGAATCTCAGTGATAAATGCCCCCTAGTGGTGAGTAAATGGAAGTAGCCAACACCAAGAAGACAGACGGAACATTCCATGTTTCAGGGAATCAAGGAAAGGGTGATGCATGTGAGAACACAAAAACCATGTGCTGTGCAATGGGAAGCAGGGATGGTTTATGTGATGGTACTGGTGTTCCAATAATTACGATCTCCAGACAAGCTGACTGACAGCGCCCCCAGATAATGGGAAAACAAAACGTGTTACATTGAGGGCAGTATAACATTAATAACAGCAATGCAGCAATCAATGCTACATATTGTGCATATTTTTTTTAAATGCAATTTTTCAAAATGTTAGAAATTGTCAAAAGTTGGCATGTCTTGTAATGTAGTTGTCACTGTCATTTGTACGCTGACTCATTTACACTCAACGAAACATGACGAAATGTCGATTTCCACAGCACTACTTCCAAGCCCTAATGTTAGACCATGATGTTTTGGGTTACGTACAGAATGAATTAAGTGTTCACTAAGTATGGTCTTATCAAGTTATTTTCACATATTCAAAATGTCAAATAAGATTATTTAAATATTAATATTAGCTGTCATAAAACCCATTCACTCTGTGTTGAAATGTTCAATATCATACATTTCCACGTGACTTGGAGAGTAGGATAGGAACGTTTTATTCAACAATCAGATCAAAAATTATTGAAATACATCAAGAGTTAAGCTTACATGTAAATGGAGCTTTACTGGAAATATCAAGTCAAAAAGACTTTTATTACAAAACTTTGTCCTCAGTGTACTGCCAGCAAAGTTGAAAAATACCAAAGAGTAGCTAACACTAGTAGCTTTCATGCCATCTGTCAGAACAGTGACACAAAAATCTAGGTTAAGATTTTCACGTTGATATTTCGTTCATCGCGTATGTCCCACATTGATTGTATAATACAGTAAACCTTTTTTACGGGTCATTTACATTGTAATAAATCTTTTGGCACAGTTTAAGCAGTGTCTACCCAAATTTAAGAGGGGCACCCCCACCTATTTAAAAAGACTGGTGTATTAGAGGATGTAGTGTTTTTAGAAGTGACATCAAACTCGGAAAAGAGCACGGAAATCTAAATTCTTTGGGAAAGCTTGAGTTTGGTTGATATCTGCGGGAAGGGGAGATTTGTATGAAGGAGTCAGTCCCCAATTTTGAAAGCGGGACAATGCGTTTTACTGGAAGGATGAAACCGTACAACATTCAGAAGTTGTTCAAAACCTTACAGATCATGAAAGCCATGCGGGGAGGGAATGTGTAGATGAGAAATACCTCGGGATAAGTATGATTGGAATAAATTTCAAACTTGAAGGTGTATTTATGTGATATACATGTAACATGTGCAATATTAATGTAGATATTTGACTAACAAGGTCAAGGTCATCTTCCATGTGAGAAAAACCCACTCCATATTTTAATGTCAAAAATATCGTTAGTGCTGTATTTTAGACGTGAAAAGTAGCCAGTCCTCTTCGTAGGTAAATAAAACAAAGTGTTACTTTTTTATGTTAATATATTTAATTTTTTTACAGTTTTTTTTTTCAAATGATATGTAAGTGTCTGTTGATCTCATTGCCATGTGATATCTTCTTCAATCCATTCTTACAAGAATCTTTTTTTTGATGTCCAGAACATGTTTTCTGTCATCCAGGATATTGCCATCAGATTACCTTGATGTAAGTGTTAGTGCCTGTCTGAACTTCTCCTCACTCAGTAACTGTCTATGTCGTCAAGGTTTCCTTCTGTTGTTTTTTGTCAAATTAAGAAAAAACGTTTCATGGAGGGGGGGGGGGGTCATCCTATCTGCAGCTGTGTGTGTGGGACCCATGTGACAGGTCTGTTGCTATGCATAACAGAACATCCATTGTGCATATCAAAAATTATAAAATGGCAACTGTTACAAAACTTGTGACTGCATCCAAAGCAGCTTTACATGAACAAAGAGACGCAACCAAAGTTTATTTGGTGAAGTCTTTCAGTGATCGGAAAGATACAGAACTATGAGCATGCATCAAATGCTGAATTGGCTTCACATTTGCTCAATACTCATCGGCATATTCTAGGAAGATGCAATGTTTTATCAACAAGAGATTTGTGCAGCCACAGACAGGATGACCCCCTTCCTTTACAAATGAGAAGCTGTCAGAGTTGTATCAACACCTGACACGTCCAGTGGTCTTAGAAGCCAGTTATATCCATTAATATGTTGGAATTCCCATTGTAACTTGAATCTTCAAACTCCCTGCCACAAAATTGAAGTGTGACTGACATTTTTTCATGGACAATACAAGATGCATACACACCGTGTACTTACGGAGTTTGAGAACAGCCAGAAGATATTAACAATGCATGACAGCCCTGCCAGCTCGCATTACATGCATCCACAGGTCTTAAAGTTATCTTCCGTCAAGTTTTCCCCACATCATTGCTGATACTTACAATAATTTTCAGTAAACCATTCTATTTTAATGCAGTGTTTTTTGTCAAAGACGATAGATGGGTAAAGATGCAGAAAAGATCCATCACTTAGGATGTAGGGAGTGCCAGAAGCGCCCTCTAGTGATTGACGTGGATTTGCTGGTTTTGCTAGACATTTTGTTTTTGGTCAATTTTCTCTCACTGTACAACAGAGAGAGAGTAGGGTAAAGAGATTTGAAGTGGTGACAACTATTACCACTACACTTACCCATGTGTCTCAACCGTAGCAAAACACTAATCTGTACTAAACATGTACGCCATTTACAACAAATAATGTACAGGTTGAAGAATGTTTAATACACATGGCATTGGATCATGAACACCCAAATTGTCCTTAAGATCATGTTTGTGTCAGTATCATATCAATTTCACAATTAGCAAATTTTAAAAAACAAAAGTAAGTTTGGAATGCCTTCAAAAGTGTGTAATCCTATTTTTTGTTCGATATTTGTAACTGTTCAAACCTTAATCATTCAGAATATATCAGTGATTTGTGAGATTTCATTTACATATATTAAGAAATCAGTTGACTGTAGTTTGATTTACTAGTCAATACTTGACTTCTTGTAAATGTTGGAAATTTGTTGATTTTGAGTATGGTGCTGATTTTTTTTGGTTTTCGTTTTTTTGGTATAGAACCTGTTTCTCTTTCTTGAACCTGTGAGTGTATTCAGTTTCTGATGTCAAGTCTTTGCGTGACCATTCAGAAAAAAAAGACTAGGCATTGTGATACCTTGCATCAAGATACACAATAGCTTGTCTTTTTAACCTTTCTAATCATGTAGTACAATAAGTTTTTTGTGACCTCCATGATGAATCTATGACCCTTGACCTTGGAAATGACATAAAAATCAATTAAAACAGTATCCCTTTGTCTCAGAGCACAATCGAAATGTTCCAGTGTCCACTGACTGGCCCATATGTGACCTTACCTTCAGAAACCTTATGCCATAGAGATAATTTATTAATATCGTGACGTGTCATCGGTCAAGTTGATTCATCAACAAGCTCTTTTATTGTACGCAACTCAACCACGTTGAAATTTACAAGGTCAGAGACCTTAACTTTGCAGTCAAATGAAATATGTGAATGTAAAATTGCAAAGTTTAATCAGCAATGTAAGGTGTTTATCAGTGCTTCGTCAGCAAATCATCTATTGCTGATGGCTTAATGGACTGGTGTGAAGGTAAATTTAGTGGTCTTACAACCTAGTGTGGTAGTTCCAGATGTATTCCCAATGTCACAATTCCATTTGTATCCATTGGCCTGCTTGACCATGGTAACGGCAAAACCACTACTCTTGAGCGAAAGATTTTGTTACCTGGAACTCAGACCACGTGATTTGCTCACTAGTCAGTCAATGTGTTTCAACCAGTCTGAGATAATTGGTGTCGGAAATCTGTGTGTGAACCTTGTATTTTATTCTTTGTATTAGATTTGCAGTAGATTTGTATGCGAGTTAAAGTCGCCAGCTTTGACGTCATTTTAGTTGTTTTTCAACATTCATAGACTTCTGTTGATTTGCCATGCCAACTCCACTATCTGAGTGGTCAGTCCCCACAGCTCTACACACAGGTATAACATTGGCTCTCTACCTACCATTTACTGTGGTATGCCGGTAAATGGGTGTATGGACCTGAAAAAGCTATCACAGCATTTATCTGAAATGCAGCTTTCAGCAGGATGAGCAGCGCCCTCAACGCAGCAGTATGCCTTAGTCGGCAAAATAAAATGCGTCATCTCCCACATAAAACCAAAATAATGCTGAAAAGTTTGCAATCTTTAAAAAACACTTAGAATAACAGTGTGATGCAAAACTTTCAAAGGCAGGATAAATACACAGACACACTGCTAAGCTTTCTGAATGTCAGGAGATTACTGATATTACCTTTCTTCGTAGTCGGTATTTTGACGGACCTTAATATATCAACAGACATACTGCTTCAAATATGCAATTTCACCTTCACGTCACAGGCATAATTCAAGATATTTGAAGTCCTACAATGAAGTGTTTTGATGTTTAGAATAGAATCTGCAATCATCCTTGGCAAGGAATCTTTGTAATGCTATCTAGTGACTTTTGTGTCATTTTTTACATTAATATTTATTTGTGGAATTTAGAACATGTTGCCATGTCTTCCTATTGTTATTCAAATTAAATATTTTACATAATGTAATAATAATAATGTTGTCTCTTCAGTCCAATCTCTATTTCCTAGTCTTCAGTATACTTTTGTTAGAAAAGTCTACAATTTCCTGTCATAAGTTGTGAAGATAGAGTGTAAGGTAGAATGCATTTCAGGATCAGACACTTCTTGCTTGCCAGGCCTACTAATTTGTTGGTTCATTTTGACTTCTTGCAGTCCTCTATTGTGAAAATTGAAAATATTATTGTCCTTCCATAGTTTGGTTTTGTGAAGTATATGTTTATCAGGCTCCAAGACGTAATATCGTGTGTGAAAATGATATTTTATTGATCATGTTTGGTTTACTCATGTGATAAAAAATATATAAATCAGATACGTTGCCGTGTATGTGACCTGTCAGATTGCTGTATTCTGTGTGGTGTTGCTCTTCGCTTGTCTTTTGAAGGGCGCCACCTAGTGTTAAAATTTGTTTGACTCATGAAGGTGAAAATCGAAATTTCAAGTGTTTCTGTTCTTCTGTATTTGAGCAACTTAAAGGGATATAGTCGTCGGAACTGCACTCAAATGTCGTATGGTACCCATACAACCAATGTGAACACTGTATCCAAGGTACCGTGGTGAATGATGAAAGTTAGAACGCGTCAGTCATAATCTACATCGTTTAAAGCCCATATAGCTGCGAATTATATGAATTTTTTTCATGATTTTATTTTCAAACCAACTTTGGTTCGTGTAAATGTGCTGACTGAAGGACATGTATGGACGTATCACTGCTGCCTGGTTTGGACCACGACTAGATATTTTAACAAGTTAAATAATAAACGGGCGCCGCACACATAAAATGGCGCCCCAATAGAAAAGTACAAAAAAGTGCAGTACCGGTATTTCCAGCACATATGCATCGTAATCATCAAAGAAACAAAAGCATGATGGCATTTACTTGAATGCACAACACACGATGGCCGACAGTAGTATTTTCTGTGTCACATGATTGTTTTTGAAAAATGGTGGGAAATCTAAAATGATGGTAGAACGTTTGGATTTACATGCCACTTTCGACACTTATGACAGTGTTATAAACCTTTTTAGTCTCTAATGTGTCTTATTCAAATAAAACTCTTGGAAAACATGATATTTTGAGATCGGTTTATTACACATTTGCAGCTATTGGGGCTTTAATTAAATATTTCAGCGATGATGATGATGAAGTGCATCAAGATATCGTGAACGAAATACATTGTTTGTAAACAAGAAACTCGCACAGGCGCAGTTCCGACGACTGTTTCCCTTTAATCGAACGACTTCTTTTTGCCGTAATTGTAAGCTAGCAAGCTGAATGTACTAATCATTGCCAGAGCTGAGTAAATAGAAAAGGCTTCGGAAGCCGTGAATCATTTGTTGAAGGTATCAGAATCGCGTTGCTAGGATGATCGAGCCAAGAATTAAGCAGGAGGCCATTGATAAAAAAAAATGGAAAAGTGGGCGAATAGTGAGAAGCAAGATATCTGTGCTATCCTTCGACACTAAGACACAAATGTACAAACACAACATACGTACGTGCAGAAACATGCATCTTCGCTGGCCAAGCGGTGATTTTTCTCAGGGCAGGGACCGTTTGTCGGACTGTGCCATCCTTACCAATGGCCCCGCCGAGCATGATGGTAGAATCGAGAGTCCTTTCTCTATGATCGGACGATCAAGTGCATACTAGTGCATAGAGTGCGTGTATTCACTGTATGTTGTCGTGTACATTGTCTTCTGGACGTTGGCTTTCTATTGCCCATGGGCATCAAATCTGCTCGATAGTCGCCCATGGCTTGTTCGATCCCTTTTGTGGAGTTAAAAAAGAACACATGAGCGTGATTAAGGACCATAGTCACCGTAAACAGGTCACGCAACGAAAACATCCGCCACGATGCAGATTGCTATGATAACTGCGTCATATACTTGGAATCTATATTATGCTATCTGTCATGTCAAATTTTTTATTTAGGTTGCTAGCTGTTGTTATTTTTGCTGTTTTAGCTATTTTTGTTGTTGTTGTTACTTTCTTGTTTACATTTTTTGTCTTTTTTGTTGGGGTTTTTTGTTATTGTTTGGTTTTTGTTTTGACTTTTTATGCTTAATCATCTAGTTCCGTTTGGGAGAAGGGAATGACAGTGACAATCGTTTGTCGCTTTTATTGCTTGTTATGTTTTTGAGTCCCATGTGTTCACAGTGAGTCGGTAAGGGCATGGCGCCGTTTTAAGTGCGCCGAGAGGGCAAACAACAAAACTTCTTTATGTAAATAAGTCACCTTTTCAAGCGGGCTATGACTGGAGTTAACTCAGTCTAATGGTGACTTAAATGTAGTAACTTGAACCGTCAAAGATGTGCTTATGGATAATTATTGAATTTCTCTCTCTCTCTCTCTCTCTCTCTCTCTCTCTCTCTCTCTCTCTCTCTCTCTCTCTCTCTCTCTCTCTCTCATCTTGGTATTATAAAGTTTTCGTCCAGGATTTTGATCCTTCGCGGCATGAATTCAATGTTGGGTTGTATGGACAATCACTTCATGGCTATAGGGTCAATGCGCCCATTGACAATAGCTAGCCTGTGTCTCTTATATGAAAGCACTCATATGCGAACACAATACGCCCACAGTTGTTTGTCTCTATATGATAGTTCACCTGCCGTGACCTTTGTCTAAATCTGTATCACTATCCTAATTCATCTTGTTTGATTTGATTCCCAACAATCGCAATATACTTATTCTAATGCTAATGAAGAGAGGGGCCTTTGCGCCACGGTCAAACGTTGACGGCCCGATGATCCGATCGGTCGACGCGACCTGGAGCCAACAAGCGCAATCTTGACCAATGTGTTGTCCTTCTGGCGCACTGCGGTTACAAACGATGACGTCATATGACTTTCAAGCAAACTGTCTCAGCCAGGACAAAAGGCTTCAAATTTGTAATTCTCAGATTTCAGAAATCACAAGCAATATTGTTTCGATAATAAAGACACACCTGTGTACAAGTGTGCCCAGGTAACGAAGATTGTCATTGGAACAGTCTGCCATCATAAGAAGACAAGTCACACGATTTTCGTTAAAGTAAACAACGGTAACATTGTTTTATTCTCGATTTATTATCTTCACATTTACAAAAAGAAGTAACTTTACAGACGTGCTACAGCAGATATACAGCAGAAATTTACAAAATAAAACCCCTGTATCCATGGAGAGGGTCACATAACAAATGTTCATCATATTGACTGCCACTGAAATGAGTTACATTAAAACTTAGATATGAATGTTTCCACGAGAAAGGAATTCTTGATCGTGAAATGAGTTGCTTTCCGCTTTTTGTACAGTAACTTATGGACATGATTTCGGTCGCACAAATCTTTAGTGATGGACAGGTCCAGATAGAATGGGATTCGAAACGCATGCGTATACAAAATATTACATCTCTGCTCCGAGGTCAAAGGTGTTGACGGTGTCAACACTTGTTGGAAAGCGACGCCATTATGCATCAGTTTGCTGTAGAATCGACGTCCACGACCAATGACCGACTACGTTATAGCTTTCTCACGACGTCATAAGCAATACACAAATTTAAATAGAAATGAGATGACGTCAGCTGGTAGCACGAGCGAAACGAACAGAATTTCAGCATCTATATTTCACTTGTATTTTTATCTTCAAAATTACAAACGTCATCTGAAAAAGCTAAAAAATCTCCAGGGAGACCAGCTACAGTCTGGATTGAAAGTACTTAATAAGTGCGAGTTGCGACTTGTATCACACATTGTCATGACCATGAGCAAATAATTAAAGCTGTCAATACAAGAATAAACAGAAAAAAAGATATTTTTCACAAATTATTTAAACAATTACATCAGTTATATCAAGTTTTATTCTAATCTGAACAAATACTGTTTCTTAATCTTGTATTTCGTAACTTTGCAATGTTACACATGCGGAACACCCAAGCAGGCGCCGTCCAATTTCTGCAGGCGGGGCTTATTTGTCACCCTCATTTCATATTCATTGTAGAACACTTGTGGTAAAAGGCACTTTTCTTTGGTTAAGATCGTACACATTTCTGAATCATTGAACCAGAAGTCAAGGAGACATTCAAATTTATCACTTGTAGGTCACAAAATATTCAATTAGCTGTAAATTTTGATGTATTTCTAATTATTTTTTTCTGTCTGATTAATACAGTTTCCTATTCTACCCGCTGCATGCCCTAATCACGTTGAAGTGCGGCGGTTCAACTTTCCGACTCAGCATTGCCCAATATTATTGTCGGTATCTGAGTTTCAGGCCGGACTATTATCAACAAAGAATGTGCATACTATAGATGATGCATGTGTTTCCGAGGCGATTCTGTTTTGTATTTCAACATATTTCAGGATGAAGAAGACTGCACTTGCTTCAAACACAAGAAATTATGACAAAATCATCAAAAGTGACAGCTGTTGTCCCATTGAAAATCTTTCCATGGGACAGCTCAATGTATGAGCACTACAGTATATATATGGTTCAGGCTTCATATATGTAAAATGAAGTGTTATCGATGTCGCAGTATAACTGAATGTTTCAAACTACAACCCGATAGATTTTAACAATATCTTTATATTTATACACTTTATAGTAAATATAATCTGTACAAAAACATGTTTGCAATGTTTTACCGATAGAACACTTATTTGAAATTCATCGGACGGCTTCACTTGAATTCAAATTCTTTATCCTGCGTCGACAGTTGCGTAGGATGTAGTGTTCATAAAAATTGACAATCTGACAAAACTTCTGCCAATTCAGGATTATTTTCAATCGCTTTTTACGAAAAATGGCGCTCAATTACTTGCAAAAAATCTTGTTTCACAGTGTTCATGACGTCAAGAGGGCAAACCTCGTGAATTTGCTGACGTCATCGACAAAATCGCTTTCGTCACCATAATTTGTGACTGAAAGTATTGTCGATTTCACATGCTCTAACGCCACACTTTCCTTGTGAAAACCGGTTTGCAAAAAGATTGTCGAGTTCAGCGAGGGGAAAAATTATCAACTCACCAGTTGAGGAATACTACTATCTCTGATTTCACTAATGCTTGTTAACATCAATAAATAACAATATTTGGAAATCAGAAGTTGCTCTGTATCTGAGCATGCGTAGATGTTTGGACGGACACTAATAATTCGTTAAACTTATCGCTTCTGTGCGGGTTAGGAGTGCTTTCCCCCCACTTTTTCTACAAATTATTATTTTTTTTGAATTTTGAACTTTACCAAATATAATTGAAAGTATAATCGTCCAAGATACCTTGTAATGACATACTATCAATGATATTTGCGGTTCGCCAATGGGAACCAGTTGGTATTGGGAGAACTCTACGACAGGCGAGAAATCGATTTCGTCTGGAGTTAAGCACCCTGAATGATTTATTGACCCGTTGTCATTCCTCGCGCTATGATCGGGACAAGATCAAATTTGACGAGGAGATATCATGCTTGTGTAAGGACGGATCGGTCGAATTTGAATCTGGTCGATTTTCTGGGGCCGCCGTGAACTCTTCGACATCTGAATGATCGATGGAAGACTCTCTTCGGTTCGTTTTAAGACTTTGCTACGTCCCCAAACGTACTTTCGGTTTGGATAATTAAAAACTTAGACTTACTTCAAGTTTGTGGACATATAAATATCAAAACAGAATAAATTGAAGAAATAAACTTCAGCATACTGTCGCGTCGGTGGTACGCTATTGCGTACTAGATCATGGAGTGTACGCGATGGCCAGTAACTTCTGCCGAGAAAAGCCAAGCGACTGTTGGCCAGTTTATTAAAAACTCTGCGAAAAAGTGAATCGTAAAGAAAATATTCATTCTTTTAAAAGAAATTAAAATGACATGAGTTAAAACTTTGAGTGAGTGTCAGTGTTCATGATAGTGCTACCTGTTGATGGTATTATGCGCCTGATCGTCAGAATTGTTCATCTCAGCTGCCTTGGCGGGTACGGCCTCGTCCTCCTCGTTCACGGGAGACTCAGTTTTCTGGGAGACCGAAATTCCGCTGTCTTTCCTGCTGTACGATTTTGTCATCCTCCCCGTGGTTTTGAATTGTTGTACTGTCTGACTTGGTCTTCTTATACCAATTAATGGTTTCGCGGTCTCTCTTGTGTGTTCCTGGGACGTTGGTGCAGGCGTCGTGGTTTTACGGGATGTCGCCGACGTAGACCGAGGCGGTCCGTTTTGTTGAGTTCCGCTTTTACCGGCCGCGTTCTGTAAATCATCTTCGTCGTCTAAAGCTAGTGCTTTCACAACCTGCTGTTGGTCCCATGCGTCGTCAAACTTTTTCTGTTGCTCTCTCTTCCTTGCGCTGGACGGAGTTACAGGAGTCGATTCGTCGTCTCCTTCACGAGTTGCTGGGCGGCCAATAGTCGGCGGTCTGATGCTTTGCCGTGTTCTTGGCCTCTCGGGCGACACCTTTGATGTTCTCTGCCCAGTAGTTGGCCTAACTGCCGACGACCTTCCAGCAGTCGTCGGTCTACTAGTGCCTGTCTGCGGTCTAGCGGATTGTTGTGCGGTCGTCACTTTTACCACCGGGGCGTTTCTCCCCGCCGTCTGGGGCCTACTGCTAGCCGGTTGTTGAACCGCCTTTGATGTCGACGCCATGGGAGTTGTTGTTGATGGGTGTTTCAAGATGCCGGACTTAGGTTGTGAAGTCACAGTGGACGGTGCGTCGCTCCTGGCTGTTTCGTTGCCGGCCCTGTTGCCATCCCTGGCGGACATCACCGCGACCGTGGTCCTCGATTCAGTGTCGGCGGCACTGTGATCCGTGTCTCTGTCTTTCTCATTCACAATCCGGCTAATCACACTAGCCCGCCTATTCAACGAATCAGTATACAAGTGGTTCACGCTGGCACCGTCCGGCATGTCCCGCAAAAACTCGTTGACTTTCACCTGCCAAGTCAGTTCATCTGGCTCCTCAGACAGCGTGCTCTCTTGCCGCTCGATGTCCGGCTTTCGAATTCGCCTGCTCTCCCGCCTTTTCGCGCTCTTAAGCCGGATAATTTCTATCGGGTTCTCATCCGCCGCATCGTTCTTGACAATCTCCTCCTCCTCTTCATCGTCATCGTATTTCTCGCCCTTCCCGCAGCTCCAACAATACTCACAACATGCGTCTAAGTATTCGCGGACCAGATAGCTGAATCCGAAACTGAAAATGACGATGCCGATGACCATGAAGATGAATATAGCGACCCCGGGTATGGGAAACCAAGCTGAGCCGCTACCTCCATTGGTCGCGTAGAGTTCGTCTTCGAAGACGATTTCTTCATTATCTTGGTAGCATTGTCCGAATTCTATATAAGAGAGAAAAGAAGCTGTTATTTGTAAAATTGAAAGTGAATAGGGACCTATGGGAGTTGCCAGTAATAATTGTTTTTAAAAAGTGGTACACTAATTCTTGAAAGTCTTTAGCGGCTTGGACCACCATGTCGAAATAACTCTAAAATGGAAGCATTTCACATACAAGCCTGACAGTACAGTATAGTGTACAACCACAGTCGCTTCACCCAGAGGGACTTTGATATAACTAAACGATATCAACCCCTCATTACGTAAAATTAGAAAGCTAATTATCACACCTATTGTTTCAACGAATTAAACTGTTACTTTCGACCAGGCGGCGTTTGGTTCAGGTAAGCAAGTATTGTTTCAGGCTCCACCACACTCTCATTATGACCGTAGGCCCTCGAGAAAAACTTTTTTTCGTTTTTCTCGAGGGTCAATGTTGTGACACTGTCACTAATTAGCTTGTGGATGCGCTTGCGATCTGCTTCATGGTGATGCGCTTGCGAGCAGCTTTATGGTGATGGGTTGTCGGAAAACCCTTGAGTCGGATTCTGGGCTACGGTCCAATTCCATTACGGTCTGAGGGTCTCTTGTCTCGTTGCTCGCTTTTTTCTCCTCACATTGAGCCTTTTTATTACAATTTGAATACAAGCCACTGCTGTCAACGCAATCGTTAATTCAGTTGCGTCCTGAGAAACGCCAGATTAACAGACTCGACTTTGTCTTTCTTTCTTTCGATCTCTCCTTTCATTTACTGGCCGTTTCCATTCGCCAATTTGCGTGCTTTCTCCTTGTTATTGTCCATCTAAACATTGACGTTTAACCATACTGTCATTCATTCCGGTACGGCAATCTGGAATGTGCGAATACTTCGCGTAAAAACGTCATTTATTCGTGATTACAAAACATGATTGAATGGCCTTTTACCTTTTTGTGTTTTTATAATCTTTCAAATTATTTTGCGCACTTAAGTCGTTTATCTGGACAACATCAACCAAAACCGTTTGTCATTTCAGTAATTTTATATGCCACCAATCACTACCTCAAACACCGGTACGGAGAGAGAACTATGCTGTGTACCCAATTAAACCAAAGTACAGATTTCCTTTTGTTTGGCAAAGTACTTCAGCTTTCAAATGCCGTGACTGGAGAGAAGTACCTGCCGCAAATAATGAACACGCGGTGTACCGTTTGGTGCGTTTAGTCGTTAAAGTGCAAATGTTTTAACGTCAGTTTATCGTCTTGGTATGCGCATGGAGTGAACCCTTTTCCGGCTCCAGAGTGTGCGTTAAACGGTATTGCAATTGGACGCCAAGGTTAAAAACCACCTGTTGATGCGGTCTGAGTGTGGTCTGGAATGTTTTATCAGGCCGAGACCCGGTTGTTTCCCGTTGCTAGGTGATGACCTTAGTTTTCGACGATGAAGATGCAATGCAGCGAAAACTATTTACACTGTTGCTCGAATTAGATTGAAGTATTCTCTAATGGTACGAAGCATAGTCAGTAACAAAGGCGTTAGCAGTAATATGGATTATGGCATGAGGGTCTGCTATCTGTGAATTGTGTCAGCGAGACAAGTCTGAGCTCGGATTATGAAGTAAAGGGACGGCAGTCGTACTCTTTTAAACTATTTTTACTGGCAACCATAGTTTCTTGTTAAACTCCCTTAAGCATGCTGATATACACATCCTGTCAACTCATTCTGTGCATGCATAGACTTCTGATCATTGTTCCTGTTGACAAGTTAATTTTAGTCCGGACCAAAATGCAAGTGTGGAGAATATTTTGACTTTACATGTGCACACGTCATGTTTTGACAAGATGAATAGTTGGTGTTTGAACATGCTATGGATTGTTGAAGAAGAAACTGCAATTGATATACAAAACACAAAATAGTGGAAAAAATCACTAAAGAAAACTTTTCATCGGCTTAGTTTTTCGAAATTCCAAAATTTTATTTTTCTCCATAGTGTTAACACAGGGATGGCGGACAATTTGAATTTTAAATATCGGTAAAGCTTGGGTTATCTGTTTCCCTAGTACGAAAATTTGCACGGCGACCCCGGATTTTTATTCTTGTTTTTGAAAGAGCATGGTTGAAAGATTCCTTAAAGAGAGTTTGAACAAAAGTTAAAGTCTTTCACTTCCGAGGCGCATACTTCCTTAACCTGAACTTCACGGTGGTGATAGTCTGTTGGTATCACCGTAACTCACACATTTTCCGCTCGGAAAAGCTCACTGTCATAATTATTGCAAGGTGGGGGCAGTGGAGGAATATTGATACGGCATCATTTTACAAGTGGTATAGCCACAAACTGATGACGTCAAATCGCCGTACACAAAACACAGATGCCTTTTAATTACGGCACTGTGTATTGAGTACGGTGATTTGACGTCATCAGTTTGTGGCTATACCACTTGTAAAATGATGCCATATTGATACTTTTCATGTATTCTTATTTTTCTCAGTTCTGTCTGCAAAATACAGGTTCTTGTTTCACTCCAAACATCATGTCAAAACGCCCAGTGTTAGACGGAGACAGTCCCCAGTCCCTGGTGTTCGCATCATTGGCAGTTGATATTAACTGTTTAAGTGATTTTAGCCTTGTGTTCTCCTTTGAAAGTTGTGCACAGTTAATCAGTTTGCTCAGAGATAAGCTGATAAAAAAACCTGCCCTGTAAAGTTGTTAACACAGCCTGTATATTTATTTCAGTTCTGATGTCAAATCTTCTTACTGACTTACAACAGAATAGCTGTTCAGACATAAATGTTATTCATCACCAAAATTGCACATCAAGCACACTGCACTGTGCTTTCAAGATTAACCGTTCGGATTTCAAAGAACAATCGAATATATTTATTTTTATTAATGATTAAAATATTGTAAAAAAGTACACATAAGGTCACTTTCAAAACTTTAACTGCGTTTACATATAGGCCAACCACCCCATCCAAAACAACCGTTGAACTATCGCTCTCTGAGAAAAAAGGTTAAACTTTAATACGTTTGCACATCGCATCTACAAAGCCATTAGGTCCCAAATGTACTGGCTAATCTCTCACGACCTTGCAAAACCACTTACAATCAAATGTAGACCCTCTTCTCGATTGCCTATCGCGAATTAAATATTGCGTTTCGGCATCGGCTTGACAAGTAAAATGTGTATATTACATGTAACGCTGTAGTCTTACATCGCATTTTCAGTTCATCAAAACTGGACTCCACAGCCAAGTACGACTAAATCCCACCAATTATTTGCAATTCTGTACGCCTGAATTCGAGTTAAGGTAATATGCACCTCGAAAGTGAAAGACTTAAACTTTCGCTCAAACTTTCCTCAAGGAATCTTTCAAGCATTGTCTTTCAAAATCAAGAATAAAAATCGGGGTCACCGTGCAAATTTTGGCTCTAGAGAAACAAATTACCCACGATTTACCGATATTTGAAATTCAAAATGGCCGCCATCCCTGTGTTAACTCTATGGAGAAAAATAAAATTTTCGAATTTCGAAAAAACTAAGCCGGTGAAAAGTTTTCTTTCACCAAGAGCTTTAAAATGAACCCCACATGTAGTATATCAGAAGAGAATTGTAAAAGTTTGAGAGTCCGAATGTCTGTCCCCGAGGTGCGTTCTACCTTAAATGCTAGAAAAGCCTTGCTATGCATTGTGTGCGTGAGAAAGTCCATTTGAATTCACTGTCGCTCAGAGCATACAATGGCAGATGGACGACTTTAGTCAGGTGCTCTCGGGCAATTGTCAGTTACACACATGGTGTTTGTCGAATCACTGGATGTTCATTATGCTGAACTACTGCCGATTACAAAAACATGGCACACAGGTCGATGTAGAAGCGCCGCTGTACCGTTTAGTTTGTTTTGTCAAAGAGCTGGCAACTATAGAGCTTCTTACGCAACCGCAAACATCCAAATCCACGAAATCCAATTCGCCAGGTGCGGTGCCAAGGATCACCGTGATCTGAGCATGAGGCCCCCATGAGTCAGTGCGTCTCGTTGCCATGGCAGCATGACGCTTTCGAGCGGTAATATCGGTGTCATGAACTTGCGAAGCATCTGCTTTCACTCACTCGATCACTAAGTCTTTAACGACAAAATATAATACCCAGATCTTATTCCGTTTTACAGGAGAACTGCACCGTGGCGAAAAATATCTGAACCGTCACAAACATTTATACGAATGACATTCAAAGTTTTATATCAAGATTTTTTATAAAATACATTTCACCTGCGCTGATCTAGGTGCAATAATCCTTACCATAAGTTAAGACGGGAATAGAGTTTTATGAAATCAACAAGCTTCTCGCCAATTGGTGCAAACACACTGAACCGCAAAAAATGGCATTGACAAGAAATTGACAGACTGGTACAAATGTCTTTTTCAAGTAGATCGCTCGAGAACAGCTATGCACAATTTGCATTGATATGTGAATGCTTAAATTGATATCATTGACTTACGGACACCATCACAGTTATAGAAATCACTTAACAGTCAAACGTGAACTCTTTCCCTTTTTATACCCACAACGAGTCACACTATATGGCCTTTGTCCGGCCTCAATGCGCCAGTGAACGCCCACTTTTGTCACAATTTATTCGTCCAGGAAAACAAACAATAGGCTCATAGCGATTGAAATAAAAATTATAAGACAGCGATTTTTTTCTGTGTGGCTGTCACATTTTTGCCTCCAAGAGATGTATGTGTCGTGTACTGTGTTTTATTGATAACCATCGGCGTGGAAGTTCGCAAGTACGAACCGACGAGGTTCTGAGTGTGTAGAATCTCGCGAATTTATGTAATACAAAGTCATTGAATGACAAGACATTTTCTTTCCAGATGTCTTCACAAAGGTCTGACGTACACTCTGTTCCCCTTTCAAACCATACAGCCCCAGTGACACAAAAACAAAATGAAACAAAGACTCTAGACCGTGGACTCCTAATTGTGTACTTTTAGTTTGGATATACGTAAATGCGTACAGTCACAAATTTATAGTAGAAATGACTGTATATGTGAAAAAAATGAGATTTGCGTATTTATTCTCTGTGTTAATTAACATTTATAACTCGAGAAAACAAAATACAAACATTGAATGTGGAATCTCACAGTACAATATCAGTGTGAAAATCTCTCCTAGTGAAAGTAAAAATAATTATCTTATAAATTTGAGTTACATCTCTCTTGCACTGAACAACCGATGTAAGTATGTACGTATATATATAAATATATATATATATATATATATATATATATATATATATATATATATATATATAATATATATATATATATATATATATATACATACATACATACATCTGTGACCGTCTGACGATCGCTGTCATGCGTGATAATTGAGTTGCGGAAATCATTACTTTTTAATTTACGTAACTTTATGTTGACATAATGACATGACTCAAAATTACATCGACCAAAAGCTATTTTGTACTCAGGAAAAAAGAGTCTTTGAATTGTTTCCGTTGTGATTTCCCCTGATGTCCATAAAGTCGAGCACAACTGCACAATCTATTAAGGAATTAAATTAGTTGATGATGTAGCCACGGTCAAATACACATTCCGATAGAGTCGATTAGTGGACTGGATCACTCAATTACGGTGCTTCCGTTTTCTTAACGGTGGCTATATATTCACTGTGACAAAGTGCTAAATGAGTCCTTTGTCTTTGGCTGTTGTAAAAACATGTAAATTGAACCGGTAATTAAATGTTTTATTCTTCGTGAGCGAATAAATGTAGAGAAATTTCTCAAAGGTTCCAAAGATTTTCATATTATCCGCCAGTATAGTCTGCGGATTTTCCCCATGCCAGATTATTTCCCTTTGCGCTCTCTCTACTTGTCTGTGTGTCTCTCTGTCAGCGTGTCGTTCGGTCAGTGTATGTTCGTCTATGCCGGTGTCTAATGCTTTTTAAATACTCATTGCTTTTTTCACATTTATTGCAAGAAACAATGAAATACTTTTTCTATAAAAAATGTGGAGATCATAAAATGTATGTATATTACTTATAACATAACTGCAATTTTGCCAGTATTTGCAATTTTGAAAAACAACTGTTAGTTCATATTTGTTCTCGAACATACCAGAAGTTGAAATTGCTTTCTTAATATGTTGTCTCACGTACACGAGGATACCTCGTCGACCTGTTCTTTTTAATTCATAATTTTTCCATATTTCAAACGACTTGACATACAAGTTATACAAAATTGACCAGGAACTGAGTGCCCGAAAATGGACTACCCTCTGGTACCTCAGGGTGGAAAGTTGTTCAATTTTTTCCAAACCCTTGCTAATTGTTGAACAAATTGATCGACAATTCTCACTTATTTCGAGTCAATTAAAAAAAATCGATCACGTCATCAGAAGCGGATAAGACACGGAGCTTGCGTGAGTTCGCTCAGTGCTCGGAGACAGCAATGTCCATGGCACATAAAATTTGATGTCTTTTTTTTTGACACGTTATTTTATAATAGAGCAATACACACTTAATGTTGTGTCGGCGAACGGGTGGTTGCAAAAGACATCCAGCGGGCTGTGTCTTCTTTTGATAGACCGAGCGACAGCCGAAAGGGCAAAAAATAGCGACACTGAAGGACGGTTATAAATCAATGGACCTGGTCATTAGATTCACAGCTAACAAGACTGTCCCAGTAAAAGCTCTCACGTCTGATAAAAGAAATTACTAACGCTCGCAGTGAAGAACAATTCATGGGCATTTGCTCATAAATACTTGAAAGGGTTCCCAGTCCCGAGTACGGATTGTCAATATTCTGTGTATTTTGTATTTCATCCGAAGACGTATGAGCGCAGCTTACCGTTTAGCTGTTTCTAGAAGTACAGTTGATGATACTAAGGAACCAAGGACGATTTAGTCTCCACACGTGTTGTTCCGCTCAAACTCTAAGCATTCAACAAATTCTTACCAGGAGTAGAACTCACAACATATAGTACCTATACTCACTAGCAAAGAAACCAGCTATCAAAACCGATCGGCTACATCCAAGGTTCAGAAAAGTTTAGAAATTTAGCATACATCTTGGTGATCTTGTTCACCAGAGATGCATATCAACATTAACTTCATCATTTTCCCGCTTTTTGAACGATTTTTCGTCACTGGCAATGGGATGTAAAACCCTTCTTGATAACGATTCTCCGAGCCATCGCGACCGGTGTGTACAAACAGACTGCCAAAGCTTACAAGTCCCATGTCGCACCGTTGTCGTCATGAGCATCACAAGTCAACTTGGTTTCGTCGCGGTGTCGCGGTGTAAAAATGACACGCACACCAAACTAATTCACATTGCACCATCTTTCCCCGAAACAAATCAATATTTCTAACCAGTCCTTTCGGATTAAACGTGAAATCAAACCATGTCGTAATGTCAGAATTGCTTTTTACTTTCAAAAATAAGCCGCTTCTGTTTCTACGAGATTTAAGTCACTATGTAAACAGAGCATAAATAAAAGTACGCAGGATTTTCACTAATTGAAACAACTCGGATCTATATCTTGGGAACGACAGCTGGGTTTTTAAGTCACTCAAGTTGTTTATATTTTCGTTAAGCGGACAGGTGTCCAGGACAGGAATAGATTGATTAAAAATGCATGGAGTACCAGCAACTCCGCTCAATGCACTTAATAAAAATGAATGACTGGCTTACCTGCTTGAGTTAGTGAGACCTGGTTCGTCAAAATGTAAATGACAGCGAAGAGAAAACGGCAGACTATCTTGACACAGGGAGGGTTGTAGCGTTTTTGTTGAGCGGTGCTATTGTAATACATAGGGCTTTGACAACCCGGCTGCAGCATTGTTAAATTGACGACATCTTGTTTGAACGAAGTTTGCCTCGAAAGTATTGCACCGTCCCGCGTCCGCTGGTCTCCGCATAGTGATCGATCCACGCAGCAAGAATTAGGTAGTCACATTTTTCATCGAGTCTGCAAACAAATAGAAAAGAGAAAGTTGTCAATTTTGCTTGCGACTAGCTTCGGATTTGTTGAAACACGGCCACTCTGACCGGGGTTGAAAAGTCTTCCGAGCTCGATCGTCGCGGCTCGTGCCATCACATATCGCGAAAGGCCAGGTGAACGAGCCATGACGTCACCGGTAGCAACCTGATTTGCATGGCAGATTTTCAGTTGTGGCGTTCGTTCGCATGGTCAGTCCAGAATTTTCCCCTATATATTCAACAGTGATTCATATTTCAGGGAAGTACTTTAAGTACTTTTCTACACACATCTCGCAATGTCACAAATTAAACCTCCAGGCTAAAGCTAAGCTTGTTTCGAGCATTTTAAGTCCCATCGTCTGATGAATTTATTTTGAATGCACATTGCTAATAAAGTAGACTCGCCCCATTCACGTCGCTTGACTTTTCTCGGCAGTAGTTACTGGGTGGCAAAGTGTTCCATGCAACAGCCTGCCACTAGGATCTATGCAACAGCCTGCCACTAGGATCTATGCAACAGCCTGCCACTAACGCGACATATTGCCGAAGTTTATTTCTTCAATTTATTCTGTTTTGATGTTTGAATGCCCACAGACTTGGAGCAAGTCTACGAATAAGAGTTCGTTGTTGAAATGTTTTGACATCGTCATAAGTTTGACAATAGCCAAAAAGAATAGAGGATATTTCCCCTTTCTTTGTGTCCAAATATTTTCTCATAAAAGCAGACTAATTATCGTCAATTTTGCAATAATTCGATGCGAATTGGTTGACCCCGGACCGACCTTGCTATCAATTCGTTCAGGGAAACAACATAAAAAAGACAAACTTTCAATGGTAGCCTTTGACAGACCACGCCACTGTTTGTTTTCTGTCGGTGATTTACGCTCCTGTCCTTGGTTTATCACCATGCATCGTCACTTTCTCAAAATACAACCTCTGCGATATAATAAATTGTACTGTAACATGAGGGTACCTCCATTTATAGAAAATTCTTGTTGACGCCATTGTTGTTGACACAGCCTACTGACAACCGCGTTGTTTTCCCGATGAAAATCTCCACTCGCTACTCCACTTACAATGAACGGAAAAGAGGGCTTCAACTGGCTTATAGTGTGTCTCAAAGGTATTATATCAGATCGCCTGACGACATCACGTTTTTGTGTCCTCTCTATACACATTAACAATAGCTGTCTGAAGTTCAGATTGCGACTTTGGATTAAGGCACCGTTAATCACAACTTTTTATGTATTTCCCTATATTCAACTTTTGGTGAATTTTCAGGTATTTCCATTTTGGTCTGTTCCGCAAATGCAATTTCTTTTGTTAATATATATATATATATATATATATATATATATATATATATATATATATATATATATATATATATATATATGTGTGTGGTGTGTGTGTGTGTGTGTGTGTGTGTGTGTGTTTGTGAATAAATAGATAGATAGATAGATAGATAGATAGATAGATAGATAGATAGATAGATAGATAGATAGATAGATTCAAATGGTCAGAATATCCAACTTGTCAACACAATCTACACATATACAATCGCCAATATTATGATCGATACCTGAATCTTAACCCAGACAAGTATTCACTAGTTCACAATAATATTGCATGTTACAAACGAGGGGGACATGAAACACACTCCAGGAGGGAAAATAAAACTTGCTTTACGCTTGCTGAACGAAATTTATAAAGATATTATGAAAACATTGACCCCTTTAGATGAAGCTGGTGATAATATGCAGTGCTAACTCGTAGAATTAAATGTCTTGTTTCGTAATAAAGATCACCGGGATGACAAAAGAAGACGATAGGTTTCATTGCTATTGAGACCGAATTAGCTCACGATACTGTTACAAAGCTGATACGAAATGTATTGTTCTTTGCCACAATAACATAAACTCCAGGAGTTTTTTTAATACTGAGCGTGTCTTATTAGAGCTCACTACAGGGGTTGCCGGATAATTCACAATGTGTGAAGCGAACAATGAACGGACGATAATTAGGAGCACGTTCTTTCGGGCATTATGTTGCAATTCAAAACAAGTTAGCGTTGTGTTGAAATATTTGTCATAGAAAATTCACATACATAACACACCATGACATTGTCATTTTGAACTCTCACTCTCTCTCTCTCTCTCTCTCTCTCTCTCTCTCTCTCTCTCTCTCTCTCTCTCTCTCTCTCTCTCTCTCTCTCTCTCTCTCTCTCTCTATATACACACGCATAAACCACATACACAATTACAAACGCACAGAGATATACGTGGTTCAAGGGAAAATTTAGATATATGTAAAAACTTGATGTTCGGCAGTTCCCTAGACAACTTTGGTAAATATTTTGGTGAATTTGATTCTGACAGTGCTAAGTGATTACTAGGATCAAGATGGATTATAGGCTTAAGACTGTAAATATCTCGTTCTCCAGAGTATTAACTCGGGAGCAATGACGAAACCAAGGAAAAGTCGAGCAAAGGTGACATCTTAATACAACGTTAAGAACTTAATAACAATTGTCAATCTTTAATTATGTGCAGATCTCGATATTCTAAACATCAATTTGACCTTGGATATAGGAATAGAACAGAAATAAACATTGTTGGTAATTAACGTGTCCTTGAGATTTACTTCGATCATACAGACCCTCGAGAAAAACGTTTTTACTCGAGGGTCTATGCTTCGATGTTAATTTTTTTAATTTCTGAAAGGGTCTTGGTGGAGTCGGACAAGTATTGCATTATTGAGACAGTGACGGCGTGAGGTGAAATCTACAGTTTGCCTTGGTAAATGAGCATGTGGTGAAACGAACGCACACACGTGGAGGAATTATTAAGTGCTGATATGAATGATTTATCAAGTAAAGTGAACGGCGGTAAAAGATCATCCTTGATTGAACTCAACAGTTTATGGTACTCCGAGCAGTGTAAGTTGAAATGACTGGATTGATGGATGTTGAAGCGTATGACGTAATGTCAGCTTATGCTGTTTAAAAGCGTACGGTATGGTTGAAGCTGTGTGTGTGTGTGTTTCAGTGATAGCCGAATAGACTAATTAGGCCAATCCAGTGAATTAATTTGCTTGTGGTTGAATGGACGATCAGTTGTGAAATGAAAAAAAATGTACCAAAGGAACAATTCAGGGCAACGTAAACAACTATCAGTTACAATGATCACAGATGCGTTACAATTTGGAATGGATTACATGGTTGAAAATAAATAATTAGATGAAATATTCATAGAAGAGGTGGGTTGGCGAGTGTTGGGAGATAAAAGATAGAACGCAGTTTTCAATCATATACGAGACATAATGATAAAACTTGCAGCTACTTGTTTTGGTTCATGAAAGTTTTTTTTTTGCGATATGAATGACTGAACACTTTGTCAAGTAACAAAAAATGTGAACTTTGTTGTATTCATGGGATAGCTTTAAAAAGTTCACGACGTAGAAAAGGAAAAAAGAACCGTGAAAAATACCCCCGGAAGAAGATTAAAATACAACAGATCGTCAATATATATATACAACATCAACAGTAAATGACACTTTGAATGTCTCTTACAAGAGTCTTGGACGTGATGTCGCAGACCGAAGGGAAATAAACATGGGGGGAAAAAAAACTGTCGGCCACGACGTGATCATAATAACTGAGGTGAAAGAAGCTAAATATTTCCATTGGAAGAATTCGATTATTTGTAGGGGGAAGGGTTTGAAGGACTGCTCATTCAAATTTTACAATCGGCAATGTCTTGATTTATCTGTGGTGTGTCGAAGCATGGATCCTAGCACAGCGATACTGAGACAGGTTCACGGTCGAACCGTCACGATCTCCTGAGAAATGCTACATAACATTGGTGACATGACGTCAGGGACTGTAGAAAACCTACACACGAAGTTTTGTTGTTCGGTTGAAGGTAGATAAAGAAGTGAAGATGGCCCTTGTCCAGTGTCACGACATCTTGGAGGCAATGGGCATAAGCTACAGTTACTCAACATACCTTCAATGACCATGTCAGTTACAGAGTTATGGATCCTATCCGCTGGCGATCGTTTTCATGTCAATTTCCAATCCAACAAATTATGACGGTGTATTCTGGTATTCCAATTGTGACAAGAGTTGGAGATGACGTTCTTCTGTAAGGATTTCACCGGGGAAGGTTAAAGCGGAGCTGGTACTGCAGCTCACCTATCGGTCCGCATCACTCGATGGGCGAGGGGCGGGGGAGGGGGTCTCCGTCGGGGCGCGGCGTTCACCAGGGATGCCACAATACAAAAAGCACAAAATCGAAGCCTGAAATCTACGAGGTCGTTGGAGCGAAAGTGGTCGTGGAATTTCTCCAACCTAGCAAAAAAACCAAAACGTCTTGTATTTTGTTGACAAGCGTGATCACCCCTCTCATCATACTTTAGTTTCTACCTTATTTACTGCCAGTAAATAAAAACATGGATCTTTGTAAGTCGTCGCTCAAAGGAACCATTGTCAACCAAATGAAGCGAGAACAATGCCCATTATGATCGGAATTGTGGTCAATCCGTTATACTGGCCTTTGTACGTTGTTTGTAGGGGAACGCGTCGTTGCCATGGTCACGGACACAAAAGAAGGCGCCTTCTTTCGCTCTCAAGTTGGTTTTCTATTTGAATCGGACCGTGTGACGTGAAGTAAGAGGTCACAGAGACCACGACAGAAAGAGGGAGAGTCAAAAAAAAGAGAGATGGCCCCCTTTGTTGTCGATTGCAGTGAAACCAACATTGATTGCATGTTATTGTATTGTCTCGGCCAGAGTGTATACCAGTCACAGGTACTTAGTCTGTACCACCTAACAGCGTGCACAAACAATGAATCGACTTGATTTCACTTTGACACCAGTCATTGGGGTTTTACAAACCCCGGCATTCGCTCAGCCTACAGACTGTAACTTTCTGCCGACGAAAACAGAGAACGCTCACTGACAGCGCACAGATCATGACAGGGCAGGGAGCACATGTCCGTCCACTTTTCGGATGAAAAATTAAACAGGCCCTGCTCTTGTCTGGGTCAAGTTCAGGGTTTTCACTCTTATTAATAATACATACATGTTCCACTGAACTTGATTGACTCGCGCGTAAACAACGGTCGCTGTTTTGGACTATTGTGTAAATTATGAACCATTCTTTTACGTGTTAGCTAAGGTCCAAGCAGGGGCGCTGCTTGACATATGTACCTCACACTTGGCAGTAAATTGGTGTTCTATACAAGCATTTGTGAAACATTGGTTCATCCTTATTCGATATTGGTTGTTCGATATTGGTCATTGTTTAGATTAATTTAATCACACCGCCAAGTGACATTCATTCGAGGAAGATCGAAGACTTTCCTCTGTGTTGTATTGTTATACCAACGTCAATCTTTTTTACCGTTTTCCGTACCAATCAATCGTTGTTCTGTGTCTGGCACCCAAAGAATAACATTTAGCGATGGAGGGACTGTGCATCGATCCATTTCACGGTAGTGACAATTACCGCCCTCATAGTCACCATGATAAAAAACGTCGATGTTTGGAGCAAAGTCCAAAAATGATCTTGTCGACGTAGGAGGGCGCCTACACCCACAAAGCCATCGAAACAAAAGTGTATTCATGTCGAAAAATATATAACCGAAACAATAGTCAGTCTTTGACTGATATTAAAGTATCGTAATACAATATTGTCGACTCTGCTAAGGTCCCAACATAGCTTGACAAAATTACGTCAATTTTCGCGTCTATGACAAAATTGTCTCACCTTCTGCTCACTTTGTGTTTTACTCTTTGAGTCGAAAATTCAAAGTTTGTGAAACAAGGTTAAACAGACTGAACAATAAACCACCCCGTGCACGAGTATACGACCAGTGCACAACATGTCTGTAAGAGAACGATATCGTCTAAATCTATGTAGACCTGGTTCAAGTCTGTGAATTTCTAAAACAATAAAATCATTTATAATAGTTTCTCTTGTGCCTCTGCTATTTCGTACAAACCTATTCGGAATTTGGTAGCCCAGGCCAGGATTTCCCAGCGATTGAATGCGTTACCTTTGAGTAGTGAGTTAGTTTCTGCCGGATTCCGGGTGAAACTCCCCTGTATAGCGTTCACCCCACTCATAGTCTCCACTCCACTCACGCGTTTCACATGAAATCAAAATACAAATCATTGCGTTCACTCCATTCAAACATTCACAAATCACTGACTTGAACCAAGTCTACAATCTATGCAGTGAATTGGTAGAACCGAGGTTATTGTAGACCTCTCCAATCATACGCTGCGTAAAGCTATCATGTTGTATAAGTACACTGAAATTTTGCCGCAAAACATTTGAAAATATAGTTTTCTTAGACCTGAATCTCCAATATCTTTTTATTTCCAAAAATATCGGTAATTAATAATGTAAATACTCATTATCCACTAATGACATTGTGTTTCTACCGATAGCAGAACACCATGCTGCCTTGCCTCGCAGAATCAGACGACATCGCCGTTGAACAAAATTTGTACGCGCCAGTGTAAAATATTGATACGGTTGTCGTTCGATTAGTTTATGAATTTAGGTGGATAAATCTGTGAGTCCTGTAGAAAAGGACATCTTACCAAATTTTCTTGCAGACCCCCTTCAATTAACATTGGAGTAAATCACATTCGGTACCACTGGATACAAGGCAAATGTAGCACTATTAGATACTGATCTCGACCAATTGTTGTAATTGCGTTATCAATATACATGAGGGCTGTTCATGAAGCTTTTTTCATGAATGAAGATTTCTATAATACTGGCGCTATACTTGAAGAAATATATCCTTTCGCACATAGTTAAACAATGCCTGATCTTGCTTGTTGACGGATACAACCCTTCACCATTGACCGTTGTGGTCCACTTGTCGCTGATTTTGTGTTGAAATTGTCTTCGCGACGTCGTTGTTCTGGTTTTTGTGGCTGTTGTTGTTGTTGTTGTTGTTGTTGTTGTTGTTGTTGTTGATGATGATGATGATGATAATGATGATGATGATGATGATGATGATGATGATGATGACGACGATGATGAAGATGATGATGATGATGATGATGATGATGATGATGATGATGATGATAATGATGAAGAAGATGATGATGATGATGATGATGATGATGATGATGATGATAGCGGCGGCGGCGGCGGCGACAATGATGATGACTCAGGTTGCAAATACACAAGAACGTAAACAACAAAGGAATAAAGAAGGATGTCTCTTACATATGGGAAAACTCTTGGGTAGCAAAGAAAGATTGGAACTAAAGTACCACCGTCCGTTCCTTTCGCCTTGGCGAATTCGGCATGATACGGTCCGCTAACCTAACGTGCCTAAAGACAGACTGATTGGCCAGCGAAGGTGTTTAAGTATAAAAGAATATAACCCTTGATTATTGATTATTTCTGAAAGAAAGGGCCGTTCTATGTCTATCTATTTTGAGAAATGGCTAGACTATACTGTGAAGGGTGTTCCTGATATTTTGACACCAAACCTGACAATACTCGCCTGTAATATCCAAAGTTGGTGACCTCTTTTTTCTTTCCGGTGCCTGTTTTTTGTGCATATTTTCATGTCTTTCTTAAAAAATGAAAATTGACCATAAATTGTATGGGAGATCTTATTACAACATCATGACAGAGATATGAAAGCTTAAAGGTATATTGTTACCTGTTCCAATTTTGCCCCAGTTACCATGGAAAGAGAAAATCTAACCAATCACAGATTTTAAGCAGGTGGCCGCTTTTTAAAAACAGCGCCCTCACATGGGCATTTTGAATACCAAGGAACGCCCCTTTGGCCATATATGGGCATATTTAGATTACAGGTGACTGTATACCTTTAGTCTTGTTCGCTTTTACCGGGTCTATTTTCATACTTTGAAATCTAACCCTCCAAGTTCATAACAAGACTATGCTTTATTTCTATTGCTTTCGATAGATTTGGTGGACAGATGCACTTGGAAGTGGAGATCAATGAAGGTATAAAAAGTGCTCTATGTTTGAAGTAATTCTGTGCTATAGAAGTAAACTAATACTTCCTGTATTTGCCGCATCTACACTGATGCCGTTTGCATCGGTACCATTACATTTTCTCCGTCACTTCAGCAGTCGGGTCGTACCAGTCACATGACAAGTAACTTTGCCTCAGTGACGTATTACCTCATCCGACTTACTTGATGATTACCCAAAGGGAAATTTCCAACAAACTAAAAATAAAAACTGGGCGTCAACATAAAATTAGCTCACACCCATACATATCATGTTAACGAGGCTTATTCTACCGTATTCACTCGCCCCAAAAGTGCTCGACTCGCCTGTGACTCGCCGAGGAACCATAGCTTGGTATCATTCAACATCCAAGGGTTGACTCATAGCAAATGCCACGTAGTCAGGGGATTTCGTCAGACAAGTAATCTTTTTCGTGTTTATGGCTCTAATTTTAACATCATATCTCCACAAATAAATTAACCAGATCAACTTACTGCACATTAGCAACTGTATCACGCCCCCCCCCCCTCCCCGCAAGCTCACCCATTGCAGTGTTTCTTGTCCAGCCTTTATCTATAGAGCACCTAGCCTTTTCACTTTGTAAACTTGTCACTATTTATCTAATACTAGTATGTTGTGCCATGGACTGAAGGTAGAGTAACAGTGGTATACCCGTCTCTTAGGTGATTGATTGCAATATTAAATTATATGAAAATATTGAAACTTTGGCACGCAATGATTAAAATTGGTTCAGCTGGGATTCTGCGGACATCAGACAATAGCGCATACAAATCATGTTCAAATGTTTTAAACCTATTCGCATAGCCTGAATATTTATATGCAGCAGTGTTATGATATATAGACATTTCGATGTATATGAGATCCAACTGACAGCAATATATTACGTAACACATACGTTGATTGAGTTGACAGGCTGAATACCCAATTAGAAAACCAAATAAGATGTAAAACAAGAGATTAGAGTTAAAAAAGCAAAAATACTGAAAAGCATCCGAAATGTATGTTTGTAATATTGTTTGCTTAAAGGCAGGGTGTCGTCGGAACTCTGCTCAAAGGTTGCCAGGGACCCCTACGACCGATATAAACACTATATCTAGGGTAGGCTGGCGATCGATGAAAGTTAAAACCTGTTTACTAACAATGAACATCGTAAAATTTAAATGTTGCACCTATGTTGATGTGATGCATCTAGACATCATGCATGAAATACATTGTTTGAGAACAAGAAAGTTGCACACGCACAGCTCCGACCACAGCCTCCCTTAAAGGGTGTATGATTGGAAAAATTGTAGCCATTGCTATACTTTGGCATTAGTAAAGATTCTAATTTAAATGAAAAATGTATGAATAAATTAAAATGGAATTTTTTATTTTACGCCAAATTTGCCATTATTACACCAAAAATTTCAAGATTATAAGCTTTATTTGATAGAATATTTTAACCTTCCAGAATTGTCAATTTCGTAAAACTTTTATAAGTAGGATCTTAGTCATATATGTCTGTAAAAATTTTCTTCGGTAGGCGAATGTGCTCAGTGTTTCACTATTTGGCAAAATGTGGTCAGAAATACACAGTTTGCACAATCTTTCATGATCGTCATTGTTGGTGTTTTTCAGCGGGTTCCATTGACCCGACCGGACTTGAATTAACTCAAGTCGCCGTACACTGATAAATCTAAATAGTCCACCTTAAAATGAATCAATTTAAGAACTTGCCTTAGGAATGTGGTTCTACAAACTGCTGACCACATTTCTATAACCACTACAGAAGATTTGTGTGTGCATCAAAAAAGAGGTAGTGACAAACATTTGCCAGCAGAACTACACAATACAGTGTTTACGCCTACACCCCTTCTGAATCTGCGGCTATGTGGCAATTTGGGGGACTTGAAAAATTTTGGTCATATAGAGGGTGGATATGAATTTTTTGAGGGTATTAAGGGGGAAATCTGAAAACAATCAAATTTCAATCGCGATTCCTCCAGCCTTCCTCAACTTATTTGTGAATGCAGTCTTAACGACATAAACATATATATATATATATATATATATATATATATATATATATATATATATATATATATATATATATATATATATATATATATATATGTATGTGTATATATATATATATATATATATATATATATATATATATATATATATATATATATATTCCATATATATAGAGTGGATGGGTCAAACCGAGGTCATTGCAGAATTGTGTTGTGTATTACTATAAGTACACTATAATTTTAACACTAATACTTTGAAAAGATACTTTTCTTTGCCTGAAATCTCGAACACTTTTCCCCAAAAATATATATAAGTAATTATTAAAGAGGCACTCCCACTTGGTAACATTTTTAAAACACATTTTTTAATGCCAACGGTCGATATTTGACGTGGCGACTGCGCGCGGATCGCGAGATATCGATAAAAACATGTCATTTCCCGAGCGTATTTTTCACATCCCGAAGTTTTACGATCGTTTCTGATTATGACCCGAAATCCCCCGAAGGTTTGTTGTTGTGCTGATTGACGATATTCTAGGGAGTCCATAATAAGTTCGAAGGACGCAATTTTACCTCCCACTGCAAAGATTTTATATACAGCATTATGCCTTCACTTCAGGTAAGTTTTTTTTAAAACTTCTTCTTAGTTTTTGTCGTTTTCATTATTCTCAGTCAGTTCTATTATATTTTTAACCAATACCACATAGATATCAGTTTTTACGTGTAAAATATTAGCCGCCTCTGATGACTACATTTTGTCGTCTGCCACACGGTTACGCGTGGTTCGATACATAGCGGCTGCTGCGTGGTATGCGTGCATACCACGCGGCGGCCACTATGTATCAACCGCACGTATCTGTGCTTGTCACCTATATGCGAACTTTGTTTACAGTTTTTTTCTCCGAGTCAGTAAGACTCGGCTTTCCCCCATGGGGCATGACCGATCACCGACGCGAGTGGTACTGTGGCGTACAGCAGCGTTAGCGTAGACTTGTACTCCATAGCTTAGTTGACAATGGCCCCAGTGCCGAACGTTCGATGTTCGGAAGCTGAATTTAGGTGGGCCACCGGAATTCAAACTTTTACTTTTTTGAGGACATGTTTTTATCGATATCTCGCGATCCGCGCGCAGTCGCCGCGTCAAATATCGACCGTTGGCATTAAAAAAATGTGTTTTAAAATGTTTACCCAGTGGAGTGCCACTTTAATGTAAATACTCATATCATGCACTAATGACATTGTGTGCCATTGGATGAAGGCAAATGTAGTACTATCATTTTCGCATCTCAACCAATCAGATCGCTGTATTTGCATTATACTTGAACACTTTAGTTCATATACTTATCATGAATGAAAATTTCTATAATTATACTGGCGCAATACTTGAAGAAATACTTTCGGTGTTGTTTTGCGAATGATTATACAATTATAAATCTTTCTTGTTGACTGATACTATCATTTATTATTGACCGTTGTGGTTCACCTGTCGTTGTTTCTGTGTTGAAATTGTTGTCGCGACGAATAGTTGTTGTTGTTGTTGTTGTTGTTGTTGTTGGACCTAAAGATGTAAAGAGAAGCTGAGATCGATGAAAGTATATATATCTTCTCCGTGTTTGGGAAGTAATCTTGTTCAGTATAAGTAAAGTACACTTGGTGCATTTGCCGCTTCAATATTGCTGCCGTTTGTATCGGGACCATTACATTTCCCCGTCTGTTCAGCAGTCAGTCAGATCACATGACAAGTACTTTGCCTCTGTGACGTATTACCTCATCCCACTCACTTGATGATTAAAGGAAAATTTCCAACAACCTTAAAATAAAAACGTAAACTTAGCTCACGCCCACACATACCATATTGACAAGGCGCGTAATAGCTGCTCGACTTCACAGGCACCCGTGACTCTCCCATAGCTTGATGTCATTCAACCTTGAACGGTTGACTCATACAGATGCCACGTAACTTGATTTCATCAAACAAGTCATCTATTTCGCGGTAGTGGCTCTTACTTTATTTATCTCCGGAAATAAATTGTCCAGATTAATTCAATGAACATCCTGTATCACGCTCCCCGTCCCGTTTCAGCAAGCTCACCAAGTTACTTGGCAAACCTTTAACCATTTCTCTAATATGTTGTGTCATGGGACTGGGGGTAACGCTAGAGATGTTTATACTATCTACACGTACCTTGAGATACGATTTAATACATGATGTGATCAATGAGATATGATTTGATATTGAAACTCTCAAAGCAAGAGACCCCCCCCCCCATGGGGACGGGTATATTACAAAAGTTAGACCAGTCTGCTGTCGCGCTACATCTGCATGCATGCGAGCGAGAATGAGCGCCTAGCGTGTATGATGAGGAGTGGATTGGTAGAAATTTCGTGGTGTATCCGTCTCTTGGGTGATTTATATCAGAATATTGAAATTTTGGCACGAAACGGTAAAAACTTTATTCGGCTGTGTTTATGGATTCGAAATACGAATGTTTACGTTGTTTCTACGGACGAACCGCCCCGGTGACTCATCGTTGCAGTTCCGCACTCATTGAGTTGATAAAACAGGACTGTGATCTAAGAGACATCTGTCCTAGATTTACCAACCCCGAAGTTACATTACATCAACGTCATTCACACTTATATGGGGCCATAGCGGTGGTGTTACAATTCGCTATTTTTGTGTATTAATCAATTAGATAGCCACATTTCCCCATCAACATATTGGTATCATACCCGGGGTATCATACAATGTACGTTACGCTATATGACGTCATATTTTCACCTGATAATGAATCCACGTATCAATGAAATTTCCTGAAAATACAGCGCCCTCTAGAAACATTGCACATCTGTAGATAATGATTGACTGATACGTTTGGCACACTAGCCCAAGAAGTCACACTTACAATGAAAATTCCATAGTTCGATTTGTGTTATAATATGTGTTTTTATTTCATGAAGAATGCCGACGATCACTTTTATAATACCAATCATATACAATGTCGGCGGGTGTAAGGCAACAAAACAGAAAGTTTCCAACTTTTGCTCTCACTTTCCCCGTGGTAACTTAAAACCATTCCCTTTCATAATAAAAAAAAACTGGATCACCGCACAAACTTTGGAATCGGAGAAATAGATAAAGGTTACCGATAAGACCTGTAAGTACCTTGACATTGTGTTAACTCTATCAGCAAAAATTAAATTTCAAATTTTCACAAACGAGGAAGGTTAAAACTTCTTTTACTCAAAAAAGCTCGCGATTGTTCATACAAACAATAGGATCCAGGAATCACTATTTACTTGGTAATATAACCAGAACCTTTTCTTTAGCGTCTTATAGTTTATGAAAAATGCCAGTAGGCCTATGAAGATTATGAGGGGTATGAACTAGAATGAAACTGGAAGGGAAAAATGACATTTTAAGCAAGGAAATGTACATATTTGAAATATACATAACGAATGAACAAAATTTATGAAAGAGCTGGATGTTTCAAGGAAACTGATAAAAAATCAAAGTAAGCTTAGTTTCGGAGGGAAACTTGAAATATTTTATCAGAATCTCCTTGTCATAGTGATGATAACAAAATGAAAACTGCTTTGGACTGTTTGGAGAAGGTAAACTGTCATTTCAGTCTTGTTTCCTAACCATCGTGGGTTCGCTAACGCATCATGGTAAAGTGTGTGGCTGGTAGGAGGGATACACACGGCGAGGTACCTCACTTTGCTCCTCGACGCTAGGTCCAAAAATTGACACTCTCCCACGAGTGTGAGGCGACGAGGTCTGTCATTTTACCAAGTTGATTCGCTTTCGTTTTTCAATTTCAGTTCCAACTTTCAAGAGTTCTGGCAGTCATGAAACAGACACTGGTTTGAAAGATCACCTGGTATGGCCTACTCCAAATCAAATCTAATGCTGCAACGTTGTTAAACACTACGTCAATTTAACTGATATTATTTGTATAGGCATCGGTTTAATTGAATATAATTTCATATTTGTCTTCTTCAACGTGGGATTTTTTCCATATGGAGGTTTGTAATGCTAACTTTTGATGATTTTTTTTCATTATTTTTGTTTTTAATGTCAACCATAATTTCTTGTTCTACTCCCAAAGCATGTTGAGATACACAGTATTCAGCTTGTCAACTCAGCCTGCATGTATATGTAAACAATAACAGTGCATTTTATATGCATAGACACTATGTTGACAAGCTGACCAGTGGGTGTTTCAACATCCTTTTGGGGATGGAATAAGGATTTGCAATTGACATACAAAATGAAAATAATGGAAAAAATCATTAAAAGTTAGCATTACTGACCCTTTAAGGTAGAATGAACCTCGGGGACAGATATTCAGACTCTCAAACTTTTACAACACTTTTTTATGTGCAATTTGTGGGGGCTCATTTTGAAGTTCATACAGTAAATAAAGGTTTCATCGGTTTATTTTAAGAAAACATAAAATTTGATTTTTCTCCTTAGAGTCAACACAATCATTTTGAAGTTCAAGTGTCTGTAAATTGGGTACTTTGTTTCACTAGTACCAAATTCTGCACGGCGACCCCCGACTGTTATTCTTGACTTCAAAAGGGAGTGATTTAAAGTTTCCCTGAGGAAAGTGTGAGCAAAAGTCTTCAAATTTAAAGGCACGTGCGACCTGAAATTCTGCCCCAAGATGCCTTTCATTCTTTCAGGCGCTGGACCAAGCTTTCCGAACATAAACAAGTCATCGTTGATGACACAGTCCCCGCTGGATTATGGTGTTTGAATAACGGTGATTGAATTACGTGCTTGGTAGCTTCAGTACATCAGAGAGGGGTGAATTTGTTAAATGTTGGGAAATCACATGATAGTGATCTGTGAGGGGTCATGTTTGTCTACTTGGGAGAGTATGGCTGTTGGAGTTTTCCATGGCAAGATCAATAGTTACATTATAAACTGCAGCAGCCATATTGGATCACATCGCACCATTAATTGACATGCACATGTACACTACAATACAATGTCTGTGTGCCAAATCTCAGTGAATGAAATCTGTTCAGGGATGGTTGAGTTATGGTTCAAAAACATGAAAAAATTGCAACAAAATGGCCGCCTGGCAGCCATATTGGATAGTATCGCAAAATAAATTGACATGCATATATATGCCATGGTACTTTATCTGTGTACCAACAATGAACAAAATCGGTTTCGGGGATAGTTGAGTTATGGTTCAAAAACATGAAAAAATCGTAGGAAAATGGCCACCCGGCTGCAATATTGGGTTTTATCACAAAATAAATTGACGTGCATACATATGCCATAGTACTTTATCTGTGTACCAACATTGAACAAAATCGGTTTGGAGATAGTTGAGTTAAGGTTCAAGAGCATGAAAAATTTGCGACAAAATGGCCACCTGGCGGCCATATTGGATCATATCGCAAGATAAATTGACGTGCATCTGTATGCCACAGTACTTTATCCTTGCACACAGTGTAAAAAACAAATCGGCTCAGGGTTGACAGAGAAACGGCTGCTGAGAGACGGAACGACAGACGGACAGACTGATGGACGGGACCCAATCTATAAGTCCCCGCTGGACTGTGTCTGCAGGGACTAAAAATGACATCTATACCAATAAACTAAGACAATAGAACGGTCAGATTGTAGAGCTTCTTGCCACAAGCCTGGTACGTGAGCCAAGTAGGTTTTGTTTGTTAGTTATTGGCAGGAAATGTAATACTAGTACTTGTGTTTCCAAAACAGAGAGATTAGAACAATAAATATTCTCCTGCTAGAAAAATATCCAATATGCAATAATATATGCTTTATTTATTCAAACATCTGCAAACTATGTAATTCACTTCGATATAACTCTTGAATTGAAAAAACAAAATACTCATAGTGTCGATATTTCTTCAAAATTTAGAATGAGTTGTACAAAGAACTGACCTTTGTATAATCAGACATAGAGAAAGTGACATGTCTATTCTTGGTGGTTCCTAGATGGTCTCTTCTTTTGGAGGCAACACCAGTTAGGAACAACCATTAGTATCGACATCACCCTCTCTGCATCCAATTTTAATGAGACTGAAAACAAACTATTATAATTATAACATAACTGGTATATCAAACGTTGCGCACCCCATGGGATTCGATGGTAACTTGTTGATGACCAACGGTCCACATTTAGTCATCATTTGACCGAAAGTTATCTGGAACTACTTTCAGCTTGACAACTTCGGGATTTAAAAATGATCATTACATGTTTAAGGGAATATGGTTTTGAGAATATTATACATGAAAAATCAGTACATCCCATAACAGTGATTTACATATATCAATGTGCTATTCAATGATGAAATTGTTCCATTTTTAACACATTTGCCCCTTTCATGGAAATAGAGCCTATATTTGTCATTTGCACATAAACCCAACAATGTTGAGTGAAAGCTATGTAAGAGAGACATGTAATGAAAACACTGTAGCCCAAACAAGGGACTGTATGCCTTCTAGCCAGCAGACTTGCCCTCTGACATATAGGCCCTTGTTTGGGCTGTAATTAAGCACACCCAGCGACGGTATATGCCTCGAGATTTTGACCAGTTCACGACATATATGCACGAGCGATAGCGAGTGTATAAATGAAGTGAACTGGTCAAAATCGAGTGGTATACCGTCACTGGGTGTGATTTATCGCTATTATATCATAACAGTGTATTGAAATTCTGGCATGGAACGTCATAAACGGATTTTGCTGGCATACGCGCGAGCTGTCACCTTATATATATTATATCATACCAGTACATTGATGGCACAAATACAGCAATCTGATTGGTCGAGACGTAAAAAAACCCCGCGGTATATTGGCAATATACCACGGCTGGCATATGGGCAAGCTCTCAGTTTGAGCAAAAAGCTGGTTTTTGAAGTTCCAAGCCAGAATTTCAATATACTGTAATGATATAGTAGCAGTAAATCACTCCCAGCTACGGTATACCACTCGATTTTGACCAGTTCCCTTCACATATGCGCTCGCTATCGCTCGTGGATATATGTCGTGAACTGGTCAAAATCTCGTGGTATACAGTTGCCGGGTGTGCTTTATTGCTTAAATACATTCTACATGTTCTGGTATAGGGCTGATGGAGAGAAATTTCAAGAAATGTTTAAATTGACTCCAAGGGTTCAGAACAATGTCATAATAGGGAATACCGACACCCAATGCCATATGTGTAATATGTGCGAAACCAGAGGGCTGAAATGAACATTGCAAAGCAGGTGAGTTTGCTCTGTAATTGAAATGTACATACACATTGGTAAGCAGGTACATCAATTTCATTTGATGACTGATTATGTCCGAGTGCTTGCAAGAATAAGAATGACAATTCACAGATTCACATGAAAACTACAACAATTGTCATACAGCCGCATCATGGGTGGCCAGATATGGAATTAAACACTGTTTTTTTCATGGTAATGACAGTGCAGTCAAAAATACAAATGGCATTGCTGATATTCTAGTTGTTACAGTCAAAGCATGAAAATTAAATCCCAAATGCTCATATAAATTTATAATCAAGGTGCCTGTTAAATTTATAATCCTGTTATAATCCTGTAATTTGCCAAAACATCAAAGTATCTGAATCTACAAATTAAATTTTGTTTAACAATTTATCATCTGAAAATGCCTCTTGTGAGGGACACTAGATATCTTCAATTGTTATTTGAGCATTTCATATTATGTCAAGTAGTAATAGTCCATGACTCCAAGACAAATATTTATTTATACGTTTCATGTTCAAGTTCAGTGACAGTTCCTGCAATTTGGATGACATTTTCTGCCACCAACCCTGCACCGACAGCCACCACTGACATCACCTTGGCCCTGTGAGACAAAAAGAGTGATTTTATTTTATAAATTATTGTTGGTTATCCAGATTACCTGCATCTACACAGGATATTATCTCGTACTCTTTCTATTTTTGATGTCGTTGTTTCATCTACTGCTTTAAATGATCATGTTAATTTATGAAGTATGTTAAAAGCATTATTCAAATATCAAAATCTTACAATTATGATGCACTAACATTGCAAGATATTTTTGATGACATTTTATATTCTCTAAAGAAACATGTTTCACTTGAATATGAAAGATTGATCATGTATTATGAATTCTGTTGTAAACGTTCTTGTCTGCAAGCAACTTTTCAAAAGCGACACATAAGAAAATAAATAAATTTTCCAAGACGAGTAACTGATGTAGCATTTGGCTACGATGCAACTGGACAGTCTTAACTTTAGTATGAGGAATTCTCTGAGCTGCAGAACTAAAGGCTACAGGTGTACGGTTGTTGGTAAATTTGAAAGAAATGATTATTCAGTTCCGTAGTCTTATCATAGTGTATTCCTTAAAACTTGGCAGCTCGCCAGTCTTTTCTGACAAGCCTACTTAGGACAGTTAAAAAAATTCTCTAGAGATGAATAATAATCAGAAACTTACCCCTTCTCCCCATCTAGGCCCCTTAGTCACCCAGCAGATTTCGAGTTTACACATGGTGCATCGCAGCCAATCACAGCCTTCCTTCTTCTGCAGAATGATGTTACAGCGTGGACAGTGCATGGCTTCTCCGTCAGCTACCAGTTGCTGTGATTGGACAGTACAGTCCGTTTCAATTATTGTTATGCAGATGATGGAAAGTGAAACTCTTACATTCAACAATGTCAACAAACTTAAATAACCGACTTTATTGACAGTTTGATGACACAACAGCTATCTAGACGAACAATTGTTCAATAGTTGCACAATAAATACTGAGAAAAACACGCTGTTACCTCATAAAATATTTGTTTTCCAACAGAACCAACCACACATTCACAGCTGATTTGAATTTCATACTTAAATTTGGCAAAAATAATGTACCATTTGTGGAAACTGTTTGCTGACAAGTTGGTATTACAGTGTATCTTTAACTTTCATTCCAACTTCAGTGACATCAGAAAAAAAGTGACTTCTTTTGTTAATTTGATTTGTGAATTTGATTCTATTTTTAATTCTTGAGCTTTTGTTTATGACCATGTACTTTTTGGCATCATAAGGTTATGAGAGTTTTTGTAGATTCCTATTTTATTGTTTCCAGCTCTTTCACACAGCACAATCAACCACAGTGTATCTGTTGATGTTGACAATTCTATGTCGTATAGAACCCTTTGTAAAAGTGACTTTTTGTTGCCTTTATAAAATATAACCTAATCAATTTTTGTCAGATTTTCTCCAAAATTTTGATAAAAAACTGTAACCATTGAAAAGTTATGTCCATTTGGTTCAAAATTATCAAAAAAGCTACAGAAAAATTCATAATATTGGTAAAATGTTGCATTACAATTTTGATGGGAAAAATTACAGCAATCAATGGATTAATTAGTATATTTTTTGAAGAATTCATTGATTTATTTTGAAGTGTGGGTATCAAGTGATATAAGAGTGTAACTTGGCATTGAGGCAGTACCTCTAGCATCTCCTTGGTCTGTTTGGCAGCTGTGTCATTCTCCGCTCTTCGTCTCAAATCATCCTGGTACTGCTTACAGTTCAACCCTTCATGGATGGCCTTGCAAGTCAGGCAGTTCTTCTTGTGGCATACGGGACACTGGAAGAAGTTGTTGTTGTCGTCATAGTAACACCATCCCTGACAGTCAGGTGTCTTGCAGTGGTAGCTATCGGCTGCCATGTTCTCAGCTGTGTGGAGGCCTCGTTGTAGGTATTTTTGGAACTGCTCTGCAGAGACCAACTATTGGGATGAGAGAATACATATAGTATGTACTTCAAGGCCTATGTCAGGTGTCACATTATCTTGCCAGGAAAAATACTCGCAGAGTGCAATTCAAGTAGAAAACAAAAGGCTATGATATCGCCATGATCCTCTTAAAGGCTAGAACAAACTTGAAACCCTAGGATGGAGTCACCCACCTTTAAGAAACTACATCTATGTTGAGGAGTGAAGTAATACGGGGAAAAATAAAATCTCTCTCGTTTTTAAAGGTAGAGATTTTGTGGCTGGGGAGCAATTTGACATTGAATGTTGATGTCATTTTAATCCTTTGTTCTCCTTTGAAAGTTGTGAAAAGTTCATCAATTTGTTGAGAGATTAAGCTGAGAAAAAAACTCTGCCTTCAAAGGGCCAGTAATTGTAACTTTTGATGATTTTTTTCACTGTTTTTGTTTTGGATATCAACCATGATATCTTGTTCTACTCCCCAAAACATGTTGAGATACCCAGTATTCAGCTTGTCAACTCAGCCTGTACATGTGTAGACTGCATTGTTATTGTTGACAAGCTGAATACTGAGATACCCAGTATTCAGCTTGTCAACTCAGCCTGTACATGTGTAGACTGCATTGTTATTGTTGATAATTGAATTCTTGGCGAGACTGGAATTCAAATAAGAGCAATAACAGTGCATTCTACACATACAGATGCTATGCTGACAAGCTAAAAATTTGGAAAACTGAATTTAACAATTTACCAAATTCATGGCAACATGTCAACACAGCATGCTTTGGTACGATGGATTTTTTCAATAATGAGTACTGTAAATTCTGGAAAATTTCTAATTTATACCTAGCATGCCAATCCAAACACTTGTGAAACACTGTAAACTTGTTGAAGTTTGATCAACTTGCGTTCTTAATGTACTAGTCTAGTATGATGCTGAATTGCTCAAATAGAATCCATTTTTTCAAGATTTTCAGCCAAACAGATATGTAAGAACTCTGACTCTCTACTCATGGGAACAGTTGAAAAGAAATGGCTAAAAATATTTCTGAAATAATTTGGTCAGAACTGACAGATATTACATTATTATCATCATACTGTTTACTTATATTTTTCACAACATTGACGAAATCAAAAGCATTGTGAATGAAATTCAGTCAGGCCCTGGAATCTGCATACTCAGGCCAAGGTGACTGAATAATGTCACATAGGATACCAATCTGTCTAGCTGATTTATTTGTGTTATTTGTTATGGGCTAACCCATTTTACACACTACTGCTACACAAATTGAATAAGCACTGTTCCTTTTCAAGTGAAAGCTCCGCAGTTTGACAATACAATCATTACTGAGGTCATGAGAACTTACCGCCTTGATTTCTCTCTCGGTCATTGCAGAATGGCAAGAATACACATCATCTTGGAAGGGACACATCACGACCGCCTCCTCATTGTGAGTGATATGATCTCTCAAACAATCCCTGCATAGCAAAAATTGATCAGTGGAGCTTCTGCATTAGCATTCGGTATTCACATAAACACACTTTTTCATTTTCACTACGCATGCAGATGTTTGATAAAAAAAAGTCGCACAAATTCTGTTTGTTTGAGAAAAGTCAACTCACCTACAGAAAGAATGGAGACAATCTCTGAGAATGACGCCCTCACCACGCTCAATAGTCAAAAAACATATCAGGCAATCAAACTCTTCAAGATTGGCTATCAGATCATTCTCTTCAGCTGCTGCGATCAGATTTGCAAAGTTGGCCTGGCGCTGTTGTAGTCTCATCTGCTCATCTCTCTCCTGTGCCTGTTGGTGGAAATAATGTATGATTTTGATTGCATAAAGGCATTACGCACCTCATGGACAGATATTCTGATGCTGCAATTTTTTCCAAAACTTGATCAGCTGCTTGTGGGGGTTCATTTTGAAGCTCTTTGAGTTAGTAAAGTGTTTGCCATCTTATTATGGTGAAATCAAAATTCAATTTTTACCCCACTGAGTTAACATAGGTATGGCAGCCATTTTGAATTTCAAACATCGGTAAGTGTTGGGTAATATGCTTCTCTAGTATCAAAGTTTACACAATGACCCCTGATTTTCATTCTTGATTTGGAATGAGAAAGGTTTAAAGTTTCCTTGAGAAAAGTTTGAGCAAATGTTTGAATATTTCAGTTTGTACAACTTTAGTTTAGAGACGGCAAAATGTTCACAATACAGAGTTTTCCTTGGAAAAATTTAACGAGAGAGCCTGTAGAGTTTGGGCTGATTTTTCCAACAGAAATTTGTAGATTTTTTCCATCTAATTTGAAAAATATTTGTAACATAGTATTTTCCCAAGAGGGCATTAACCCTTTGAGCATTGTAATTTTCTCCCTCCAAAATTTTAGTTCAAAATTTTACCAATTTTCATGAATTTTTCTGGAATTTTTTGATAATTTCAGACCAAATGGAAATCACATTTCTTTGGCTACAGTTTTTCTCAAAATTGTGACAAAAATCTGAGAGAAATTGACTGGGGGTTCATATTATAAAGGGGACAAAAATAGACTATGGCGTTCAAAGGGTTAATATTTTACTAGAGGGGCCTGGTGCCCTTGTTACGTTACTAATGGAAATCTGCGATGTGATGTGAAACCATACAATATTTCATGTGCAGTCATAAACTGTCAGCTTACTAACAAAGCACTGATCACTTTCTGTGGTCTGTTACTAAATTTAGAACAAATGGATAAGTGACACTAGCTTCTGCTCACAGTATTTCAGATCAACTTTCTCTCTTTTGCCGCTTCTCACTCAGTGCAGATCATGTTAGGGTTTGGACCCTATGATCAGTGATTTTATGGTTTTTGTGAAAACGGATGTACCGGGTACTTAATAAAAGAACTTTTACGTCATTCTTTGGAGTCATACTATGAACCAGATGCCTTGTAAAAGATTTCAAACAAATATTATGTGTGGAATATCAACCCCATGTTAACTTCCACAATCTGGATAAAGCAGGAAGCAAGGATTTGACTATACAAATTCCTGTCATCACTTTCATTTCACACAACACACAGTACAGAAATGACAGATTTACCATCTCATCATTTACTGTTTAAAACTTTCAAGCGTATCTCCGTAACTATTCATGCAAGTAACACTGGCAAAGCTTGACCATCTTCCATTTCCAACTCTTCTGCATGGCATGCTTGGAACACAAGCATGCCATGCTTTTGTTTCAAGCATGTTTATGTTTGAATATGGAAAAAAATATTTATGAGTACTTTTTGTGTGTGACTATCATTGATGGTGTAAATTCATGGTTAATTGATGGTGTAAATTCATGGTTAATTGATGGTGTAAATTCATGGTTAATTGATGGTGTAAATTCATGGTTAATTGATGGTGTAAATTCATGGTTCCTAGATAATGCACTCTAGACTCTCCTGTTGGTGTCAATTCTGGTAATTGTCAGCTGTTTTAAAATGACTGACAAAGGTAGATGCTCTGGTAAGGACAGAATGATGAGAAATTTCATCTTCAGAATGCTACTTGGATCACAGTGGTGGCTGTATTCCTGACATCAGTTCTCATCAATTCGCTCCTTTAAAATCATTATTGGAATTACCAGAGTCTACCATGGAAACTTAAAAGTATGTGGAAAGGGAGGGAACAGGTATTACACCACAAACCTTTGGATATTAAATAGATGCATTCCTGAAATCCTTGCGTGATGAACACTATGCCTAGCCCTAATCCTAAACAAGGTCTCAGACTACAACCAAGTAATTAATGCAAAATCTGTATCCTGTTAATCTTCACTCTCTTCCACAGAAGACGTATACCTCTACAAACTAGACATCAAAGCGACAAGACAAGATCTTTCTGATGAAAGTTCTCTTCACAGTATGTCTGAAATATCATAATGGCTTATGTTCCATGATGTCATGCACCTGAATAAAGGCATTCATTGAAGGCTGTAAGTTTTGAACAAAGAAACCATAAATATCAACCCATATCTGTGTATTCGATGAGTGTCTGGTTAACAGGTGAGCTAAACACCTGCCTTGGTGGCACACAAAGACACTGATTATAAAACTATGAAACTGACAAAATGGTTCCATGGTGTGTAAACTTTTCAAATTTATTTCTTAATTGCATACATTTACGGTAGCTGTACAACCGTACAGATAACACTCAGTAAGAAAAACAATTACAATGGTAACACTTATGGTACATGCACTTTGAAAATTTTCAAAGACAAACACTGGAGTCCAGTCCATTGTCCATAATAGAGTATGATGTCACTTTGTGTAGATGTGCCAAGTTTATTTTAACCTCCTGACTACCATGAATGCTGAGAATTTCCTGTGAGATAGCATACGTGTTAACATCATTTTTAGTACACTGGGCAATTTTGGCAATGATACCGGAAAGTGTATTTATACCACATGTAAGTTAGGACCAATCCAATAACTTTCGACTATGTAAAGTTCTGAAATGCTAACTTGGACAAATCTTTGCAAACTCATGATCCTAAGCACTCAACAAATACAAAATAGACTGAAAGGTTTGGTCAAATTATCAGCTCGGCAGCTGTCTACCACCTTTGACCCTTTGGGTAAGAGCCACAGTGTCAAAACATGACTCAATCATTCAGTCTATTCAAAAAGAAATTATTTGCATCTCGTCCTTCGAGTGAAATGACATGACATCCATTGTTTTCCATTACTCTATGCATAATCTGATTTTTTTCCAATGGAAACAAGCATGATTCAAGCTTAGGGACATTCAAATGAGAAATTTACACAATTACTGTATTGCATGGCAGATGATGTTGCCTGTGTTACAGGCTAAAGGTTAATTAAATGCAAGAAAAGTTGAGGTTGTCAGAACTTGGTGGCGGTTAAAATCCGAGCAACTGTTACTCTTGACAGTTCTTACATCAATTTTGCTGCACACATCAACCATATTTTCATAGTGTACTTTGTACAGTGTGGTGACACGCAAGTACTTGACTTATCAACAAAACATGTTTGTATGCATGAGGTGTATGTTATCATTGACAACAGCATTTGACTTGAGTCCAGATGGTAATCAGTTGTCAACAACAGTGACCGCACCTAGCAGGCATGCAGTGTGTTGACCTGGTGTTCGACTTCCTAAATAAATGAATTGATTTATGCAAAGCATATTAATGACCACTGCTCGAGAATGCAAATTGATTAATACCGGTAATGACTAACTATCACTGGATAAAATGCGCTAGCAGGAAATATTGCATTAACTAGTATTGACAAGCCAAACACTGAGTATTGCCACATGCTGTTGTGACAACAGATGAACAAACAGTAGTTGACACAGAAAATATTTTGACATTTAAGCTTGGTAAAGTTACAATTACTGGGCTTTAGGCAAACACAAATCATTGTCTGTGCACGAAAGAAAGTATAAACACCCAAGATGCACGATGTAAAATTCTGTGTGACTGAGAATTCTCTCAGAAATCTTTTGCAATTTCTAGATGCAAAATAATTTTGTAAATTAATGAACATAGTATTCCCTTACTATTACGTATTCTGAATTCAAGGAATATTATCTTTCTAGATATTTACGGCTTGCATTTCATTCAAAACTGTTCGCAAATCATGCACCTATAGGGCTTTTCCTTATAGTCCACCCTATTAACAGCCATGCTCAGCGATTTTTATCTCTTAAATTTCAGTTCTCCAACTCATAACCATTCTATTGACTGTAGTTAGACATGAATGTATGGATGGACGAGACTGACTGTTTTGGATAAAATTAATCTGAAATTCAGTTGATGAGGTGGCCCCCCCCCCCTGAACTTTATGGTATATTTTAATTCTCTTCGTCAGAAGAAACATAAATGTCTTCTTGAGGCATGGGCACGTCGCGGTTATCATCAGCATCAAGCCCTAATGAAGGGTCAGGTAGTCTAAGTGCATGTATCAAGCGAGCCATGGCTGTCTCCCTTTCTTGCTCCTCCACCTGTGGAAGAACATAAGGAAAGAGAAAATTAACAAGCCATGATATGCATCGCAGGTGCTGACATCCATGCATTACACCCTGTCACCTCCCTTGGTGATCAAAGAGGTCCAACCCTATCTTTAACCTGTTCACCCCTATGCCCAGTAAGCAGGTCCACACTCACCATTGATAATGATGGGTTTGGGTCAAACCATGGTGGTGGATGGGTTAAAAACTAACTAGATTACACCACAGCAGGCAGGTAACGAGGATGGGGCTCAAAGTAATCACAGGGTATAAACTGTCAGAATTAACCCTTTCTCTACTCAAGTTACCTGTTACTCAGGTAACTTGCATTTTTCTCAAGCAGTTTTGATTTCTTCTCAGTTTTTTTCAGTTGAAATATTGAAATATGTTCTTATTTCAAAATAACTATGCAACATGCAGGTCTACCAGCAATCGTTTGTCTGGTATTTTTTACCATTTTTATTGCCTCACAAACATTTAACGATTTAATGAGCTTCACATATTGCAGTATGTCATACTATGGATTTAGAAGGAATATAATATTTATATTATCTGAAATCTTTGAGATCGTGAGAGTTTACAAGTACTACTTATGATTTAATTTGTTCACCCCTAATTCCCTGAACTCAGGTGCACTCTAACCATTGATAACAATGGGTTTGGGCCATACTATGGTGATGAAAGCGTTAAACATTGGGGAAAATATAGCTTGCCAGATGGAAATCTATGAAAATACACATTGATGACGAATCGTGATCATGGAATTTGCATACGTTCTCAATACTCAAACTACACTCTGCATGAACAAAACAAATAATCTAGTCTTGTGTCAAGCATTAGATGAAGACACAGACTTAATCACAAAGAAACAATTGTTCGTGAAATCTTCCTGTCTTTAAGGCATTGTGTTATAATTCAGTTCAAATCTAAACTACCTCAATGTAATCAGCTGCATTGTCACATTATTTTAGAAGCCAAGTAATTAGTTGTTGCCGTTCAATGTTAAAAACATGTTTGAAATATGCTATGATTTCAGAAAAGTATCAAAAAGAACAGCTTATAGAACAGTTATCATCACCTAGCAGGTTACAATTGCTATGTATACCAATGTTCCTTCTGACCTAAACTGACTAACCATGACTAAAGAGATTTTGATTCGGCTTAACAAATTTTTACATGTGCACTGGTATAGGGTTAGCCCAGGGAATTCTAAAGGAATTTCTACATTAACTCATAGACTTTGTGAGTATTAGGGCAGTACTGTGCCATAAACTGTTTGTGACCTGGCACAAAAACATAATTATATCAACTCTGTAGGGTGGGGTTCGTTTTCAATTACATCTATAATGCAGTAAATTATTTTGGTGTGTCTGTGAGTACAGGTATATCTTATACCTTATGTCTATCAGACAATTATTATTTCATTTTGTGTAACACATTAGAAATGTCTATCTATCTAGCTATCTATATATCTAAATACTTGATTCTTCTCAGAAGGAATGCAATGAACAGCTTTTCATGGTGATGCAGCTGTTATCCCATTCAAATTTATTGCAGTTCAACACAGACATTGTTTACACTGTATGAGTAAAATTTATTGAACGGCCACAGATATTACCGTCCACTGAATTAATCCATTGGATCAAGTTTGTAATCAGTAAAACTAGGATTAGTAGGCTATCAGTATGAAATTTTTCATCTGTGATCAAACTTGTAATCTAGAGTTACTTTGTTTCCAGAGAATCCATCTTTCTTCTTGAAAGCAACTTTGTTTTAACTCTTACATATGTCTGCTCTTCAAAGTTTTCGATCACAGTCTGTAAAATCCGGATTTGAAAATTTTAAAGAAATTCACATTCAGTTTTTAGTAAGACTCGTGAAAGTCTTCCCTTGATGTAAGAATGCCACGATGGCATTAAAAAGTAATATAAATAAACTCCTCACTTTCCAGATACAGTGAAACCCGTCTAAACCGTACCCTGTCTAAACTGGAAACCTGTCTAAACTGAACCCTTTTCCCAGTCCCATTCCAATAGAACTCTATGTTAAAAGGACCTTTATAAACAAATCACCTCTCCAAACCAAACAATTTTCTCCGTCCCTGAACAGTTCATTTTATACAAGTTTTACTGTAGTACTATTCAACTGACAGGAACAATATAAGGTTCTTAGGAACGATATAAGCTTCTTCACAAAATACAGAGATTTATGTCTGAGTGCATCATACAGCAGAGGTATTGTCCTCGACAAGTAGCGTCGAGGACTGCATACCCCCGGTAATGCGCCTGTGAGTTGATGGAAACACTTTATAAGCATATCAGCTGAAGAGTACAGAACAAAAATTCAACCTGCACAGTGCAGTACACATGCTACAAATTGTAGTTCAGCAAGATTATTTAACATCTTTATAAATTCATGTCATGAAAATATGGATATGCAGTGCCGTCTTACCACAACATGCTACATGTTCCGGTATTTGCCCATTACACAACTCATCGCTAATTTGTTCAGCACCGTGTCTTGCCCATTGAAAGATGTCTGCCCTTACTTAAAGGTACACTGTCACCGTAAATTTGCATATTCCATACATGGTAAAGGAGCAGGGCTTAGCGTACGACCCCGTAACACCTGTAGCTGTCCGTCCTCCACATTTGATACGTCAAAGAACATGCAGACGACCCTGCTAATTATGCCATGGCTGGTCGTGTGTGGGCCGCTCTTTTTAAAAAGCGGTCACATGCGTACGATCTGTGATTGGCCATTGAAAAACAGGTGACCGAAAACCTTTAAATTTTTCTAGCTATAAAATAGTACCTATACCTTCCTATCTATGAGAGATGTATACGACAGTTGCTAAAATGATATTGCACTAATGCATAAAGTGCAATATTTAAGTTGTATATGAACTTGCATGTGTGTGTACCAACATCCGTAGCATGGCAAGTTCAATGCTGATCTTTTTAAGTAAAACATCAGCAGATTTGATTGGTTAATCTTCACCAGAGAGAGATGACAATTACTATATTTACTATCAATAATAAACTTTTATTGCCGATTGAATTTGTCCAACTGGACAAACAACCAAGAACATTGAGTCTGGAAGATAGGCCTACAGATGGTAATAAACAGCGACTGGGGAGTATACCATTGCATGAAATTTTAATCCTGACAATTTGTTTTTCAAACAGTGATGAGTAAATTGTAAATGGTTGTAAATCATCCAACAAATTTTACCAGACAAGTTAGAGTCTTCAGTTGTACCTGCATGATGTGCAACAGAACCTGTTCTCCTACTGACATAATGTAATTGGTAGCAAACAACATCTGTAAAATACTGGGCAGGGATTTGCTTGAAAATCTTCTGCAGATGTTATTTTACAATGCAAAATTTCTCCCACGGTTTGTTGATGTAGTCGGATGGCATTGATTGTTAAACTGGTTTTATACATCCAAATGACAGGGGAAGTTGTCAAACCACAGTTTTTAAAATGGCTCCCAAAAAGTGTTAATAAGTATATAGGTAGATTGAGAACCGAAATAAATATTGCTTGAACTCACGTGATGGATTGTATATTCTGGGGAAAAACTGGTGTTAAGGGACAGAAATTTGGGCTTTCAAATTTTATCAATTCTCTTCTGACCTACCACATGTGGGGGCTCATTTTCAGGCTCTTGATGAAAGAAAAGTTTTCATCATCATAGTTTTTCGAAAATCGAAAATTTTATTTTTGCCCATAGAATTAACACAGGGATGGCGGCCATTTTGAATTTCAAATATCAGTAAATCTTATGTCATTTTTTTCTCTAGTAACAAAGTTTGCACAGTGACCCCTGATTTTTATTCTTGCTTTGAGAGAATGGTTGAAAGTTTCATTGAAGAAAGTTTGAGCAAAAGTTCAAGTCTTTCACTTTCGAGGCACGAGCTACATTAAAAAACATAAATGAACAGGGCAAATATCGTCCCATTCTTTTTACATTTTACCGTTGCTCCATTAACCCTGTTGAAATAGTTGGGGACGACAGAGTAATGCGGTTGCCCAAGTTCCTGACCAAATAAAAGACACTAACAAGTGCTATAAACTTTGGAGTGGGTTTATATTATGAGTAATGGAAAATACTTGAACACAGAGACAAAGCCACTGCAAATCTGAAACCAGACACGGTCAAGCTTACCTGTTGAAGTAGTTCTCTATTACGAGCTTCTTGCTCCAATCTTTCCTTTTCTCTGTCAGTTGGCACATAGTCATCGGGCAGGACAAAGTCGTCAGGTTTGGTGGTACTGCACATTTCACACCCTGGTCGAGTCGGTTCATTGAGGAAGGTACATGTGGGACATTCCCATCCAACCTAAAAAAAGGAAAACAGTGTATGTGATGTGGGGACTGAACGTGATTACATATAAATCCCTTTTGTAATGGAATATTACGACTGGTAAAACAATGAAAGATGCAAAGTTTATTTGGGCGGGACATAACATTTAGGATCATTTAGAGAAATGTAGCTTTGAAATCTTATACAGTATTCTATCCAGCTTCGAAAAAGAAAGGGATGATCAATTTACATATCAATTCATAATTTACATAATCTTTTGTTATGGACATATATTCTTCTGTTTGGTTATTAACATGCATTAAGAATGCATTTTTCTGCACCATTAACTTAAGATAACTCTGAACACCGTGCCACATGTTTTGTCCAACATGATAAAATTTGAATCCAGGACAATTATAAATGTTGCATGTTCATATGTGAGACAAGTTTGAAAAACATTATGAAATTGTAAAAATTCTCAATTGAAACAGTCATTAATTTTGAAGTTATCATTACAGAAGTACACCAATACCGTTGCTGTGTGATTGTTATAGTGTACATTGATGCTCAGAAAAATGGCACTGAAGAATCTGAGGAGTAAAACTAAGATTTATTTCATTTTTTTTAGCAAAGTCAAATTTTACCAACATGAGTAGACCATTGTCCCTTAAAGGGGCACGTTTGATTACTTGAAATAAAGGTAGTGGAGATACAGTCAAAAAATATGACAAAAATGTTGAAGATGGCACAATTTCAAAAGTCAGAGGTTAAATAGACAGTGATGGATTGGGAGGAAGTGTTATTTTGTGAGTAGCCAGTATGGAAAGCACAGAAGACAGTCGATTTTGCCATTTACTGGCTCTGATTACTGTTTCTATTACTGAATGGAAATTGTTAGATTAATCAATGCTGTACAACCTACCTCTCTACTCCTCTGTCTTTGTGTTGGAGGTGGTGGTGGAGGTTCTGTTGGTCGTCTTGTGATGGACGTTGGGCCATGGTAGTCGTCGTGGTCTCTCACTGCCCCAATGTGAGTTGCGGCTAAATGTTAAAAAAATTTACAAAGTAGTAAGTCAGATTTCTCATTAACCCACCCTTCGTTCAGTCATATATTACATGTTGTCACCAAAGCTGAGCCAATCAAACAGCACTGTCATGTCACCGCTAAGACATGTGCTTTAGTCCATGTATTCCAACTCCTACAGTTATTGACAAATGTGTAAACATATCGTACCAGTAGTATGCAAATGCCCACATTCTACACAGAGAAAGACTGGCAAGCTAGGGTAATTGGACAGAATGTGCCTTGGGGTTAGCTATTTGGACAATGTACAATACTTTTCTGATCTATCACTCATGTGTGGGCTCATTTTGAAGCCCTTGGAGTAAATTAAGGTTTCACCATCTATTTTTGGGAAAATCTAAATTTTTTTCCATTGAGTTAATACAGAAATGGTAGCCATTTTGAATTTCAAATATCAGTAAATTTATGGCAATAGTTTCTCTAGTACCAATATTTTGCATGGTGACCCCGATTTGTATTCCTAATTTGGAAAGAGAATAGTCAAAAGCTTTCCAAGAAAAGTTTGAACCAAAGTTTAAATCTTTCCCATTCGAGGAGCATACTACCTTAAAAGATAGGCTACATGTTAGACACACATACAAAGATATGTGGCATAAACAGACACGTATAAAGACATTCAATGTACATAAGTTCACAAGGTCACACGCATCCACATAGTATGTCCTACATCACACATACACGGACATTGCATACAATATCGTCCATAATCTTTATCGATCGACATGAAATGTATCTTGAAATAAGCATAAATGATGAGTTATACCCATTTGGTTTCCTCTCTGCTGATTTTCTGGACGCGTATTCTGTATTGTGTTGAAAATAACATCTGGCGTGTGAGCACCCGGTGTGGTTTGTCCCCTCCTGGCACCTCCCTCAGCACCCAATTGTCCATTCAGAGGACTGGCCAAATTGGCAGCCCCATCTCCCTGATTGGGATACAGCATTGCAAGCTTTTGGTTTTCATACTGTTCTTTTGTTAGCCCCACACTCTGGGCTGACTTCAAATACAGATACACTGATGAACCTGACCTTACTCCTAGCCCAGCCAGGTTGTCATGATCCTTAGCAAGTCTTTTGCCAACAATCCAATTTTGGACTTGTTCAGGGAATGAGTACTTGTCGCTGATCTGAAATGATAAGTTCAAGGGTCATGAATACCAGTAGCTCCTGTACAATATAAACCATGGTCAGTCAACAAATCACGTATAATACCATGACACATCCACAGAGGTAGAAAACCTGCACTTTAATAGCCAGTGGAATGGGCATAATAGAATGGAACAAGTCATTGCTGAGGACAGAGTCCCTGCTCACACCATTAATTGACATGCACATGCACACTACAATGCAATGTCTGTGTGCCAAGTTTGAATGAAATCTGTTCAGGGATAGTTGAGTTATGGTTCAAAAACATGAAAAAATCGCAAAAAAATAGCTGCCTGGCAGCCATATTGGATCGTATCGCGAAATTAATTTACGTGCATATATATGCCACAGTACATTATCCTTGCACAAAATTCAAAAAAAAATCTGCTCTGCTGCTGACAGACGGACGGACAGGACCCAATCTATAAGTCCCTGCTGGACTGTGTCCATGAGGACTAAAAAAATTAGAGAATTCATTACACTACTAATTTACAGAGCACTGAGATTATTTACTGACAGTAATGTTAACATTTACTTACCTCTCTCTTTAGTTCGGCTATTGTCAATGTTGGCTTAACTTTGAGAGGTATCCTACCTCCTGATGTTAATCTATCTTCTATGTGGATACGTATACTGGATAAGTAAAGGAAAAGAAAGAGGGATGATGGAGAGTTGTTCCCAATGGGTTATGACAGATTTTTTTGAGAAAGTAAGAAGTGTCTTGGGTTGACATATTTTGCTAATTTAAATACGGGCAGCTTTTAAAAAATATTGATGTGAAAGTTTGGCAGTACTTGTTCCAGATCTGAGGTAAGCCATAAACACACTAAACTGCTAATTAACTTGCGAAGCTGCAAATTAAATAGAGAAAAATCCTTTTGCATAGAAATTTATCAAAATTAATGTGTTAGTTTTTGTTTATTTTACCATGTGCAGGTGGAAGACAATTATTTCAATTTTTTATTTCATTACTTGTGAAGGATATTTGTTAGGATGATGAGACAAGACCAAGACTTACACGTAGGAGTTCATTGGAAATTCAAAAGTTGATGAAAAAAACCCCGTTCCCTTTCCTCTTTCATCACCTTTTTGACAAACAGTGGTCAAACTTTTCCATGCAAGGTTGTACCAAATTCCATGCTGACAGGGGGTTTCGATATCACTTACTTGATAGTTTGTGGGCCTTGATCCCATCGGGTTTGCTCCTTTTCTTTAGCTAGCATAACAGCGAGGGCTTGGGCAGCGTCGACGTCACCGCGTGCAATGGCTTGATTTAACTGTTCAAGAAGCGGCACTGCAGATGAAATAGACCACAGGTTGTCAAGGACATTCAGGATGATATTAGAGATAACTACAGTGGTTCAAACATTGTGATATGGCAATGCAAATTGAAATCATTCAGACGTGGAGATTTGTTTGGTTTCTACTTTCTATTTATTGTTTTGCCTTTCAATTTTACTCTCACATCTGCTGTTCTCACCTCTGTATAGAAGCAGATATCCAATTATAGAATATAAAGACAGAGACAAAGCAATGGGGAAGAAAACAACCAATCCTTACAACCTTGCCTTATATGAATGCTACACCGCGATTTCTGTGATGAAGACAACTACTGACCAACAACTGCAAACTATGGCATTACTATACTCAATTTTTATTCAAACAACATCATGATTGAAACAACTCTGCGGTATCAAAGAGTGGGTGGTGATGAAGATAAAATATATAATTCAAAGATCTATAAGGTAGAATCTGCCTTAGAGACAGATATTTGGACTCAATTCTTTCCTGATCTATCACTTGTGGTGGCTCATTTAAACCTTTTGGAGTAAGAAAAATATTCACAGTCTTAGTTTTTCAAAAATTGAAAATCATATTCTTGCCAACACAAGCGGTAAGAGAATGGCTGAACGTTTCACTGAGGAAAGTTTAAGCAAAAGTAAGTCTTTCATTTTTGAGACCTATACTACCTTTACGTGTAGTTACAGAAACATATGTAAAGAAAATACATGCAAATGATTGTAGGACAGTTGGTTTGTCCATTGCTTTGACTGCATTATTACACTAGGTTTTGTACACAAAACATGTTTCTTTCAAAATTCAAATTAAGGTAGAATGCGCATTGAAAATGAAAGACCTAAACTTTTGCTCAAACTTTCCTCCAGCAAATTTTCGACAATTCTCTTTCAAAATCACGAATAAAGATTGGGGGGGCACCATGCAAATTTTGGTACTACAGAAACAAATTACGCAATAATTACCGATATTTGAAATTAAAAATGGCTGCCATCCCTGCGTTATCTCTATGACGGAAAATGAAATTACAGATTTCCATAAAACTAAGCCAGAGGAAACTTTTACTCCATAAGCTTCAAAATGAGCCCCGACAAGGGGTGGCAAAAAGAATATTGTAAAAGTTTGAGAATGTGAAAATCTGCATTTTGAGGCGCATTCTACCCTAATACAGTTATTTGCCTGATATTGATAGTCTCCCTCTTATTGATGCCGCTTTGCAAGAGGTGGGAAAAATATCAAGAAACTTACCATTTGGTATCCTTGCAACATTGACTGATGGAGATTTGGCTGATGGAAGCCTGGGGCCTAGCGTAGCACTTCTTATCCTTGCGCCTTGCGGCATGTTTCCTGACAATGCAGAAGAGATACAGCAACCATGAGCTTTGAATATGTTGCAGCTGACAGACATTAACCCTTTTAGTGCTGACTGTATTTTTTCCCATAAAAATTTTAGTGCAACATTTTACCAATTTTTATGAACTTTTCTGTAATTTTTCTGATAATTTTGGACCAAATGAACACAATATTTCATCAGCCACTTTTTTTATCAAAATTTTGGCAAAAATATCACAAAAATTGACTGAGGTATATTTTATAAGGGCGTCAAAAATTGCCTTTGGCGCTCAAAGGGTTAACAAATCTCAGTCAGTAATGTCTATTGACGGCATTCATATTTTTGCAATGACTTTTTTTAGGAGAACAGTGATAGATTGACACAGACAGGCACATTTATTATTGATTGCAGCGTGGGGCATGGTGGATAAAACAAAGTAAACCATACTGTAGTTGTTTGCTTATTCATAACATCCAATACATGCATTGAACGACATGTTAAAATAAAGATAAAACATCAACGTTTACCAGAGGAGTACAAAACTATTTACATGTATTGGTTTATGAAAACTGAAGATCTGACACAGATTAGATGTGATCCTGAATATTTTGCTAAAGAAAAGAATGTGCAAACCATTCAGGTAAAATCTAAATCAAAAGAAAAGGCACTAGAAATGAAATAAATAGACACTACCAGGTGGAACCCATGCCTCTTTTGGTGACTTTGGTGGGGTCAATCCTGGCAGAGGTATACCGACATTGCCGAGCCTTGTGCTACTGGTATCTATTAGTCAAAGTAACAAGAACAATATCATGCAGACACGAACACTACAAGGAGGAAAAAAATGTTGATGTAGAGAAAGGATTAAGGTAGACTGAGCTCAAGACCGAAAGCCGCTGATGCAGTGCATGCTGGGCAAAATTAAAAGACAGAAAAGATGTATGTGGAGGAATGTGTAAAGTTAGAAAACTTTAAAACATTTAGAGACGGACACAGTGGCAATAGTCAATATGAATCAGTTTGCTAGTGTAGGGACACTAACAGGTCCTATGCACATTGAAATATTTCTGAAGTCTTGCTTTATGAAAATTTCTTGCACCTTCCTGTGTTTGGTAAGTGTAATTAGTCATTTTGCACGATGTAGGAATACTTTAAACGGTTCTATATTCTCAGAAGTCATGTTGTGCACAAACATTGGTGAATGAATATTCAATCTTGATAATGAGTGATTATAATTAAATTTGCATAATTTATGTTGATTTATACATGCACACAAGTGCCATACTGACTGAAGCATTGAAAAGTAAATGGTGAAACTGCACTCCTGAAATGAAATTCATGTGACTGTGCATAAAATGAATTTAAAAAGTGTCCCTTCATACATTTTATGGTAATGAAACGATGTTTGCCTTTATCTCAGATTGATTAACGCCAAATATGTTCAAACTTCACAAACCTGTACCCGCTCTCTTAATTTCATGAAGGGAGTTTTGCACCACCGTTGCAAATCCCTGACCTTCAGCTTTGCCATGGAACACGATAGCATACTTCTGATTTCTCTGCATGGTCACCTCATGCCACTCCGTATTTTTGATCACATAATCCACTTCATTCAGGTTGAACCCAAGTAAAGGCTGTTGATTAAAAAATTGATGATATCGATGAAATATATCGCTGCTCTATGTAAGATGTTTTCAATGTGTAATGTTCATACAATAAAAGCTGGACCTTTTATGATGTGTGAAGATTGTGTGAAATTACCCTACAGAACATGATATTTTTGGGGAAGTTTGCTGTTCAAAAGGCCTGATGATTTTCGGTTGAAAAGATAGAACGAAATAAACTTAACGAAGACTTCATATTTGTTAACTGGCTAGTGTGGCATTGCACAGAGCAGTGTATATCATGTTGATGCTTATGGAATTCCTAGAATAGTGTCATTTCCATAAGAATATCATCCTCCATCCACATTGTATCAGTAACTACACTTGGATTCTGGGTTCAAATAATATTCATGTAATGAACAGAAGATTAAAGTAGTAAGCACTCCACAGAAAAAATAACATGAAAATTTAATGTACCGGAATTACATTTTAAGATACAATGGTTGGAAATAGTTTTTATCCTGCCTCAAATTACTGCAGGCCAAAGTTCAGCCTAAATTAAAGCCATGGGGAGCAAATATAGGTAGAGACCGATCAATAATAAACAATGTTATTTGACACACGGTCCCTCCACAAAACGGACCGTTTGGACATTTCTTAAGACTATGTAGAGTAAATAGTTATTTGCTGACCCTAATGATAACGGTTCCTTTGGTTAAACTGTGCGTCTCCGTGCCCAATGTACGAAAAGTTCAGCATACTATGACATGCACGGAGGTCTCCGCTACTACATGAACCTCCATATGGGGTTGCATTCGATCGCTTTTCATCACATATCTTCAGAAATTTCAAAAGATATACAGTTCACAAAATTCAGGCCACTTCTTGAGCAACCGTGAGATGAGATAAACCAACTTACTGCCTGCGAACCTCGGTGTTTTGATGTGATGTGAAACCTTCCGTGAGGCTGCTCGAAGATTTGTACAATAGCTGGTGTGCCTTCCCTGTCGTTTGGATCAACGATGGAACACCAAGGATAATCGTAATTACTTGGCTCAAAACGCAACAATTGCGCCTCTTTTGACAGTAACATTGTACCTGCAGCCATATTTGATATATATGTCCTTTTCTTTGATTTGAATAAGTTTACGCCATGTCTGCGACCTACCAACGATCTACTGTGTGGACAAAATGACCAGCCCAGCGAGATACACTTCCGCGAACTCGATGTCGGATGTCGCGTCCTACGTTTTATTTCAGTACGCATGCGCATTACCAGAGGGAATTTCCACGGAACGTAAAATCCATAGTTATTTTTAGAACCAAGGGGACCTTTCAGTTTGCCGAGCGGGTCATCTGAAGGGCTTGTCATGTTTTTTTTAGCCAGTGAGTGAATAATGTCCAAACCTACAAAACTAAACTAAAAAGGCTTTACCTAGCGTTCGAAAAGGTATTTATGGAAATATAGGTAATTTTACGTAAATTTTCACTTTTAAAAATTGCAACAAGGTCTGAATTATCTCTCTTTTGAATATCTTGTTTTTCGTAACCAACTGATATCCTTGGCCGGGGGGGGGGTGCGGAAGAGAGAATATTGCATCAACTTATTTTGCAACCCACCCCCCTCCTCCTGTCATGATATCGGTCAAATTTTTCAGAGCCCCTCTGTTCGCAAGAAATTATTTTGGTGCCCTCATGAGCTCCTATCATGGGGGACCCAGAATTCTGGTTGTCATTGTTTGTATTATTGTTTATGCTTACATTTAGTCTTGTTGTAATTGTTGTTGTTGACAAATGAAATTGAACGAACATAACTTTTGTGTTGTTGTTGTTTCAAGCCACGGTTATAGAGACCGTGTTCAATCGTAATGTAGATTTCATAAGAAACAGTATAAAGACGTTATCATTATTTGACCAAATATAACTCGCTCCCAACGTACACTCTCTTCTTATGCACACACAGACAGACAGACAGACAGACACACACACCACAGACACACACACATACACACAGACACACAGACACACAGACACACACACATACACACACAGACACACACACACAGACACACACACAGACACACATATATATATATATATATATATATATATATATATATATATATATATATATATATATATATATATATATATATATATATATAAACAAATTACTTCAAGTACAAAGTAATGAAATCTATTACTTAAGTTTCAGGCATCTTGCAATATATATATATATATATATATATATATATATATATATATATATATATATATATGTATATATATATATAATATATGTATATATTAATATATGTATATATTAATATATGTATATATATATATATATATATATATATATATATATATATATATATATATATATATATATATACACAAACAAATTACTTCAAGTAAAAAGTAATGAAATCTATTACATAAGTTTCATGCATCCTGCATTCCTCAGAGATAGAAGGGAGGGCTTAGATATGGACTGTTTTGTTTGAAATGCTATACACAGATAGCTAGGGTAAAGTGACTGCTACGCTGACGAGTTTACCGCCAACCCTGGTCAATGTCCAAATGGCTGCCAATATGGTAAGTTTAGTTTCTTTTTCCCAGTCAATGCCAGGAAATACGTTTCAAAGTTAATTCTGTCGTTATTTTAAAGTAAAAACAAAAATTCCATCAATGTCATGTCAATGTCACCGCGCACCGCGGAGTTTGTTTACATATCACCAGGCTAATGACCGCGGGTCTAATGACTCCATAACGGCACTGTCAGTGGTGCTGTTGTGATTGTAAGCATGCATTAAGGCTGTGACAAAATACAACTTAAAACGGACTCTGTTTCTTAAGCAGATTTGAGCAACTGAATGTGATAATTTTTAGAAATAAATCATGCAGTTAAAACTTTGATCAAAATTAAATGGAGAGCACCAAGTTGGCAAGGATGACTGAAACATTAAAATAAGTGATTGCAAATATAGATCTTTATCTTTTAATCTCCAAATAAACAACAGCAACAAGAAACCTATGCCGATACCCCCCCCCCGGGGACAAATATGTGCACTGCCCTCTATGAACTCAACGTGAGTACGGCAAACCGGAAAACCCGGCCCGAGAGGAGACGACCAAAGATGATCTAGGCCCCTTGTGCTGATGATCAGAAAATCGCTCTTACATATTCACAAAACATGTAGCAAAAAACATTTAGGGAGCCGTCATTATTTACACCCTGGGGGTCGGACGAATTTCATCGGAAACTTTGAAATTTCGAGTACCCCCACTCTCACGCCAACCATGATGAATTTGAGTAAACCCTTCTCCCTAACACATAAATTTTGACTGCCCCCACTTAGAAAAGCTAAATATCGATACATGTATTTGTAAAATTTACAAAAATACGGCAATAGTAAAGACCTTTCAAATCCTGCTGTAGTCTGCTAGATTATCATCGGTTATCTCATGACGGTTGAAAAAGGTACAACCAACAAAATGAAATTCAATGTCAAAGCAAAATGTAGATATAAAAGCTCACGCGATAACCAGTATCCAACCATACAGCATTGTTTACTTTGGGAAGGGTATAATGACAGGGTTTTCACTACGATATCTGACAGGGCAGAATTTGAAAGTATAGGGGGAGAACATGCGGGAGGCTGAGGGGGAAAGCATCAGGGGGGCTGTCCCCTCTCTTGTGTGGACAATTTTTAGAAATAATTGATGTGTGCAATGGTGCAGTCTGGTGCAATTTGAGAGGTGTTGTCAGTTTGTATTTTTACTGAGTAAAACTGTTAAAACATCCCAAGGGAGAGAACACTAGAGAGCGGCCGGGTGTCCCCCCTCTTGCATTGAAAAATTTGAGAAATTGATGTGTGCAATGGTGCAGTCTGGTGCAATCTGAGAGGTGTCTTCATTTTGTATTGTTACTAAGTAAAACTGTTGGAACACCCCAAGGGGGAGAGCACGAGAGGGGGTTGTCCCCTCTCTCACATCGACAATTTTGAGAAATTGATGTTTGAAACGGTGCAATCTGAGAGGTGTTTCAATTCATTTTGCACCAAAAATTGAGTAACCCCCTTCTTTTTTTCCACATTTTGAGCAACCCCCCCCCCCTTCTAGCGTTCAACTGTTTGAGTGACCTTCGGCCGTAAATAATGACGGCTCCCTTAGGCCTAGTCATTTTGCACTAAGGGGTGATCATTTGATATCCTTTGGGGTCTAGAAGATTTAAGAGATTGCATTTTTTTTTTCGTACCTGATCCACTGTTCAATTTTTTTTTTCAATTTCTGATTACTGGTAACTTTTTTTCTTGTACACCTCACTTGGATACTTTTTTGACTAAGGAGGAGTTAGATAAGACTGTGCGGGACATCGTGAACAGCATCGTAGACTGTATTTGAGAAAAAGATAAAAATGTTTCCATACTGTAAATAGTGAAGTTCTACCTGTGAAAAGTTATTTAAATTTTTTAAAGTTTACTTACCGTTAAGCTATTAAAGTTCATTCAGTTCAAATTAAATATTTGTCATTGTCTGTTGATTTAAACCACACATCTGAAGTTTTTCATTGTTTTACTTTTATGACAACATGACAATAACGGTTTCTTTGTCATATGCATGCTTAGTATTTCCCATTTTTATGCAAATTCTTAATTATAGAATTCTTATTTATAATTAATAATGGAAAGGACCTCAGTTCAGTCGTGAACAATCAAAGATTTAATATGCTTTCATTATCTTATATTTACATCCAAAATTACATTGAGATATCAAAATCTAGTGGAAAGAAATAAGCTAACAAACAGGACAAGAAGTTTAAAAAGCCAAAAGTTGCTACACGTACTGACCACAATTATGCCCTTGGGATCAAGCTATATGAGGAAGACATTTAAATCTAAATATACCACTCCCCAAATGTATTTGGCCAAAGAACCATTGTGTGTCTGATACAGTCTTCAATTTGCTGATTGTTTTTGATTGTTTTTTTCTTTCGCCTTAGTGAGCCATCTTTTTTTCCTAAGCCTTCTCTGGCTGAATTTCTTTTCATTGACATTCGCTGGGAATTTTTTTTTTTTGAAATCTGCCAGACCCCCCCAAGATATGAAATGGTCTACCCCTACAATATTAAATATTGTGTCAATGCGACATATATAGCTTATGTTCAAAAGATTGTATCGAACAGACAGTGCACGTCAAAGAGCTTACCAGGAAACTACCTGCATTATGGATAGCTTCAATAATTGTAGTCCACTGAGCGCTACACAGTCACCATAACAGAAAAAGCCGGCCCGTGGGCGCTAGCTACAATTACTGCAGCTAAGGGATGGACTATTTGATCTTGAGAGGGGTGGTCACAATGATATTGTGAATTTTTTTTACAATTGTTAATTTCTAATTTTTTTTTCAAATGAGAAAAGCTGTGTTATTTTTTTTTTTTGAGTAAATTTTCAGATTTATAATTTTTTTTAGTTCGACACTGTCTAAAGATACAATGTACATCCATATCACTAGCGCAAATAAGATTATGTGCTGTAACCCCAACATACATATTGCCTAGTGATTTATATTGCTGATAGATTTCGCGAAATGTTGCAGATCATCTTGCGCACCGAATGTCAAACAATACTGCCTAATACTGGAACAGAAGGAAATGAAGAAGTGGTGGAATCAGAGACTGATTTTTGCACAACCAATGACAGTCCATCTGTCCATCAGATGTGGTGCAAAACACCTCAAGCGACCGCGCACTTGGGGAGTAGTTTTTTCAGATTACATCCTCTGAAACATGGTCTTCTTGGTCCTCAGTAGCTTTACTTCCTATGGTTTTGAAAATTGACTATTTGGGTTTCCTGGCTTCCCTTTCTACTGCATGGTGAAATGCCTACATTCACCCCACCATACATCATGCATATCTCATGATTTGCAATTAATATTTGTGTTTTTAGGGCAAATTTTGCCCTTATTTGATCAAAGCATCTATTTCTCTGTAGCAGCATGTCCAAATTGATTGGATGTGTATAGATGTGGTGAAATTTCAATATTTGTCTTTTTAGGGCAAATTATGCCATTTATGGTAAAAAAAAATCTGTATTCTCTGAAAGGGCTTGTTCAATTTCTTTGAAATTTGCTACATAAGTCCCTTGACAATATTTTATATAATGCTATTTTTTGTGGTAGAAAAATTCTTCAGATAATTGTCATTGAGCATTTGCTTCACACAAACGATTATTCGTGCAGATTTATTCAATATTTGCTTTACCGTTACAGAGAAACCTTCAAAGTTCAACCCGTTTGTGTGTTTTGTGTTGGGATTTGTTGGATAGATGTCATTCTACGTAGTGTATTGTTGAATGTAAAAAATTGTGTTGCTGTTCTTTTTAAGGCTGTTTTTTTTTGAGAAAAAAAATTGAAAATGCCTTTTTAAAAGCAAAATAATACATAATGACTTGATATGTTGTTTTCTCATTATTGACGTGTTTCTACGTGTTCACCCATTCTTGCATTCATCATTGCAATAAAATGCTGTAAAAAATGAACCTGATGTGGCCTGCATCTGTTCACCTTGATCTTAAAGGCAAATATAACTTTTGGTCTTGACAACCATACCATAGTTTCCATGTTTTACTTAGTGTACCTACTTGGTTTGTACGCAGGAAACAAGTAGAAAACAGGCTCTATTATTTTATAATTTTCAAGTGATCAAAATACAAAAGTCCTGAAAAGATAAGATAATCACAACTTTCAGTATAAGGGATACAGTCACTCTAAATGTATAAATTAAAATTAAAAATGTGCGTGGAGGTTGTACTAAATATACAGAAAGTTGCTTCCTGTCGGTAGGCCTAAAATCTGAAAAAAAAATCAAGATTTTTTAAAGACTTTACAGATTTTTTTTTTACGCATTTGTATTCTTATTTATTTTTTTTAAATTTTGCAGACTAGTTTGAAGATTTTTTCCTTAGCTTTCTGCTCTGAATTTTTTTTCTTCTGTTTTTGACCACCCCCCTCCCAAGATCTAATGGTCCGTCCCTTACCTGCTACGCTACACAAGGGATCCCGGAATCCGTCAGAAACTAACTCACTACTGCGCAAACTCAAAGGTAATGCGTTCAATAACTAGGAAAACCTGGCCTGGGTTGCTAAATTCTAAATGGGTTTGTATGAAATAGGAGAGACACGTGAGAAATTACTACAAATGACTTCATTTTTTGAAAATTCACCGACTTGAACCCAGTGTATGTTGAAGGGGCTTTTCGGTGACTGTTTTTGAAGTTATTTTTAGTTTTACCTCATTCCTGGTCTTGACAAAGCCAGCTGGTGCAAAATGACGCAGGGAACCATTGAGCTTACCAGAATGAGGCATTGTGGGAAATTTCAAACACCATGTAAAAACCAGGTAGATTTATTCTAAGCGAAATCGCGAAACACTGAACTGAACAGTGATCTAGGAAGCCTGAGCGAGAAGAATTCTGTGCAAAATTGCTCGATTCCGGCGGAAACTTTCCCACTTTTCGGTCATTAACACAGTCTGAACATCTCCTAAGGATTCTAGGCTGTCATCGTACCCAGGAATCTCACCAGTCGGGGAATATCGTCAAGTTTGTTGACAAACGAACGGTTTGGATTGATGGCGCGGAGGACTGCAACGGAATCAACTTCCGCAAAATTTACCGAGCGGCGAATATCTATGCAAGCTAGACACCATCAACGACCGTACAGCCACCCGAGAAGCATTTTTAAAAACTGTGTAGCTTAAATTGCACCATTGTAGTCACAATTGTCAAGCATTTACATAATTTTATCAAGTTTTGTGGTTTTGTGTGCGTGACACTAGTCTCGTCCGACGCCTTTTGTGTACATCAGCTGACCTGATCAAAGCACAAACGTACGTTAAATTTTGACCTCGCATCGAAAGTTAAAAGCAGCCCAACATGAAGTTGTTAGAGAATCCGAAGCTTGAAGCGATTAGTGATGCCCTTTCAATCGAAACAGGAGACAGCAAGATTTTCGGAAGGTATGATCGGGTGGTGCCGATTGCTTCTTTAGCATTGTTTACTGTCAGTGTCAGTTAATGAGTTATGCCAGTGGACAATGGCTGTTCTCCCTTTTTGTGGATCTGAAGGTCACACAGTTCATTCCTTGCAGCATGAACTTTTGACAATATGCTATTGCGTTCATGTTCATGGCTTTCGAGGTTGCATAATTCTTCACGACAACGGTAAAGCATTCGACCTGGCCTTTAAAAATTGCCCAGTTTGTCTGCTGATCGATATTGCTATGCATACATAATTATGTAAACAAACTGGCTTCTTTGCATGTATAGTGTTCAACCATGGAGCTAATTTTTAGCTCCATGGTTCAACTGACTCTGAAAAGACTAGTTCAACTAGACTTAATTGTCAATATACAGTACATGTATAGGAAGACGCACGATGAACAAATTTTCTCCACTATTATGTGGGAAGTTATTTCCAAGTCGAGCTGATTATTTTGATATCAAATGCATGAAATACTCATTGCATTTTCCCCCTTTATAGTTTTAGAGTCAAAATATATGTAGGGACCGAATTGATGAATTGTTACACAGCCAGCTAGTGCTATGAAAAGCATTTCAAACAAGTTCATAGAGAATGTATATCCTGAGAATTTGTGTAAGTTCATGGGTTCAAAATCATGTGCTGTCCAAATGCATATTGCAGATACAGTCGTCGGAACTGCACTCAAAGATTGTATGCACCCATATGAAAAATGAAAACACTGTATCCAAGGTGCGATGGTGATTGATGAAAGTTAAAACATGTCTGTCACAATCTATATCGTATAATTAAATGTTGTCGCTATGATGATGAGGTGCATCTAGATAGCATGCACGAAATACGTTGTTTGTAAACAAGAACCTCGCACAGGTGCAGTTCCGCTGACCGTTTACCTTTAGCAACCAACCAGACTTTTATTTTAGAAAGTGAGCAGATTGAAATTATATTGATTATATTGAAATTTGTTTCAAGTATCTTTCATTTTTCACATAAAATTTAAAATCTTACCATCTATGAGTGACCATTTAGAGTAATAATGGATGCTGATTTGTTCAAAGATAAAAGCAGCTCTCAGGCAGTGAGGATAACATCAAGAATATCACTTCTTTCCTAACATTTCAAGGAGTATCTATGAAGAAATTTAGTCTATAAATAATGAACAGGATTCGGCTTGGATGTACTACTATTGTAGTGATGTGTAAACAGGGATGAATCCTGCCCTCAATGGATACTAGTACTTTGTATTTAATTAACCCTTTGAAAGCCATAAGTCAATTTTTGTCACATTTCTAAAATATAACAAAGACAACTTTTCTCATGTCTTGACAATTTTTTTCAGAATTTCCCCAAAATTTTGATCAAAAACTGTAGCCATGAAAAGTTATATGGAAAGTTATGTCCATTTGATCCAAAATTATCTAAAAATTTACAGAAAAAATTCATACAATTGGGAATCTGAATGCACAAAAATTTTTGTGGGAAAAAATACAGCACTCAAAGGGTTAATATGCATTTCTCGTCGGAGTTCAGGATATAAGGTTCTTAGAACTTCAAAGAGTAACTGAGCTAATGTAGGCAGTTACATTCAAAATAGAAAAATATATGAAATCACCACACCTATCAAATATTATGGGCTAGGTTTATGATAAGCTTGATAGATAGTGTTTTCAAGAAGACGCATTCCGTTGATGAAGATAAATATAGATCAAAGTCAAAACAAGTGATAAAGTTTCAGTGTTTACAACTAGTCAAGAAAGTTTCAATCATTATGAATGAGATTGAGCTGTATGTTTTGCTTTTACGGAACTTCTGCCAAAAACAGTTTACTACCAAAATCGACAGTTTTGCACCATGACAGAAACTGTTTTGCCATCAGGTGTATGAAAGATAGCTGTCCATATAGATGACGAACATGTACCATCAGTGACCTAGATATGAATCAGTGAAAGGTTACTGTGTACACGCTGTGCAAGTATATCAAATTCCACCTAACACACTGAGTGAACTTAAAAAAAGAAGCAACAAACAAGGATTTTGTCCTGTATTTTCTTTCCTTAGAGTCGAGAGCTACTCTTGTAAGATGGCTGGAAATGACAAGCGTCTTTTCAAGATCATGAGCACTGAAGGGCAGTCACCACATGATCTGCAAGCCCTGTCTCCACCACAAACACAAATGTCACTCAGTCCAAGTCGACAGTACAGCAGAAGTACCGGTGATGAAGGAGAGGGCCCCCTGTGTGATACATGCAGTAGAAAAATGTTGTTCTACCTTACGTCAACATTAAATGCATCTTTTCACCCAGACTATGATTTCAGGTAATAATAACCCCCACCCTACATGGTAACCCCCTCACATCCAAAGGCCTAGAATGCAAACTTTTGCTGGTAGAGGAATTATTATTCTAATGACCATACTGTACATGATTAACTATTTATGCTTAATTTAACTGAATCATACACGTTAGGTATTCAAAAATTCAGCTCATGCCAGAGGGGTTTTGTGCAGCAACAAGATGTTTTTGCTGAATCATCAGATATCAGGATTTCCTTATGCAGTGGTCAGAATTTGATTTTATAAAGATCATGTGCAATGCCAACTAACTTCATTAAAACTTGAACGAAGAAATTGTCAGTATATTGATCACCAAGTGTCATCTTTGTTCTTTGACATCACCTGCATTGTTATATGTGACTGAAAATTAAACACTGAATATTCTGTACTAGAGTGCTGGGTGACATACCATACTTGTACTTGTGTTTGACAAAATGTTTTCACTTTACATACTACTGGAAATTTGAATGTGATAGATAATTAATTAACATGCATACAAATAAGTTTTCTGCAAATTTCATTGTTACATGTATGTTTTGTTTTTGTGCCAACAGTGAAGCCAAGAGCCACGAGTTCAGCCGTGAGCCGAGCCTTCAGTGGGTAGCCAATGCCATTGACACCAATCTCTTCGCCGCTGGTGGTGAAGCCTATACAGCTTTACAGCCAAAACTGTGGACTGCCATCAATGACGAAATCTCACTGGACAGCTGTGAATTCTACAGGTAAGATTGTCATTCGTGTCAGTCTCCTGATGACTCAGAAATGGAAATACCAACAGATTTCAAAGTTTCTGTCTATTAGAGGTTTCGTTAAATATTCAGACAATTGTGTTGATGTGTAGCCAAGGCTAGTTGAAGAGCATAATCAAAAGCCTATCTCAATTAAAGATATAACGTATGAATTCCACAGGGGATTTTCAGTGTTACCAACGTTACTATGGAAAGAAATTTTTTCTTCTGCTATGTAGAGCAAACTGTTGTATTTTTATCTTGTATTTAGGAGCTTACATCTTAACTGATATTTTACAGATATAAACATGAACTCTTTTATATCATAGTTGCTCTATTTATGACAAGCTTGTGTTAGATTACACTCTGGTCAAACTTATGTTGATGTGTGCCACCATATATTTTAATATGTAGTGTATATATAGTTCAAGGTCTATTAAAATGTACCTAATATTTAAAAGCTTCGAATTTAATACATGTATGTGTTTTGCAAGAACAGCTACAGAAGTTGTGATGACAAATATTTTTCAAATTAAAAAAGACCGTGTTCACATGAAGAGACAAAATTTGATTGATGCTGCATGCATAAATCTGATGTAGTGATCATATGGGTCCTCTGCATGCATTCTAACAATAGGACATTGTCAGCTGTTCAGGCTTTGATTGTTAATGATCCTAGTTGGTGACGTGTTTACCATACAGTTTGAGGGCATGTCGATGGTTTGTCGGATGGTCATATTCCTTCATTAATTAAACCAAAAATGTCAAAAATCTTGATTAGATGCCAGAACTAGCAGTTTATCTACTTCCACTAAGGTGACCATTAATTTGAAATAAGGTGCAGTGCTGTTCAAGCTGACATTGTAGCATATTATATAATAGCTTTGTTAATACCAGTGAATTTTGTGACATCATCCCACCAGATTATTACTGATAATGTGTATGATTATCCAGTATTGTGGGCCCATATGTTTTCTACATCTACAAATTCACTGGCATTGCCAAAACTATAAAATGATAGCAAAAATCTACCCTTCCCAGCCCATAATGAACTCATGCATACGTTGCTTCGCCTTGTACTTATGTAGAGCATAGTTTGCCTTCATCCACTATGGGCCAGGAGAGGTACATAATTACTGGACTTAAATAATTGTTTTGAATTGATGTTTGGTTTTGCAAAACTTGGCGTAGTGCTAAAATTTTCACAAAAATGACTAAATGGCAAAAGAAGTGATCCAAAATCTGTACTCACACTATTTAGCCCTCAGGATCGACATGTATCTATAGAGGAAACGTTAAAATGTTCATACTCAATTCTCTCAGCAGCTTCATGAACACCTCAAATATATTTCACATCACAATATTTTTAGTAAAATTTATATTAAGTGTGCAATATGAAAGGGATTTATTCATATAGTGTTCTTGCCCCTTATATTATTTCAATGTGGCATACTCTAGTTATGATCTTCATGTTTTTTTGTAACTAAGAGATTTCATGTAAATCATGAATCAACCTTTCACATCTCCCATCACAAGATGTTGCTTTAATACCAGATTATGGACTTTGCATTTCATTTGAAATTTATCAGTTACTGCATTTCATCAGAAACCTTATCGCTTACCAACATGCTTTTTTAAATTCTTCAGTTTTTGTCATACAGTACTTGTAAATCTATGAACCACATACCAGTCAAGATGAATGGACTGGTTGTAAACTGAAAATATGTGACAATGATTTTGTGGTGCTTATGTAACAGAGGAGAATGGCTCATTGGGTAGACTATACAGGCAGTTCATTGCAATAGCGCTATTCACGGTTACAGGTGTGTTACTAAATATAGCTGTACGCGCGCGACATCGGACACGCAGCTTGAAATGCGGACAAATTTTATCAGTGTTGCATACATGGCTGTTTTGGCAGCTTGTACTCTGAGTTGTGAATATGTTTTTTAGTATTCACTGTTACACTAGCAGTCGCCCTCTGAGATGTATTTTCGTCGTTCTTGCATGCGTAATTTTCAAAAGCGTAATCTAAAAATGCGGACAAATATTTATTTTTGCATATTAATGAGAGAACAGTGACGTAAACTGTGAACAGCCCTATTATAGTGTGAAGTGTTTATTGTAAAAGATGTAAAAACTTTAATCAAAATCAGGAAGAGAAGAGATAAAATGACTCAAAACGTGTCTCTGTAGTGTTATACTTAACATTTTTCAGTGGTTTGAACAATCGCATTCTTCCACTTCCACAAACAATAAAAGCACTACTGTAACGGGTCATAGATTTTCCCCCTGTGTATGACACTGTTTAGAATTTATCTTTGATTTGACGTAATTCAGAATCAAATAACACATGAGTCTGAGCAATGTTCTATATCCAGAACCACTGGGTTCAAAGTGGCCGCGTACAAAGTACGCCTACGTGTGATTAATGTACAAAGCTCTGTTCCTCAGTTTGTTTCAGTTCTCCAAAAAATATTTGTGACACCCTGGTGACATAAGTAACCCATAAGAGTTAGAAATTTTCAACATACTTCTGTTTTGCTTCGATGAATGAGTATAGATTGATCAGAGGTCATACCCATGGCAACTGTAACAATACAAATTCTTTAGCTGCAATGATTGTAGTCTGTGGGCCGCGTGCTGGCTTTTTCTGTCATGCTAGCTGCATAGCTGGCCTGTATAGAGCTACAATTCTGGACCATTTAAATTGCAGAAATTTTGCCCAGCAGATCTGCTTGGCACATAACAGAAATGGTCGCATGGGCAGGGAAGTTTTCATTATTGAAAGTTCATGGTAGTCTTGCTTTCTGGCCATAAGCGATGCCATATTTTGCGGCTGTAAGTGCATAGTTTTGACTAAAAAAGGACGGTTTAATGTGGCACATTTGGTGTGATCTTTCCATTGTGGAAGGTGGTGGCAGATTTTGAAGGAAAACCCTACTCAGAGTCATTAACCATAATTGCACTGTCAACATTGCACCGTTAAATATAATGTGTTGTGCTGCTGAAGTATACCCTGCCTTTTTCAATACTTCAGGGGAAATGCACCTGTTTGACCACAGAAAACATAGTAATGAAAACTTTATAAATAGCTAACATTAATGTACTATAATTTTACAGCTACAATCCAGACCTTGAGTGTGATCCTTACGGTGAAGAGGGTATTCTCTGGTCTTTTAACTATTTCTTCTACAACAAGAAATTGAAACGAATCCTGTTCTTCACCTGCCGTGCGATCAGGTAAGCTTTTTTGAACATGAGCATCATCGTTCAAGAAACAAGAAACAGCAATCCATGTCCTAATATCATGTTACAGAAGTTACAATTAACAAGCGTGCTTCAAGTTGCTGGAATAGTACATCCATAGTTCTCTCAAACCATTGTAAACCAATCATTAAGGTAATATGCACTTCGAAAGTGAAAGACTTAAACGTTTGCTCAGACTTTCCTTAAGGAATCTTTCAACCATTCTCTTTCAAAATCAAGAATAAAAATCGAGGGTCTCGTGCAAATTTTGGTACTAGAGAAACAAATAACTAAAAATTTACTGATATTTAAAATTCAAAATGGCTGCCATCCCTGTGTTAAGTGTATGGAGAAAAGCTTAATTTTTGAATTTCGAAAAACTAAGCCTGTGAAAAGTTTTCTTACACCAAGAGCTTTAAAATGAACCCTACAAGTGGTGTATCAGAAAAAAACTGTCAAAGTTTGAGAGTTTGAATGTCTGTCCTTGAGGCACATTCTACCTTTAAGACAAACATGCTAACATGCTTTTGTATTCCAACGAGTTTGAATCTGTACTCAGTTGGTTATAAGGTGTAAGGTCCTCAATGTTTACTCTGTTTCTGAAGGGTAGCAAAACAAGGGAAATTGTCGTATTTCATTGAGAAGATAGGCCCTGTGCCACCCACCTCTGATAACACTGTTTCTAATTGTAATGTTACAGTAGTGTAATACTGCTAGTAAACAGGGGCAAAAGTTCAAAAACAGGTCTGCTGAACTCTTCACCTATTATTATTTCAATTTATTATATGGCAGTTCAGGCCATTGGGAAAGATGTGTGTTTTGCATTACCAGTAACCTGCCTTCCACCAATGAATTAGAATAATCACTAACTTTTTTCATTGCTCTTTCCTGTGTTCAATTTTGCTCACGGTTGCCTAAAAGAGATTACAAAATTTAACATTTAGACACAATTGTCGAAAAAGTAGAATAAGGTGTGGTGTCAAATCGTAAATAAAAGCACTCTGAAAATACTGTATTTCAAAAGAATAGGTTAAACTTATGACCCGGTCACTTTACTCAGCTTTATCTGACATCCACTAATTACTTTCATGACATATAATCGCCCTCTTACATGAATCATTAATTTTTGCATAGTGGTGTTTTCAGTGCCATTCAGGCTTCAATGTGTTTTCTCATCGATGAAATTCCAGCTGCTCTATGAATTAATTATGAAAATAGATTACACTTATTGCCATGTCGCTTTCAACACTTGTTGTCAGGGAACCTATTCAATAAAATATTTTAGAAGGTCAACTATTTACATAACTCAGTATTTCAGTTTACGTACCTGTGAATGTACTCATTACGGTTGTTAAATTTAAATATCATATTCATAATTGGTTTAATTTTGTTTGTACAGCTCCACAGCCAGCAGGTCAGCTGGAGATTCCGGCATAGGTCAAGACCTTGGTGCAGGGTTTGATTATGATGGGGAGGATATGGAAGATGACTACGAAGATGAAATGGATGATGTTACTTTTTCCTCACAGGAAAGGTGAGCATTGCTTTACAAATACATTATACTGTTTTATTATACGTCATGTTATCAATAAGGGGGTAAGAAGATTATCAATAGAGCATTACAAGATCTAGGGACACTTTAGTATTCAGTGTTTGCCAAATAAATGAAATTTTGTTAGAAAGTGTGTTATGTATACAGTGCAACTGAAATAATTGTTGTAAGCTGTGTGCCTTGCTATACCTATTTGCGCATCCAGTGAGTTGTTGGTAAAGCTGTACTCTGTATATGACGTGTTAACTATTCCATGTCGCAGGACAGTGTTTTTAAATACCACAGTCAAGCAAAATGTCATAAAGTCTGCCACCACATGGAAAATTGTCAATTTGTTTTCTCATTCGTCAACAACAGGAGATAGGAACAAGCGCTTACATTTTGTGCAGTTCTATCATTCAATCAGCACTTATTGTGATTTTATATATGCTTTTGTATTTTATTTCATGGCACAGAAATTCACATTTTTAAATTTTTATAGATGCATACCTAGTTTTCTCATATTTGTTAAAAACTATTGATGATATTTATTCATTCTAGCAAATCCCTCCGACTATTCCAGGAGTTATGCTTGTATTGCATACAGGGTACCTGATTCTCCTTGCATGTTCACAACCTACCTGTATATGTTACAAAGTTTCAACTGGACCCCACAGTGTGTTGTTCAGGCATTTTGCACCACTGTGTAAACTACAATGTTGCTAATTCTGTCTGCTGTTTTTTCGTACAACTGCAGGGTGACACCATTGCTGTTCTGATGTCGCATACAGGCCATGGAGCTCTCAGAGTGGATGTGAATATTACCTTCACTGAGGTTCGCCAAGACAAATCATACGCATCCCGGATTTGATGAGAGAGGTCCGCCATTTACTCGGAAGAACACACTTTTTGAAGCCATTCAATCCTTCCCAAAACACACTCATTCCACTATGTACAATTTATTTTCCGCCCATCCTAATAACCTGTCTACCCATAAGCAGTGTTTAATGGAATAGTCCTACAGAGAGTTTGGCAATTGTACATACAGGGTCCCTAAGCTCCTTGAAAGTCGTTGAAATTCCTCGAATTCTAAAACCTCTTTGAACGTTCTGAAAAATCCTCAAAAATGAGAAACGTCCTTGAAAATTGATAATCCACCCACAGTTTTCAAAAATGATAAGATGATCAGTCATGATATCGTAAAAATGATATCTTGAAAATGGTATTTTGGAGCTCAATAAGTCCTCGAACATTGCAGAACAAAGTCTTTGATTTTTCAGCGGCTATGGAAGTACAGACCCTAATACCCTGTACATATTAGCCAAGGGAAAGAATACTTCCCTTAGGTGGGGCAGGAAATTGGCTGTTGAATCACGTATACAATACAGCCAGGTCAGCTCAACATTGGACATATAATAAGTATCTGTCAAATGACTCATACTATAAGCTGTGTGGGCATATACCGAGTACATGTTATATTACACGTATTCCAATGAGCACAGAACATTTTTAATAGGGAATTTCCCCTTTTACCTTAAAAGCCATTTAATCCTGTACAGACCCAGCAAGTTTATACTTGGCCTATGAGGTGTTAACAGATTCTAGTTTTGCTCCGCACAGACTGTATGCAGCAGAACTTGATCTTTTTAATGACACGTGCTGGCAGAACTTGCACCAACATCTGAAACATGGCAGCATATCACTGCTGCATAAAAGAACCAATAGAATTGCACACTTCCTCAAAACCAAGAGAGGAGTGAGCATCGTGTTGCCTGGCTTTGTTGAAAGTCATTGCTAGTGTTGTTTCAATGTGGCTGTGCAGGTTGGCAATTCATGGTAAATACTGTGCTATGGGTGTGAGCAGTTATCCACCCACCATGGTACATGCTGGAGATATTATTGACAGAAGCACAGAGGATGGTACAGGTATTCATCAACAAGGTGCTTGGAAGAGAAACATGAATTTTTAACAGTGAACAGAAATGCCCATCTCTGTTGATCAGTTTACGATTGTAAAACTGCAACCAATTCTGTGCCAGGGCCCTTTGTGTGATAAATCATGAATGTCCTTCCAGTGCAACCCAACTCCAAAATGGACTCTTGAACCAGTGGGTAGACAGCGTTATAAGGGGACCCCCATATCTTACCCAGAGAACTTTTAAGAAACATATTTCAGTTTTTTTGTTGGCAGTTTTTTCTTTTCAATCACCATGGAAAGTTGTCATAGGAAAGCTAATACAAAGTGTAAGTGTACTTCTAAAAAATTACAAAATAACTTATAAACTATTTCAGTCTTGTGATTGGTTTGAAATGTATATTATGTTATAATTTACATTTTTAAATGTGTAAGATGCATGCTATATGGTTACAGCTAAAATGAGTTTCTTTGAACATTTGGCCTTTGGAAGAAGCTGTAGCTTACTATACAGGATTTGATTATGCATGCATTCTCAAATAGTGTAACTGTCCTTTTAACCCTTTCATCACCATGGTTTGTCCCAATTCTATTTTTTTTTATGGTAAAATTGGACCTCCATACTACAAAATGGGGATGAACAGGTTGAAAGTTTAGATGTCAATCCATTTGAATATGCAGAAGTACAATCCAGTCTGTCAACCCAGAACTTTACAGGCATGTGATATTTTTGAATTCAAACTAAGTAATACAGTGGTTCTCCTAATTTTTCACATCCTGGCACAGCATTTTTTTTCAATAGCAGTGTTGTCAATCAGTTCAAGTATTGTGTGTTTTTGATTTTTCATCTTTTTCTGTTGTAGTACTGTAAATAATGACTTTGTGAATGCATGGTTGAAAGTTAGTCTCAAAGTTTCACAAAAACTTCACTGACATGCACTGTAAAAACAATTATTACTCCAGAGTCTAAAATATGACCATGACAAATCGTACACTTTATCTTATTGTTCAACTTGATTATGTTAAAAAAAAACCGTAAAAGTTATTTTTTAGGTTTTTGTAAAATCTCTTTTTGTGTCATCTTTTATGTTATTTTATTGTTAGTAGGGGGAACTTGTACAGTTTTGAAAATCTTCTAAAAAACAACATGAGAGTTTAAATTGTCTTGACAGTTGAGAGAGTACCTGTATTGACGTCATAAATGTAAGTTAGATGGCTCGCAGGAAGATGCCTATTGAAGTGTAACATTTGAAACTTATTATTGTTTGTGGTGTGTGACGTTTTGTGTAAATTATTTCAGTATTGTATAATGTTGAAAGTAACCATGGTCAGTTTGTACAGCTTTATGTGAGAATACAGATGTAGGTTTTAGTTTTATACATGGTACATTTTTTTGAAGTGTTCATTCTTTCAAATGGAACACCACATACAAAAACATTCATGATATATTTGTCCTAAGTGGTGTTTGCTGGAATATACCAAACGAAGGAAGGTTTTCTATTGGAAACAATATGCATACAAACACCCTGTACATACTGAACGTTGATGGTCAGTGTTTTGCATGTGTTTTGCCATAGACATAAGGAAAAAAAATTCCCAATGTTTGTGGTTTTGCCTATCACTTAGTGTTACAGAAACTCTTCAGACTTTCCACTTTACCATTATCAACATGTAAATGCCTTTGTTAGGCTGATTGTAAACCTGGGTGGGAACCCCCCCCCCCAAAAAAAAACAAAAACAAACCACATTTTACAGGTCAAGGGGTTAAATTTTACTCTGAAAATTAATACACTGGTAGTTTGTTGAAATGGGTAAAGGAAATGGTCAGTCTTTTTAATAGTGTATTGGATGTGAATAAACATTGCTCTGAAAGATTTTTTGGGAGGTCCACAATAGAAATATGTTTGATGCTATTTGGATATTTATAACCTTGAGGATGGATGGTAAAATGACATCCATCAAAGTTAAGCGGTCTTTTAAATTTTATCAACAATATATGAACTCCTTTTACTGTTTTAAGGTTGCAAACAAGTTGTTTATTTCATTTTTGAAATTTGATGTGTAGTATTTGTTTACAGTGTGAGTTGTTTTGCTTGCATGCCCGTTTCATGTATTCAAGGCTGTTTGATTTGAATTTCCACAATAATGCAGAACAGCTTGTGAAATGCTGATATATGGAGGAATTGTTACATCTGTGATACATCACGATGTGTATGCAGAAAAGCTCAAAACTACCATGTGTAGTTCAACAGAATTATCAAATCTGCGATACGTCACGTAGAATTTCAAGATATGTAAACAGAAAAGCTCAAAGCTAAGCCGTGTGTGGTCCAGTGATTCGGAGGCTGTTTTCAGGGATCACCAGTAGGGCTTGGTCTACCGGGTATATTGACTAACAGATCAAGAGTATACCATCCAGCATAAGCTGAAAGATCTGAAAAGCACCCATATTTGTACCTTTAAAAACTTGTGAAAGTGCCAGACAGCAAAACCAATGTAGACATCTGTGCAAAGTATGATTTAATTGAAAAATTTTCTTCCTCCCAGTCTGAGAATCTGATATCAACTGTCTGAGATATTACAAACACCATACGGACGAACGTTATAGTTGGTGCTGGCACTTTTGTGAGTGATTAAGTTTGATCTATAAATTGAAAATGAGATACTGTCATTGTTACATGATTGCTTTGGGTGAGACTTTACCAGATGCATTGGCAATCAAGTGTATATAGGAAAGAGATAAAAATCCCAAAAGGAGCAATGTTTTAAGCATTGATGAACACCAAGAGCTAACACAGTGTTGTGTATATATACTGAGTGACTTCAAGCTTTGCGTTGTATATATAATCCTGTTACTGGAGTGTTCTGCCATTGCAATGGCAAAACAGATGTTTTTGTACATTTCAAATAAATTTGACGTTTCTTCTACCCAGGTCAACAGCTTGTGTGTGGTATCTTTGTTCAAACTCTATTCCTCCTTTTCTTCTTCCTCTTCTTATAATTATTATTATCTAGCATGTCAATGAAGAACATACTATCATCCGCACAGAGTCACTTGCATATGGCAAATTTAAGGATTCTTTCTGTGTGTTGTCTCTAGCTTTGTAACCATTCATCAAATATTGTATTCCGACTATTTGTTTCTGATTTTGTTTCTAAATTTTGATGCAGTTTGTATGACCAGAATTGTAGCTACTATGGACTATGGTCTGTAGAAGCTAGTAGGCTAGGTATTTGTCTGGCAATTGTATTATGTATCATGTCCATGTACTGAAATACTGAAATATTTTGAGATGAGAAGTGCATGTACTTGGAAGCAATTTGTCATTGATGTAACTTCAGATGAAATTTTATGAAAAATTCATGCACGCAATCATATGCACTTTCAGTGATCCCTTTCCAGTAATGTACATTTACATTTGAAATTAGATATGCATGTATTGTTTACCATATGGATAGATAGATATACACACATAATGTAAGTGTCATCTTTGGCATTCATAGGGAACACAATGCATTAAACCTACAAGATGCACTGTGGGACACAGCTATTACATGGTTTTGAAAAGTTTCTAAATTCTGTAAACAACACATTGAAAAAATTGTATTACTTTCAAAATTAGCAAATGTAAAATGTGCCCCCCCCCCGGGGCAAAATGTGACCCTCTACAAGGGCGGGTTTGTAAAAATCCCCTTCCCCCCTGCTCATAGCAACTGAAAGCTCCCTTACTCATTTCTCCAACCTGTGATTTGCATAGCGCCCTCAGTTCGGATTGGGGTCACTGCCAGGTCATCGGGTAAGCCATGCAAGCTTCAGCTGTCAGCGAGATATGGCATGGCCAGAACTCCAGGGCAAGTTGGCTTCCGACCCAGAAAAAGAGAAAATCAGCCATCATATTCAACTCGTGGAACAATTGAAGTCTCAGAGAGACAGCGGACAATTCTGTGATGTTCATCTGGTCGTCGATGATCATGAGTATGACGCCCATCGTTGTGTTCTCGCCGCTTGCAGCGCGTACTTCGACTCCATGTTTCGAGGTGGGTTCGTAGAGGTTGGCAGCAAATATGTCCAGCTACAGTGTACGTCAGCCAATGGTATGCAATGCATCCTAGACTTCATGTATGTCGGCACCGCCCATTTAACCATGGACAATGTATACGATGTAATCAAGGGCGCAGATCATTTTCTAATGACAGATTTGAAAAACTTTTGCGGAAACTTCCTCGAGAAACATTTAACAGCCTCAAACTGTTTCGATGTTCGGGAGTTGGCAAGGCTGTATGACATGAAAAAAATGGAGGATGCTGCAAATAGTACAATCGAGGCCAGGATGAGCGTGATTCTGAAAGATCCTAACCAAAATTTGATACAGTGCTCTTTTCAGGAAATTCTATCCATCGTGTCGAATGTAAACTTACAGGTGAGGGAAGACGAGCTGCTAGAATTTATTATCAACTGGACAAAACACGATTTAGGCGACAGGCAGTCAGAGTTTGTCAAACTATTCAACCAAATAAGACTCGACTCTATCGATAGGGAAAACCTTGCTCTATTTAATAGTACCGAAGAATTGGTTTATCAAAATAATGATTGTGCAAATCTAGTCAAAGAAGTTTTAAATTGTGGAACAGATTCTAGAGGCAGACTTCAGCCAAGACTAGGTAGGTTAGTTGATGTTTACATACTGTGCGGAGGCAGCAATTGGTCCATAACACTCCCAAAGTCATTCTACGGCTATGTTGTCGAAGAGAACCGCTGGGTCGAGTTGGTGTCCCCACGAATTGACCTATGGCCTACTCAGGTGACAGAAATGGACAACAAACTCTATGCAATAGGAAGTTGCGATCCGTTCACAGCTCGCGGATATAACCCAATTCAGACATCAGCCGTGTGCTATGATCCATTGATTAATGAGTGGCAACCCATTGCAAACCCAATATACCTGCATTACACTGGTGCTAGTGTGGTGTGTAATAAAAGACTATACTGTCTGGGAGGAAAATTCAGCCCTTCGAGCATGGAGATGTACGACCCTAATACAGACACTTGGGTGGAAAGGGCACCCTTAATTAATACATACCACAAGAAATATGTAGCCATTGATGTTAACGATAGATACATTTATATCATAGAAGAAAGAGAGACGCAATTTGCCAACTGTCAGGGTATCGACTTTTATGATACCCACACTGACCAATGGGAGACCAGTTTCCCAAGCAGTGCAGTATGGGAGCTGGAGGATGACGACTCTTGTCAAATATGGCCACCTATAGCACAGAGGCTACCAGAGGCTGTGGAAATTACTCGGCTCGGTAAATACAAAATTGTAATTTCAACAGACAGCAGAGAAATAAGTTTCGCGGAAACTTACTACCCGAGTGTGCAAGATGGCAGTGGCCAGGTGGCATGCCCTGCTGTTGTGCGGACAAGGAAAGGAGATGTGTTTGCATGCAGCGGTTGCAGGTCGTCGAAATTACAAAGTGCAAGTGTTGATCTTCGACCAAACGATGGATCTAGCCATGTGTACCACTATGCTGACAGGTCATGGGAGAAATTCACTCCCAATCCATCTCCCACCATGATACCCGGTCAGCTATGTGCAATGATACAGATTCCACACTGCTTCATTGCATAGCTGTGATTCCTGACATAAATTAGGGTCAGGTTAAGTTTCCTTTCAGATTCAGATTCAGACAAGAGAGTCTGTATCACCATGTACGTTACATTCTGCCAACATCAAACCAATATTTCACAGTGGAAACTCTGCCAAGGCAGTTTCCCAGGCCAAAGCAATACAATGTACAGGAAAGTGAATCTGTTTTGCTAATGCAACCAACGGCCCATCTCACAGGTTCTCTGGATAGAGATGACCTGTCTGTGGAAAACAGTAGTTTGGTCACAAATTCTGAGTGTCAAAAAGTTAACATAAAATGTACACAGTAAGGGTTCATTCTCACAAGTGTGGTTAAGTTAAAGTGATACAGTCATCAGAGCTGCGCACAAAGGTCGTATGAGACCCATCCGACCGATGGCAACACTACCCAAGGTACGATGTTGATTGATGAAAGTTGAAATATGTCTGTCATATTCTACATCATATATTTAAATGTTACGGCTATGATTAATGAGGTGCATCTAGATATTGTGGACGAAATACATTGTTTATAAACAAGAAACTCACACAGGCACAGTTCCGAAGACTGTTTCCCTTGAATTTTCCATACTCACAAGTCTTAACATTGGTTTCACTGGTTAGAAATCATTGAAGTACTTGTTCTGTAATATTATTTTCAGAATTCAAAGAAAGAAAACTTTATACTTTTATTTTTAACCTGATTAAGGTAGTTTGCACCTTGAAAGATTTACACTTTAACCCACACTTTCCTCAAAGAAACTTTACAACTTTTTCTTTCAAAACCAACAATAAAACTCACAGGATAACCTGGCAAACTTTGTTACTAGAGAAACAAAAGACCAGATATTTACCGACACTTGAAATTCAAAATGGCCGCCATCACTGTGTTAACTCTATAGGGAAAAGTAAAATTTTCTGATTTTCATGAAAATATGCCATGAAAACTTAATTCCTCATTAGCTTCAAAATGACCCCCCCCCACAAACAACAACTGGTAGATCAACAATGTATTGTAAAAGTTTGAGACTGAATATCTGTCCCTGAGGCACATTCAACCTTAATTATTGACAATTGAAAATAAAGGTGTGTTCTTCTATACATGTCTTGTGATTTGTATTCTACTTCTATTCTTCTCCCTCACTGCTAATATATGTTGCTTGTGTGCACTGTACTACTACTAGCCACTGTACACTACTAGTCTTTTGTGCGTCTGTTGCTGGTATTGAACTTGAAACTTACATATTCAGTCCTGACGACACAATTCCATTCACGGTATGACAAGCAGTCAACAGGTTGATTTCTAGAATTTGTAACCAGAGACATTGACATGTATCTTGATAAATATACATAAATATAAATTTGAACAGAATTTTAGAATTAAGTAACAAACAGTGAAAGCTATCAGAAACACCCCTAACTTGCCATCACCTTGGCAAACCCCCCCCCCCCCCAAAAAAAAAGTAACCAAATTCTACACTGGGCAATTTCCCTCTATATTTATCATTAAAGAATCGCTGGCCGACCCTTTCTGTGCATTCTGATAGGTACTTATACGACATGTGAGAGATATTTATCTCTGATTTTGCAAGGCCCCTGAAGGTAATAGGAGCTGAAACTGAAATACAGACCAGATAATCCAAGTTCATAAGGCCACAGTCATTCACCACAAGTCTGGAAATGCCTATTGCAAAGATGGTTGGAGGGACTTTGATAAGGCAGTGTCACTATACACAAAGATGCTGGTCATTGCAAAATCCGTTCACAGCATAACATGAAGGTAGCATAGGCTCTAGGAGGTTAAGGAGGTCAAATCAGGTACCGCCAACTTTCATCATTTTTGGTAAATTTCATCATTTTTGCAAAATCATCACAAAACATGTTTTGAATACTGATATACCGATTCTGCTTATTTTTGACCATGATCAAAAGTTGGAGGAGAAAGTAGAGCTGTTCGTAACTGCCCTCCCATTGGCATATCCGGAAAATATGCTCCGACTGAATTTTGATGCCTGAGTATCTATGGTCTGCCCACTGCCCACTCCCAACAACAATTCAAGCTCCCCACTGCCCTCTCCAAACTACTGAACTTGCCCATTGGATGCCCACTAGGCAACCCAGATCAACACAAAACCATGTGAGCAGTGTACCTTGGAACATTGCTCCCCTCTAAGTTAGGTCATGAAGTTCGACAACCACGGCATTCCCCTCCCTCTACGTATTTTCCGGTACCCACTGTCAAAAATTTTCTCCCTACCCACTGAAAAAAATGAAATTTCTTCCCCGCCCACAGTAAATATTGATTTTCTCCCTGCCCGGTGATTAGTTTGTAATTTTGTTTGCCCACTGAAAAACTGCGCACAAACACCTTTTTGTACGAACAGCTTAGTTGGCGGCACCTGTCAAATTTTACAAACTTTGTTGTTGATGTTGGCATTGTGCCAAGGTTGTAATGCAATTTCGTTGCTTCACTGTCCATCGTAAAATGTTGTGTTCATGCTTTCTGCAAATGTCTCCAAGTATAGGGGAAGTCATATTACTCAAAATGCCAATTTTTAGCTCACATGTTCACACATGTGAGCTAATGTTGTAGCCATGTCTGTCTGTCTGTCTGTCTACAAGATAACTCATGAATACCAGAATGGATTCAAGTCAGATTTGGTAGAAAGGTAACATATGCTAATGGAAAGATCTGATTAGATTTTGGTTAGTGTGGCTTGCATATTAATGAAGTTATAATATCATTTTTTTCACATAATGGTTTCCTATGGAGACAGTAATGACAGTGTCAAGGCATATCAAGAAACATTGAACAAAATTTCATGAAACTTCACTGATGACAATATCAGAACATAGTGATGACACTGTGTGTCATGTCAAGAATGTGGTCATTTGCATATTTAATGACCCTTAGTAATTTGTGATATAACTCCAAAATTCCTACACCAAATTTGATGATACTTGGTACAAAAATAGTGACAACATCACTGTTTCGCTCCCATATAGTTATCAAAACAAGTCAACAATTGTATGAAACATGGACATACATATACAGACAGACTGACATACACAGACTGGCACAGAGTGATATAATAACAAACAGCTGAATGTAATGATAAAATAGTTAAGTATAGGCCTATACAGGCACTGAGAGTGAATATGTTACAGCAATTTGATTAGTTTCTTTTCCTTTTCTACTTCTGTGATAATCTTGAAGACAATCAATCTGCAAGGCACTTTATGTATTGACAAATATGTTATCTTTTACAAGCACACAGTAAACTGTTCTTGATTTTTCATTATAATATTTGACATAGACTGAAATACATAACATGCAACCAATGTTTACACTTTGCCCATACACCAGATACATGGAGAAATTTCAACATACAATCATCAACTCAGAAACCCTACAGGGAAAAGTAAACATTGTTTTCTTCCAGAACAGCTGGTGCATCCACATCTGGAACAACTTACAAACTTAACCAATTACACAAGGATGATGACACAAGAATAAAGTTAAACTGTGGTGAACTTGACTATTCCTTTCAAATCCTTACCTAACTTGACATCTTAAACTAAAATACACTGCATGGTTATTGTGCACAAAAATACATCGGGTGGACCATTTGATAAGGGATGGTGTCTGGAAGATCGATGAGGTACATTATCTTTTTTATCCGATCCATTGTACATTCTTTTTTCCCACTCTCCCACCTTTTTTTTTGTCAAACCTTCTCTGGCTGAATTTTTTATTGGCATTTGTTTGGAATTTTTTCAAATCTGCCAGGATTTTTTTACCGCATTTCAACACCAAATACAGTTTACCATATCAAATGCTTACTAAATCACCACATTATATACTCTTAGTTCCAGTAGGTATAAAATTACCAAAAAAAAATCTTAAAAATACAAAATGAAAGATATCCCAGTAAAACTGAAAGTTTCGCAAAGTTGCCCCAAAAATTCAAAATTCCGGATTTCAACTTAATTTCAATATATCTTATTAACAAAACCCTAAGAACCGGTTTACTAAATATCAAAGCAATCAGACAGGTAAATTTTGAGAAACAAATTTTTTGACCAAAAATGAGAAAAATTGCCCCCAAAATACAAAATTGCAGATTTCATCCTAATTTTAAATATATCTAATTAACATAAACCCTAGGAACCTGTACACTAGATATCAAAGCTACCAGATCAGAAGTTTTAGGAGAAAAATTTTTTGACCAAAAAAGGCAAAAATTGCCCCCCCCCCCAAAAAAAAAAATTGCCAGTTTCAACATACCTTCAATACATTATATTGAGATTAATCTTAGATACCTGTATACCAATATCAAAGCTATCAAATCAGTAGTTTTTGGATTGAAAATTTTTTTATCAAAAATTGGGAAATTGCCCCGAAATTACAAAAATACCGCAATTATACGTGTCGCTCACATTTTTATCAGAAGATGGGTTACATATTACCAGGATAACCCAACTTAGATTTGTTCAAATTGTGATGAATATGCAAATCTGTATTTTGAAGGAATTTTTTTTCCATTTTTGGTCAGGCCATCCTGAAATGAGCTATCAAAGATATCCACGTTCTTCATCAATACATGTGTCACAAAAAGTTATTCTCTATATAACACAGCAGAGCTCTGTCAACTGTTGGGTTGCTTCTTTTTTCAAAACCGCTGGTCAGACAGCTTTAATATTTGGTTAACAAGTCCCTAGGATGACCTTAGTGAGATAATTTCATACAGTCAGGAAATACTTCATTTTGTATCCATGTCTATAGTAGCTTCAGGGACATTGGCCCTATGTTATTTTTTCCTACATGTACTCTTTTTTCCCCCACTCTCCACCTTTTCTTTTTGTCAAGCTTCTCTGGCTAATTTTTTTGTTGACATTTGGTTATGTATGTAGGATCTGCTTGTCCCATTGCTATAGAAGTTGATATGCATGTTCCTAAAGATGACCTCCAGTACCTAAGTTGCAGACCTTATTTGCTTTTGTCATTCTTGTTATCCTAGGTACCGTATACCAAATGACAAAGTTGTCTGACCAGTGGTTATGAAGAAGATTTTTACCAAAAACGCCTTTTTTAGCATTAATTTGCATATTTTCAACAATATCAAAAAATTAATAAAAATAGCGTCAATGACACTGTAGCTCCCATCCTGGACTATTTAGTGTTTGTTCTCTGGTCAGATATTTGAACATGTGTGAAAGGATAAAGTGCATGAAGTGAAAATACTTAAATGAAATGTACTGGAGACAGTGAAATATGTTTAATGTAATTATTCAGAATATAAAATGGAAAAAATACAGAATTAGATATATCGAATACTGTGATACAACCATTATCTCAACAAGTCATTTACAATGACATAGTCCCCACTTGTAATAGGAGTATTAGTCTTGATGGGGCAGGAAAATGTGGTCATTAAGAAGTATCACTGGAGTGTATATGTTGAGATCTATGGGCACATAGGTCTATGTCGTTGTTCCCAATTTGAAACACATGAGGCATGTCTAAGTTATGGTTCTAAATCGGGAAAAAAGATCAGACCTCTAGCAGTATTGGCCAGCCAAGAAATACATTGCGCATTATAAATGAGGTACAAGATGTGACATCTTAAGGTCTAATATCCTATCAAAATTGGAGGGTATAGAACTTGTGGTTACTGAGATATGCATATATATGTATAATCAAGGTCAAAGGTCATCGAGGTCACATGACATTTGAAAAAAAAATTATATTGCTAATTAATCCCTATATGCCAAAAAATCAGATCTCTAGCTCTATTCGCTTGCCCAGAATTAGATGTGTACATAATTAATGAGGTAAAGCGTGTGTTGTCATAAGGTCTCCCATCCTACTAAATACAAAGGACATAGCACTTGTGGTTACTTATTTATTGACATAAACATATATTTTAGGTAAAAGGTCATCGAGGTCACATGACATTTGGTCAAAAAATTTCTCTCCTATAGTTATCCCTATATACCAAAAATCAGACAACCAGCTCTATTGGCTCGCTCAGAATGAGATATGTGCATAATTATTGAGGTACAGTATGTGGCGTCATAAGGTGTCCAATCATACCAAACATGAAGGGTGTAGCACTTGTGGTTACCGAGTTATGGAAAAATATGTATATTTGAGGTCAAAAGTCACGAGGTCACGTGACATTTTGTCAAAAAATTGTTTTACTAAGTTATCCCTATATACCGAAAATCAGACCTCTAGCTCTATTGGCTCGCTCAAAATTAGATATGTGCATAATTAATGAGGTACAATATGTGGCGTCATAAGGTGTCCCATCATACCATACATGAAGGTGTAGCACTTGTGGTTACTGAGTTATGGACAAATATGTATATTTGAGGTCAAAGGTCACCGAGGTCACGTGACATTTTGTCAAAAAAATTGTATTGCTAAGTTATCCCTATATACCAAAAATCAGACCTCTAGCTCTATTGGCTCGCTCAAAATTAAGATATGCGCATAATTAATGAGGTACAATATGTGGCGTCATAAGGTGTCCCATCATACCATACATGAAGGCTGTAGCACTTGTGGTTACTGAGTTATGGACAAATATGTATATTTGAGGTCAAAGGTCACCGAGGTCACGTGACATTTTGCCAAAAAAATTGTTTTGCTAAGTTATCCCTATATACCAAAAATCAGACCTCTAGCTCTATTGGCTCGCTCAAAATTAGATATGCGCATAATTAATGAGGTACAATATGTGGCGTCATAAGGTGTCCCATCATACCATACATGAAGGCTGTAGCACTTGTGGTTACTGAGTTATGGACAAATATGTGTATTTGAGGTCAAAGGTCACCGAGGTCACGTGACATTTTGTCAAAAAAATTGTTTTGCTAAGTTATCCCTATATACCAAAAGTCAGACCTCTAGCTCTATTGGCTCGCTCAAAATTAGATATGTGCATAATTAATGAGGTACAATATGTGGCGTCATAAGCTGTCCCATCATACCATATATGAGGGTGGTAGCACTTGTGGTTACTGAGTTATGGACATATATGTATATTTGAGATCAAAGGTCATCAAGGTCACATGACATTTTGTCAAAATATCCGAGATATATGCGTGAACGGATGGACTCACGGATGGACGAACAGACGGACATGACCCAATCTATAAGCTCACTGGACTTCATCCGTGGGGACTAAAAATTGTGTCACTGCATCCTTTTTGCAATATTAATACGATGAGAAACTAATTTTTTATTTTTCGTGGCCTTATACATGGGAGTCTATGGAGATCTGCCTTATACATGGGAGTCTATGGACGTGTAAACTAAAAATATGCAAATTTCACCACGATTTGCCCAAATTTGGGAAAGGTCACTCCTATGCACTTCCATACCAAGTTTCAAATCAATCGGACTTGTGGTTTCAGAGCAGGAGATTTTTTGACCAAAAATGGGAGAAAATTACAAAAAAATTCATGAAAAATAGCAAGTCCAAGATACTGACCCAGATGTGCACTATCATTTCATGTCAGCCCAAAGTACTTACATGCTAATTTTTCATGTAATCTGCTCAGTGGTTATTGAGTTTTTTCAATTTTGACTGTTTTTACATTTTTTCACTTAATTTGCATATTTTTGGCAATGACAACTTCATTTGAACAAAATCTCATCTACAGCCCATCATCCATGTACACACCAAATATCAAGATGAAATGTACAGCGGTTTTGGAGTTTTTGATGTTGACGGACAGACATACAGACATACAGACACACAGACATACAGACATACAGACATACAGACATACATACATACATACAGACATTTCCCTAGCCTATAAGAATAGCTTCCATTGCCATATATACATATGGCTATGGGAGCTAATAAAAATGGTTTCTCAAAATCATACATTTTATCTACAAAACAAATATCAAATCAGTAAGTACTGCAGTTGTCAAGATATTTGAGTGGATGATGCCTCACAAACGGACATACATAAATACTACATACATACATACATACATACATACATACATACATACATACATACAGACTGACGGTGGACGCCGGACGGATACCCATCACAATAGCTTCTATAGACTATATTATTAGTCTATAGTAGATAATAAGCGAGAGTTAAATATATTCTTATTAAAGCAAACAAGACTTGCTTATCAAGATTTACGTCATAAAAAAACAGCATATCTGTCAGGTTATAAAGAATCTTCAGCTGGTTATCTTTATCAGTACATGTATTTTCATCCTATTAACCAAGCACATTTTAACTTTCAAATTAACATTGCAATATTCAATTTTTACTACGGCAAGTAAGTTCTGTTGAATAAGTTGAGCCTGTAGGTAATCAGAGAGAGCACAAAGAAGAGACAAATGTTTGAAACTTAAGAAGTTCAAGGTCATCAAAAGCATTATAAGGAATCATGTAACACTTTCATTGCATTGTTTACACAGATTGCATAATTGCTATAAATAGCACATGAGGAATCTTACAGTCCAGCTTTACCATAAAAACCCTATCACTTTGACCACTCTTTTAATTGACCACTCTATTTTTTCCTCAAAAAGTAATTTTATTTTATCCTTACCAAGTCAACCATAAATGGAAATTAGAACTTTCTCTATCTCTATTTATTTGACCACCCTATCATGTCAAGCTATTATGAGCAATTTCTTTTAGATAACATACAGGGCACAATAAATGACAGTTCAGAATATGTCAAAGTTGGGATTAAGGAAAGTTGCCTTTACATGTTTTAATCCTCCAAGATGGTAAGCATTTCACTATAAACTGTCAAAAAAGTTGAACTTTCTAATAATTCTACACTAAAATTATTTTGGCTTTGATGATTTCCTTATTAATTCAATTCTTTAAATCATATTAATTATTTTTTCTGAGTGCATTGATAGGGTTTATACAGTACAAGAATTACATACAATGTAAGTCAAATTTTGACCAAAAATGACAAAAAAATTCCTTAAAAATACACATTTGCATATTTCACCATAATTTGAACAAATCTAAGTTGGGTTGTCCCTAGGGACCTGTATACAAATAACAAAGTTGTCTGACCAGCAGTTATGAAGAAGAAGATTTTTTACCAAAAACGCCTTTTTTTGCGTTAATTTGCCTATTTTCAACAATATCAAAAAATTAAAAAAATTAGTTTCTCAAAATCATATTTTTAATCTACACAACAAATATCAAATCAGTAAGTACTGCGGTTCTCAAGATATTTGAGTGGACGGACGCCTCACAAACGGACATACATACATACATACATACATACAGACTGACGCCGGACGCCGGACGGATACCCATCCCAATAGCTTCTATAGACTATAGTCTATAGTAGCTAAAAACAAGCGACTCAACAGTTGACAGAGCTCTGCTGTGTTATGTAGAGAACAACCTTTTGTGACACATGTATTGATGAAGAAGGTGGATATCTTTGATAGCTCATTTCAGGATGGCCTCACCAAAAATGGAAAAAAAAAATTCCGTAAAAATACAGATTTGCATATTTCATCACAATTTGAACAAATCTAAGTTGGGTTATCCTGGGGACCTGTATACCAAATAACAAAGCTGTCAGACCAGTGGTTATGAAGAAGATTTTTTACCAAAACCGTCTTTTTGGTGATAATTTGCATATTTTCAACAATATCAAAATTAATAAGAAGAGTTTCTCAACATCATATATTTTATCCACACAACAAATATCAAATCAGTAAGTACTGCAGTTCTCAAGATATTTGAGTGGACGGACGCCTCACAAACAGACATACATACATACATACATACTGACAGTGCACGCCGGACAGATACCCATCCCAATAGCTTCTATAGACTATATTAGTCTATAGTAGCTAATAAACGAGAGTTAATTACATTCTAATTAAAGTAAACAAGACTTGCTTAAATCAAGATTTTCGTCAAAAAATCCCCAGCATATCTGTCAGGTTATAAAGAATCTTAAGCTGGTTATCTTTATCAGTATTTTCATCCTATTAACCAAGCACATTTTAACTTTCAAATTAACATTGTAAGTAAGTTCTGTTGAATAAGTTGAGACTGTCTGTACTCAGAGAAAGCACACTGAAGAGACAAATGTTTGAAACTTAAGAAGTTCAAGGTCATCAAAAGCATCACGTAACACTTTCATTGCATTGTTTACGCAAATTGCATAATTGCTATAAATAGCACATGAGGAATCTTACAGCCCAGCTTTACCATAAAAACCCTATCACTTTGACCACTCTTTTAATTGACCACTCTATTTTTTTCCTCAAAAAGTAATTTTATTTTATCCTTACCAAGTCAACCATAAATGGAAATTAGAACTTCTCTATCTCTATTTATTTGACAACCCTGTATTGACAATCTATTTTGAACAATTTCTTTTAGATAACATACAGGGCACAATAAATGACGGTTCACAATATGTCAAAGTTGGGATTCAGGAAAGTTGCCTTTACATGTTTTAAATCCTCCAAGATGGTAGGCATTTCACTATGAACTGTCAAAAAAAGTTGAACTTTCTGATAATTCTACACTAAAATTATTTTGGCTTTGATGATTTCCTTATTAATTGAATTATTTAAAATCATATTAATTATTTTTTTCTGGGTGAATTGATAGGTTTATACAGTACAAGAATTACATACAATGCAAGTCAAATTTTGATCAAAAATGACAAAAAAAATTCCTTAAAAATACAGATTTGCATATTTCATCACGATTTGAACAAATCTAAGTTGGGTTGTCCCTAGGGACCTGTATACCAAATAACAAAGCGTCTGACCAGCGGTTATGAAGAAGAAGATTTTTTACCAAAAACGCCTTTTTTGGCATTATTTGCCTATTTTCAACAATATCAAAATATTTAAAAAAAACCAATTTCTCAAAATCTATTTTTCATCTACACAACAAATATCAAATCAGTAAGTACTGCGGTTCTCAAGATATTTGAGTGGACGGACGCCTCACAAACGGACATACATACATACATACATACATACATACATACATACATACATACAGACTGACGACGGACGCCGGACGGATACCCATCCCAATAGCTTCTATAGACTATAGTCTATAGTAGCTAATAAAAGTGATCTTTAAAAAGGAATGCTACCTCATCAATCTTCTATCCCCTACCCCCTCCTGAATATCAAATGTTCCACCCCTTGATCATGTTTACATAAGACCAGCTGGCAGTATATTTACAACTTTGCGGATGTTTTAATTAATACTATGAGTGCTATCATTCAAATGTAAACAGCACTTAAATCAGTTACAGATAGTGAAATTCCTTCCACTGTGGGGGGGGGGGGATTACGACATCTGGAATTATCCTGGATCCAAATTTCTCATCAGTTTTTGTGTGTCTTACATGCGAAAGTTGCAAAAATTGATTCGCAATGAAAAAATTTACCTCAGCTCTGTTTTCAGGATCAAATTTTACTACAAATTGATATTAAACAAGACAAAATTATGTTCACAGCCTTCGAAACTGTCTCACAACAAATCCTGGTTGGTGTAGGTCATATAAGGTCACAAAAGAAAATTACCTAAAATATAAATATTTGGGGTTTCACAACACTTTGAGCAGAAAATTTATCTAATAACATCCCTCGGGACTTTTGTACCAAATTACAAAGCTATCAGACAAGTAATTTTGAGAACAAGTTTTCTTGACCATATGACAAAATTGTCTTAAAAATACAAATTTGTATATTTCACGACAATTTCCACATATCTAACTATTGTCATCCCTGGACATCTGTACACCAGATGTAAAAGCCGTCTGTCCAGGGGCTTTAAAATGAAAATATTTTTTACGATTATTTGACCAAAATAGCAAAATTGCCCCAAAACAGTTATATTTCCAATTTTGTCGTAATTTCAACAATTAGAAGGGTAACACCCTTGCAAACATCCAATCCAAATTTGAGAGCAATTGGGCAAGCGGTTTCAGAGAAGAAGAAATTTTACTTAAAATGAGAAAAATAACCAAAAAATTCAGCAAAAATATAAAATTCAAGATATCTTCACGATATTCATCAAACTGATTTGGATCAACCTTAGTAACCTGTATACCAAATATCAAAGCTATCAGATTAGTTATTCTTGAATAAAAAAAAATTTGACCAAAAATTCAGAAAATTGCCCCAAAATTACAAATATAAAAATTTCAATTCAATTTGTATACACTTGACTGATGTCATCCTGAGGAACATGTATACCAACTTTCAGAGCAATCAGATGAATGGTTTCAGAGTTAAACATTTTTTTACTAAAAACTGAAAAAATTACCTGAAAAATAGGAACATGCAAATTTCATCCTAAATTTTACACACCTGCTTTAGAATACCTAAAGGAACCTGCACACCAAGTTTCAACCCTATCTGACCAACGGTTACAGAGTTTTAGCAATTTGCAGGGTTTTTCCTTTTTCCCCCCTCATTTGCATATTTTTGACACTGACAAGTTCATTTGAACAAATTCACATCTCTACCCCTAGGTGCACCTGTACACCAAATACTAAGACAGTAGGTTCTGCCGTTTAACTGTTTTTGATGTGGACGGACATACATACATACATACATACATACATACATACATACAGACATGCAAATGGTATGCAAATGAACTGATTCAGCATATACGATTACCTCACATTGGTATACCAAATGTGACCTAAAAATATAACAATATCAATACAATTTGTACAAGCATGACTGTGGTCATTCTGAGGAACATGAATATTAAGTTTCATAGCAATGAGACGAGCGATTTCAGAGAACAAGATTTTTTGACTAAAAACGGAAAAAATACCCTAAAAATACAAACATGCAAATTTCATCCCAATTTTTTGCACACATAATTTAGAATACCTAAAGAAATCTGCATACCAAGTTTCAACCAAATCTGACCAATGCTTACTGAGTTTTAGCCATTTGCAGGATTTTTCCTTTTTTCCCCCTCATTTGCATATTTTTGGCACTGACATGTTCATTTGAACAAATTCACATCTCCACCCCTAGGTGCACCTGTACACCAAATACTAAGACAGTAGGTGCTACGGTTTAGGAGTCTTTGATGTGGACGGACTAACAGACATACATACATACTTACATACATACACACAGACGCCATTTTGCCACCTTATACGAATACCTCCCATTTGCATATATACATATGCATATATGGGAGCGTAAAAATTGATCTGATAGATTGAGCATTGTCAAATTAATAAATAGCTCATTTGCATATTTAATAAAGGTTTGAATTAGGCATATAACTCCAAGATAACTGCACCAAATTTGATGAAATCTTCTGTAGATACTGAGCTGAGATAACTGACCATGTTGTAAAGCATTACCAGTGTGAAGTTAATTAACGGTTCATTTGCATATTTATTGAAATTATGGCACAAAATTTGGTGAAACCTGCTACAGATATTGATTTGATAAATATCTAATTGTTGTGTGAAGCACAGCGATGTCAAATTAATAAATAGCTCATTTGCATATTTAATGACAATTTGCAAATTAGTCACATAACTCCGCAATAATGCACAAAATTTGATGAAATCTGCTGCACATACTGATCCGACAAATATCTGTGTTTTGAAGCATTTAGCAGTGTGAAGTTAATTAAGGGTTCAATTGCTTATTTAATGAACCTCGTAATTGGTGGTATATCTTTGAAATTGTTCTGTGAAGCATACTACAATGAAATGAATCTGTTGTAAACCACGTGGGCACATTGAGTTCACATCTGGTTGGCTCAGGTGTTTATACACCTGAGCTAATGTCCCAGCGATGTCTGTCTGTTGGCGCGGTATCTCAAGAACCCCTTATCACATCAGAATCAAACATTCATCAGGTACAGCATTACAATTTCCACTGTGATAATAATAAATTGGCATGTCTACCATAGCTGTGACCAGCAATTACAATTTTAGTCATTTTGATGTAACTGCAAATTAAATGACAAATTCCTCCAATTACTGTAATTACCGTACATTACATTTATTGCATTACACCTCGAATATGAATGCATGTGAATACAGCACTAGAAAAATCTATTGTAACTCGTTCCAAACACATTCAAAGCTGTAATAATTTAGTCTACATACAAATTAAACCTAAGTTCTCGAATGACGTCCGATGTAAATATGTAGGTTCAATTAGAAAAGAGAATCTGGTTCATGAAATATTCTCTTCTGTACACTAAGAAAAGCGAACACAATCTGGTTACCTGGACAGTGCAAGTCTAAAACTTGGTACAGGTGCGTGTTCGTAGTCAGGTTTATGTCATTCAAAAGTCTACACTGTCTAGAATTCCACTCCGCAAATAACTATAAGATGAATCAAAAAATTTTAACAATACACAGAATGTTCAAGTTGTCACATCTGTATAAGCCCCCTTGCATACACACGCTGGACTACAGTGACGCAAACTTGGACATGTTTGGAAATAGTTTTTGTCTATTTAAAAATAGTTCTTGGCTACTCTAAAATAGTTCCTGGCTATTCTAAAGTACACTGTTGATGAAGTAAAGGTGATGATGGGTAATGATGTTCGAAGTCCCTCATATTTGATATTCACAAGATGAGTCCTCCAACCCTACACCTAGAATGGAAGCTTCCAAGGAGGTCCACAAGATCTGCTCAAAGGACGAGTCACATACACACTGTCCAGAAAACTTGCATTTCACATACCTTTTTAATTTCTTTTAAATACAATAATAGTGGCACATAACACCACAAGTTATTAACTCTGCATTTCTGCTAGAAGTAATCTAGATCACAATTGATATGCAAATATCGTTCAGCTATTGATACGCTAATGTTGGTCATGTACTCCTGTGTACTATTGGCAGCATTGTGAACAAGTGAGCAGTCTATAACTCGGGGAGGGTGGGGGGTTGATATGATTGGGTCTCACCTAACATGTACACTATTATGCCAGTGAGCTTTCAGTCTTGACTATTGACAGCAAAGAGTTGGCAATCCAATTAAGGTAATTTGCACCTTGAAATTGAAAAACTTGAACCTTTGCCAAAAAACTTTCCTCGGGGTAAAGTTTGAACCATTCCCTTTCCAAATCAAAATACAAATTGGGTTCACTGTGCAAAATTCAGTACCAGAGAAACAAATATGACGCTATATTTCCTGACACTTAAAATTCAAAATGGCCACCATTCCTGTATTAACCCTTTTGGGGGAAAAAGTAAAATTTTTGATTTTCACAACTTAATTTACCACAAATGGGCTCTAACAAGCAATAGACTGAAAATGTATTGCTAATGGTTGAGTCTGAATATCTTTCCCAAAGGTGCTTGCTACCTTAAACATGTGCATGAGTTGCAGAGAGTTAACAAGATAGCTGCTTCAAACCAAAATTTTCACTTCTGGAAAATAATATCTGTTAATATATATGTTGACCAGAAGTACGATACACTTGAAATTGAAATTTACCCAAAATATTTTTTTAAATCTAGTCTGTAAAGTTTAGCAACATCACCTTGACAGATACTTGCATGTCTCTTTCACATTATTTCAAAACGACAAATTTATTATTTGATCTTTTAGAGAGGTCTGTGAAGATTCGTGGAAACTAAAGGAAATAAAACACTCTGTCCAGAGTTATCAATTACTAGGTGACAAGGAAACCAATATATTTAATATCTCATTCCCAAGATAAAAATAATTAACTTTAGGACTGGCCTCTCTGTTTGGCAAAACAAAACCTTCAAGGATCTCCACCAATTTAAACTTATTGTGTGCTAAACATGACTAGCAAGTACAAAATCTATGAATACTGTGTCTCGAGAGAGAGAGAGAGAGAGAGAGAGAGAGAGAGAGAGAGAGAGAGAGAGAAATTACAGATACCATAAAACTGTATGGCTCTGTTAAATTGTCTTGATACTCATCTAAAATGGGTAAATCATATCTCTGTTAAGTTTTCTGAACTAATGCCATTTATATTGAAATCAAAGACAAAAAACTTGTTTCTCAAAAAATTACAGAAATCAAACAGGAAAACTGCCACATTTTCATTAAATCCATGCACTGGAACTGAAGTGATGAGCACATCTTAAGTCGGAAGGGAGAGGGGAGGGTTTTGGCAAGTCAGACTTTACGATTATAAATGTTTAATAATATACTTGGCACCTCCTGGTTTCAGACTGAACTGGTCAATTTTGTGGTAGATGTCTTACAGGATTTCTTCGGTAAACACAACCAGAGGCCCACTTGTTCCACAAGCTATGCTAATGTTGCTCACATGAACTGCCATGACGGTGAGTTTCTCTAATGACCATTATACCTACTACACTCTGTCTTGTAACTCACAATAAAAGTCAAGAGTGGTCCAGAATCTGCAAAAGTACACTAAAAAAAGATCTATATGTGAAATTTCAGTATTTACAAGAAATTAGATTCATAAAGGGATCCATTTATACTGATGTATACGGACACCAAACACTGACGTCAGTGAAATTATAGTACATGGTAGGTTCAGTATTTAATGTCCTGCACATACTGCATGTCTAAAGTACTGATACCTGTGGTGTCCACTGTACCTGTGAAAACTTCTCGATCATTTTCTCTGCTCTGTGGAAGCCATTTACGGGATACTCATGCCAGGACATTTCAAATGGCTACCTTCTGGTCTTTTGAGAACACTTCACAGAAGTGACAATTCACTGAAATAATTCCAAACACAGTCTCTGTTTATTTATGATCGTTTATCTTTTGTTTCCTGTGAGAAGTAGTTTATTTGAATCGAATCTCAGGACTTAAAACATCTCTGCTTCTGTTTAACAGATCTCAGCTCTAACCCTGCTTGTTAATAAACGACATAAAACTCCAATGGCATAATTTCCCATATATGTCAGATGTTACACCATCGAGTACTTTAATGTCTTGTCTGGAAGCTGGGTTTGAATCAACATTTTGCGAACAGTACAAACTCATCATTTCGTGATCGGCACATTACACATTACTGAACGACTTCCTTCGGAAACAAAGAAAAACTAGGCTTACAACGTCACAGAGATGGCATGTTTACAGGCTGTCCAGGCAGGAGGCGCCGGCTAGTGATACACAGAGCAGACTGTTGATAGTTCGTTTTCACTGCTAGCAGTACCTATACGATGTGTATTATAAACACACATGTAGACAAAGAGATCAATCTGCTATGGACTGCACTGTTGTCCTTAACGGTGCTCATGGCCAGTAGTGGATATGTGCGCTCAAACAAGCGATTGAATGTTACTGTCGTATGTTACATTACTGTTCCTCAACTGGAGAGCCAAGCTACTGTTATCAACAGCTGCAACATTTTCTCTCCTTATCAATATTAACATAAGGGGTCCAAAAGAGCAAGCAACTCAGAAGTACACAAGTATCTTCATAATATTATTCTTCTGTACTTTTGCTCTGTTTTCTTTACACTCCTTCATAGTAAAGGTTGATCAAAATGGGCAATTTAGCTGTTGTTTTTATCAGTACCTTGACACTACAATTGTGAAAATTCTGGTGAATTTCAAAATAGCTTGGAATTACAACGTGCTTGGGTGATTAGAAAAACGTTTCTGGCGATAGAAAATAATGCCAACTGCATCCATCGCAAATGATCTCCTTTGATAGATTTAGCAACAATTTGACCCAATATGACGTCCACTGTTCCCACTTACAGAACATATTCAGCGTACGAAATACCAATCGTTGTACTGACCCATACACATGCACCGAGAAAAGACCTATCGTTAGCGTTCTGTGCAGTTTCATCCCTGATAAAGACACAAAAAGAATATTCAAGCAGTCAGTGTACAGGTGAGTTTTTCAATGGAAGGGTGGCAACACTGACGATGTTGACTGTGGCAAAGTGAATGTCGTATTTGGTTAAATTGTTGCAAAATTTCTCGAAGCAGAACATTTGTAATGAATGCAGGTGGCGTCATTTTCTATCTCAAGAAACGTTTTTCTTATCACCAAAGCACACTGTAATTCCAAGCTATTTTGAAATTCAATGTATTTTGGATTTTTGCAAGCAATACTTGGTAGTAGTGTGTTAATCCTGTCTCCTCAAAGGTCTTGATGTATCACTGATTGCACATAGAAGAATCATGAACCCTTGTAATTTATGGGGCCTGGTTCTTCTTTCTTGATTAAACCCTACCTCCATGATTGGCATTGGATGAGACAAAAATTGCAACAAGTTGACAATGACATGTTGATTGCAGACTGGGATATTGTCCTGCCCACGTCACTGCACCATCTGGACAGCTTTATGTTAGACTGTTATCTTGTAAAAGAGCTCTTGCACAGCTTGTTACGAGTTGGCACTCCACAAAGTCTTGATCTTCTCCATTCCCTTAGTTCCTTAAATCGCAAATTTGATGGATTATTCCACTTGATCACAGGGGTGAGCTGAGTGTAAACAGATGGCTCACTAGTGTGGCTTGCTACTTGTGCCATACATGAGTGTGTCTGGACTTTGATAGAAGAGGAGGTATGCATCACACACAAGCCTTCGCAAGTGTTCAGGCATGTCTTTGATCTCAGTCTTTTTGATCTTGTCATCTTGCAACCACGTTACAAAATCTGGTAGGTGTGTTACAGCTGGGATATTGTGGCCATCTTCTTCACCTGAATATTTTACAGTAATTCATATTTGTTAACATTTGTATCCTATAAATGTAGGTCCATCTGGCACTTTTCAAGCTCAGTCGATTGATCCTGAGATCTATGCAGAGCAATACTATCAAAAATGTGTTCTGATTGTCATAAATGTAACGTAACATGACCTTCAGGCAATTCCTACGGAAAATGCAGTTTGCAATAATAGTAATAGTAAAAGTTGAGTAGCTTTGGACAGTTATGATAACAGGATTTAGTATTACATTTTGCATTTTTGGCCATGATCGACATCGTTTTGGTTTTTGTAACAGATCTTTAACACAAAAGCAAATGTTTTCTGAAATAACTATGATTTGAAATGTAACAAACAGGACTTTTGCAGGTAACAACATTTATTGCAAGAATTTTCGGATCAGTGTACCTTTCCTGTCTGCCATGCTATCAAAGAAGCACCACTGCTTGTCTTCACCGCTGCCGCTTTTTACAAAAGCCACGTAGTGACTCGTTTCAATGCAGACCACAGCAAATAGCTCCATGCACTGTCTTTCAATCTCACCAGGATTTTCCCGGTAGAAGGTTTTCACATCTTCGGGCAGTGACAGCTCAGTGTACTTGTGATTTTTTCGTTTCTGATGACTGTGTGTCTGTTGGTGTAAATGAACAGATACATGTAGAACACCAAGATATACAGGAGAAATCACTACAACATAATGACATACACGAGAAATCCCTAGCTGGCTTGGTGTTAACCACATTTGGTTATGAAGAAAATCATGCTCAAAGTGTTTACATTCTTGTATTGGAAATCCTAATGTCCATCAGAAGACATACAGAACAACTGTGGGGGAATTATATCAAAAATTTTGAACTTGAATCATTTCAAAGTAAAATCAACAGATGATTTGATTTGTCCACATATAAGAATACCACTTACCCTCTTTGCACATTCTGAACAATACGCCGTTATCTGATCATTAAAACTTTTCGCAGTGTTGCAGTCTCGACACTCATGCTCTGCCAAGCCCTGACAAATGGTGCACTGCCGGGGAACTGAAATTACAATAATGGGAACACAAAATTCAGGTATTGAAAATGGAGTTGAATTCTATGGTCTGTTAATAAAAAAAAACAATGTTGCTGAAGGTTTTATTATCGTTACTGTAATTTCAATGAAAAAAATACATAAATCATTCTTCTTCGCAGCCATTTCTAGCAACTACATACCCATAATACACATTTTACTTCATAACTACCACCTGCCATACAACAGTTGGAGGGAAATGTATTGAGAATGAGAATGGGAACAAGAAATAGACGTGATGATGATATTTTCTTTATCTTTTTCTTGTGTGATCAAAGTATCGTCCATTTGCTGATACTCTGAATTTCCTTTACAAGACAAATCTGGACATAAAATGCATTATTCAAAATACAATGACATTATTTAAATGTTCACTCACATCCATCCAAGACGTCAGTTATGTCCAATGTCAGACTTGGTATGACTCTGTCATACATCTTGTAGTTCTTACCATATCTGGGCATTTGAACCAATAGACAACCAGGCACCTAAAGTGATATAAACACACATGAAAACAGTCCTCTTAAAATTCACAATATTTTCACTAAAAACTGTACTTTTCAGTCAAATTAATCACTTACTCAACAAATTGACTGCAAAATATTGAGTCGTATCTCCAAGGAATACTAGATGCCAAGATAGAATTCGAATAGATCACTGAATTTATAACCGCCGTAAGCTAAATCTCATAATGTGCACGACACATTTTGAAATCTCAAGATCAAAGCATTCTCTCTCGGATTGCCTCATGAGCACTTGAGTAAAACTTTTTGATATCAATCTCACGTATACAGCAATTGAAGAATTCTTCATAGGATACTTTGCATTTCAAAAAGTTGCAATTCATCCAACGTACATCCAAAAAACACCAAAAAGACACACACACACAGAACGCAATCCATCCATCACTACAAGTTCAATGAACACAAAAGTACTAACCTCAACAAGCTTAATATCTGAGACTAAAAATGATTGCTCAAAGAGCTGTTGCACCGTTGGCAATGATTTGCTTTCATCTCTTTCCATGAACATCTGATAGAAAAAAAATGAATGCTCCTCACCCCGACTATCCCTGCAAAAAAAAAACATGGTGATCTGCCTTAGAAAACAAACTGTTGATACAAATGAGTCCGCAATATTTTATACGCAATGACAGGAAATGAAAGTGAAAGCAACTTTGAGACTAGCGGGAAATTCGATAAGCAATAAGATATGTGTTAAAGGGCCAGCAGCGGTAACTTTTCTTTCACTATTTTTGTTCTGTATATCAATAGCATGTTCTTCTTCTACTTCCCAGAGCATGTTGGAACATCAACTATTTAGCTCGTGAACACAGAATCTATGTGTAAAATGCAGTGTTATTGTTCAAAATGTTGTACACAATTCACTTCAAAATGTTGTACACGGACATGCACTCCACACATACCAGTTACACAACATCTCAATATGCAGTAAAAATTTGTTCTTACCTCACTTTTACATATGGTTCAGATTTGAAAATTTGGTGCACCGTGTTGAGGAACTCCTCGGGGTCTTTTTCTTCTGTGGTCAGGCCAGATACAGAGCCAAACTTGTCAAGCAGTTCGCGGAATTTAAGAACACGATCCGCCCTGACAAATCCATGTCTGTTTTGAAATAAAATACACATTCCATGTGTTAACTGATGCCAGGAATAAATTAAACGGATAGAATCAACCACAAGGAAAAAATTTTTGTAACTTCGTCTTTGATGACACATAAAGCAACAACTTTCTAAATCAACAAGCCTTGAGATGTGGAAATATTTGCAAACTTCACAGTAATTAATGTAGACATATTAGGGAATTTTACAGCTTGCTTTTACTAGTTTCATTACCTGGTAACTACACTGCTTTTACAGTTTTTCAACCATACAGCAATGATAAAAGAGGACCCTTGAACTGTAGCATGTCAACATTGGCAAGAGTGCCCCATAGTGTTTATGATTTCTGCACTCTTCAGGGCAAGCTAGAAACTGGGGGTTTTCTTGAGTCAACCCTACCGTACATCAAGACTTATGTGAAATTTTCCAGAGTCCAAATGAAACAAGTCATTGTTGATGACACAGTCCCCACTTGTTAATAATGGGTACTTTGATTACATGTCCTCAGAGAGGATAGAGTCCTCTTCATTAATTAGGTCTGTGATAAAAATACTTTGATACAGATGGCGCTCAATGGCCAAGAATGAGTTCCATGGTGATGAAAACATAAAACCATGTAGGTCATCATCCTAAAGTTCATAAAATGAGTCAACTAGGAATTAATCAACAGGATGTTGCAAAACATTTTTGCATACAATTCTAACACTTAACAGATTATCACTGGTACCATATTTCATAAAGTTTGATGCAGTATTTACAACACTATGAGATCAACATCTGTATCAAGTTTCATCACATTTGACGTTGTATTAATTTGTGCTATATCACCCTAATTAGGAAAGTTCATTACTTATGCAATTACAAATTAATTAAAATGACACTGATAAATGTCTTTTTCAATGTTAAAGCAATGTGAGCTTAACATCGGTTAACATCTGTATAAAGTTTCATGAATTTGATGCAGTACATATTTCTTGACATATCAGCCTACTTACGAAACTTCAATAATTGACATGTTACTGCTACATGACGTGAAACAAATTGACGAGCGTATGTATGAAATAGGTCAATGTCAACTTTGAATGATACTGGTGGAAATATGTCTGAGTTATGGCTCTGTACATGAAACATCGTAATAAAATGGCTGCCTAGCAACCATATTGGATCGTATCACATAAAAAATCAACGTACATATGTATGACATAGGTCAATGTCCTTGTACCAACTTTGAATAAAATCAGTTGAGATATGCCTGAGTTATGCCTCTGTATATGAAAAATCGTAACAAAATGACCACACAGCAGCCACATTGGATCGTATCACAAAACAAATTGACGTGCATATCTATGACATTGGTCAATGTCCTTGTACCAACTTTGAATAAAATCGGTTGAGATATGCCTGAGTTATGCCTCTGTATATGAAAAAATTGTAATAAAATGGCCGCCTAGTGGCCATATTGGATTGTATCACAAAACAAATCGACGTGCATATCTATGAAATTGGTCAATGTCCTTGTAGCAATGTTAAATAAAATAGGTTGAAACATGTCTGAGTTGTGGCTCTGTACATGAAAAAATCATAATAAAATGGCCGCCTGGCGGCCATATTGGATCGTATCACAAAAAAAATTGACGTGCATATCTATGACATTGGTTAATGTCTTTGTACCAACTTTGAATAAAATCAGTTGAAACATGTCTGAGTTATGGCTCTGTACATGAAAAAATCGTAATAAAATGGCCGCCTGGCGGCCATATTGGATCGTATCACAAAGAAAATTGACGTGCATATCTATGACATTGGTCAATGTCCTTGTACCAACTTTGAATAAAATTGGTTGAAACATGTCTGAGTTATGGCTCTGTACATGAAAAAATCGTAATAAAATGGCCGCCTGGCGGCCATATTGGATCGTATCCCAAAACAAATCGACGTGCATCTGTATGACATATGGAGTAATCCTTGTACCAAGTTTGAATGAAATCGCTTCTTGCATCTCTGAGATATCTGTGTGAACGGACGGACGGACGCACACACGCACGCACGCACGGACGCACGCACGGACATGACCAAACCTATAAGTCCCCCCGGACGGTGTCCGTGGGGACTAACAAACTTGAGTCAGTAGTGGCACATTCAATTTGGCTTAGAGGACCCCCTGACAATACATAACACCACCATGCTCTAGCAATCATAATTCACTTACTTTCTCAAGGGATTAACAATGCCGCTCTTAAGGATGTTTTGGACTTCTTCAAACTGTTGGAGGTCGCTGCCACCCATGTCTCTGAGTATGAGCTCATCAAAGGCCAGACTGAATGCAAACATGCTGTAGAGGGTTGTGTCCAAGTAGCAGGAATTGTGGTGGCCCTGGATTCCCTTTCCAAAGCCAATGAGCTCTGGAGTCAACTCGTCTGGAGGAGCAATATATTCCTCAACCATCGGAGAGTCATACTGTCCAAACGCTTTTACAAGGAATGACAAAATGACAAAAGGAGGGTTATTCCAGTTGGTCTTATGGCACCAATGTAGACATTATTGGATATGAAATTGTGACATCACAGTGCAGTGCACATGGAATAATTAACAGTTTGCAAGCAATTGTTAACCTGTTCACCCCCAATTCCCAGTGAACAGGTCTACAATCACCATTGATAACAGTGGTTTGGGGTCAAACCATGGTGGTAAAAGGGTTAATACAAAGATACTTTATATCCAAAACCTGATGTGACTTGCTGAACATGAAAATGATGCAACACAGCTATCAGCATGAGTATTTAAACTATGTTGTAGATGAGGTGCTTAATAAATTTTCTTTGCTGTAAAAGGACACCACAAGGCTTGCTTAATAAAAGGCCATACAGTTTACGATAGAATAACAATGTAATTTTATTATGCCCATTAGTAATAGCATAAATGAGAACCATGCTTTGAATATTCATGGGGCAAACCATGACTGCTTTATCTGAATTTAGAGCTGTTCATAAAATTTCAATGATATGAAATTATCTGCATTATTATCATTGTTGCACAGGTGCAATGTAATTGTCTTAACCCAAACTGTGTTCAAAATGTCGAGTACAGAAGTGACACCAACTGAAGAATGTCAAGATCATAATCATCTACATTTTGCTTGCATGTTTTTCGGTGTGACTGAACACACATGGACAAAAAATTTACTGTGCAAAAAAGCATGGCTATAATAAAGAAAAGAAACGAGCATTTTTTCACTCAAAGGGTGTTGATATGAGAGTAAATCCTTGGTAGGCATGTACTGCAATGAACACACATCTTTCAAAAGTGAAAATGAAACTAAAGAAAGCAATTGCACAAAGTGAAAAAAATCTAAAGAAAAAATTACTTAAAATAACAAAACTTGGTCATCACAGCATAACACACACAGATTAGGTCTCTTTAGCCTAGCATTTGAGGTGACTTTACTGATTAGACACTCCGCTGTAACAGAAGTGCTTGCATACTTTACTTCAATTTTTATACTTAAATGTCTTCACTTTTTATTCTGTGATAACATCTTTGGACAATCTTAATTTGACAACTAAACATTTTGTCTGTTACATCAACTAGTAAAAGAAACAACAGACAAAAATCAAAAACTACTTTTTGAGAAGTCTGGGTCTCACCTTCACTTAGGGTTCTGTGCCTTGCGCTGTGATTAGTGGCAAATCGAGAATCAGGTCTGACGTTCTTGGAGAGAACGAAGATACCCCTGCGGGGCGGACAGTCGAAAAGTCGAATTCCTTTAAATGTACCGTCTGTACAGCCAGTAATCTCTTCTTCCTGGACAACAGAAGTACAACAAATTCTTTTAGTGTTTAAGCTGAGCTTTGTGATTCTCTGCGATGTGAATCATCATTTCCAGGTAACCCACTTCACATATGAACAAGTCATTGACAATGACATAGTTCCCGCTTGTACTTGGAAATTTGTCAGTGCAAGTAACTGAACTGAAGTCAATATGATGCGCATGAAGAAAGAAATGAGGATGCCAAAGCCCTGTCTGTAACTGATGCCAATATTGGATTGGATTGTAAACAAGTAAACATTAGCATGATGGCATGGTACCTGTTTGTGACTGATGCCCATATTGGATTGGATTGTAAACAAGTAAACATTAGCATGAATAGCATTTTACCAAGTTTAACAGAATTGGGTATATGATGCACTGGCTCTTCAGAGGTCAAAATCCAACCTGTCTGCAATAAACTGGTCCAGGCATGTCTAAGTAACGGCTCTTGACATAAAAAAATTAGAAGGCCAGATATGAGCAAAAAAGTCCCTGTGTTCAGTACAGAAGATACTTATTATAATTAGCTATTGATACTGCTGAATGCCTTTCTTGACTGTTAAATCTTGGTATGATAGACATCTGCAGCAAGTTTCATCAGATTTAGTGCAGTCATTCATGATATAGATCTCTAATTAAAAACGTTCTACTCTGTTTAAAGGCCCGACTTTACTACAGAAAACAAATATGGTTGGTTCATACAATGGTGGTGAAAACACAAAGCCAATCTGGGCTGCCATCCTAATTACAAACAATCATTAAATAAGTTAATTGGTATTATTAATTGACAGAATGTTGCTAAACATTTTTGCAATCCATTATAAGAGTGACAGATTATCATCTGTACCAAGTTTCATAAATTTGATGCAGTGCTTCTAGACATTCACCCCAACACCAAAAATTCATTATGTATGCAAACTAGCAATTACTTTAAATGATACCACTAAGTGTCATTGCAATTTATTACAACACTATATGAATCATCATCTGTACCAAGTTTCATCAAATTTTGTGTGGTATTTGTGGACATATCAAACTAATTAAGAGAGTTCATTAAATATGCAAATTAGCAAATAATTAACATTACACTGATGGTCATCTTTATTCACTGTTAATGCAATGTGAGCTCAACATTTATACCAAGTTTCAGGAAATTTGATGAAACATTTCTTGACATATCAGCCTAATTACAAATATTCATTAAATGTGCAAATCGGCAATTAATTGACCTGATATTGCTACATGTCTTTGCATAATATTACAACACTATAGGACTAAAATCTGTACCACGTTTCATCAAAGTTGCTGCAGCATTTCTCGACATATCACATTAATTATGAAAGTTCATCAAATATGTAAATTAGCAATTAATTTACATGATACTGCTTAATGTCTTCAAACAGAATTACTATACTGAGAGATCAACATCTGTATCATGTTTCATGAAATTTATGGAAGTATTTCAGGACAAAGCACACTAATTAGGAAAGTTCATCAAATATGCAAATTAGCAATTACTAAATATGACACTGCTAAATATCTTTGTACACTATTACAGGACTTTGTGCTAAAGATCTGTACCAAGTTTCATCAAATTTGCTGCAGTATTTCTGGACATATCACCCTAATTACAAAATGTCTTTGCACACAGTTACAGCATTGGTACATTCATCAAATTGGAGTCCATGTTTCTTGACATATTACCGCAATTATGACAATTCATTAAATATGCAAATTAGCAATTAATTGACACGATACTGACATATGACACTGTGTGCTATTAGAGATCAGTGTGATCAACACAACAGCGTGACTGTACACAAAGTTTCATCAAATTTGGCAGAGTCTCCAGACAGAGCTCTTTTTCAAAAATCAATAATTATGCAAATTAGCACTAATTATGCATGCCATACCTAAAACAATAGACATGCATATGCATGACACTGTGTATTATACTTGTAACAAGTCTGAAAGGAATTGGCTTAGGCATTTCTGAGATATCTCTGTGGATGGACCGACAGACAGACGGACGGACATATGCATGGACGAATGGAACCAAACCATAAGTCCCCTGGACTTCGTCCACGGGGACTTATAAGCCAGGGTGAGCACATCAACAAGTGAGTTTCAGCTACGCTAACATTCTTGATTGGCCCAATGCATTCAACAAGAACTTAGTCTTAAGTTACCCAGACTGCACTTAGCTCTCATCTTGGGAACAACTGATCTATCATGTAATTACTATGTTTTGAGACAAAGTCACAGACAATATAGCTTCAAGGTTATGTAGAAGCGGCTTTTGAAGTCCCTCCTTAGGGCCCTGTCACACCTTGACGATATAGCAAGCGTATGCAGACGTATCAAAATTCTCTAAAACGCCGGCTTGCTGAACTAACGGTGGATTTTTTCAATTTTGGGCGTATACATAGCGTATTCATAACATACTCATAGGTTGAAAATACGTTTTTGGTACGCTATACAATTATCTTGATGCATTTTGACTTATGAGTAACTTACATGTAACGTGTGTGAACGTGTGTCAACGAGCGCATAACCTACCTACAACTTATGGCACGTGTGTGTGGGACGTATGAGCCATACGCTGACATAGCTGGAAAAGTTCAGTGCATGCACTAAAGTTTTTGACGACTTTGCCATACTACAACGTATACCAGCATTCTTCAGCGTGCTCTTGACTCATACAAAACTTACCCATAACGTATTCAACATATGCCGAGCGTATTCGCCAAATTTTTCATACATTGGCATACGCTGGCTAAATCGTCAAGGTGTGACAGGGCCATTAGTAATGACCATGAACTGTGACTTCCATGTCTCGGATCAGTTTATGGACAAATACAATGCAAATGATACAAATCATGGTTCACACTCAATAATAAGGTGGGATTTTGAATGCCACTTCAACATAATCTGCAACATGTTGAAGCTATACTTTCAATGCCTATGTCTCAAAACACAATTACATTATGGATCAGTTGCTCCCAGGATGCATCACTGTTGTCTGTATCGAACCATCTTGCTCAGATAATTTTGAATGGAATTTTCCCAGACTCTGCAGTGGTGGATAAGAGCCCCCACAAGGTCTGGGTTACTGAGACTACAAGAACTTGCAAACTAGATTGCCCAACTTGTGGACACATGTTGATATTGATCGAGGGGCCATCAAACATTGGGCAGATTTGCTCACCCCTGATGGGGGGAACAAGTTCACAACATTATCATCTGTACAGAGACTTTCTTGTAGACATGCAAAATTAAACTTTAAGGATGCCCACCAATTCCACTCCCACAGCGTCTTTTTCCGTATCGGGTAAGATCCCCATCCATTTGATGACCCCATACTTTGGAGGGTCACCCATGATTTCCACCATGCTGCCAATGCTCATAGTTCTGTGTAAAGAGACTCGGTTTCTCTCGTCCTTTTTCTCTGCCTGGTCAGTGAATACCGCATCTTGATCAGCTGACTGATCCTTTGCACTTGGGAAGACTGGAGGGCTGTCCATTGCCCTAGCAGTCGGAGAGTATGAGTCCGAGTAGCTCCGTTGCAACCTGTGGTCAGAACTTCTGTCAGGTGCGGTATTGCTACGAAGTTCATGTGACAACCCTTTTGAAAAGTAGTGAGGCGTTAACAGCTTTGGACTTGGTGATCTCAACAAGTAAGCCGGCGGGTCGGGAGAATCATCTGAATAGTCCCGAGATAGACCTCGCTTTCCAGTCCTTGCACCTACATCATGATGGACAAAATAGGAAAAATAAGATGGTTATGAAAAGTACAATGGAAAGCAGTAAGAGAATGAAAATACAACCAAAGTCAAACATTATAAATAAATTGTGGTTACAAAAAAATAATTTTGGGCAAGCTTGCTATCTGTGCAGTGTGAAATGAGTTGGCCAGACATTTCACTATATACTACATTGTTTTCGGAAGGGTTTATGGATCTACACACCAGAAACAGCATGGCAAAGGTATAGAGGTTGAATTTTGTTTAGATTACGTCATGTTTCAGTGATCAAATTAATTCAAAGTTGAGACATTTTCATGATGGGTGAGAGTACGTCAACTTGATACATATGCATAGGTCAAGCACAAAGCTTTTCAAAATGACCAAAAAAAGCTCCTTTCAACAAAGTCCTGGTAATTTATCACTCAGTGCAGTAAATTTGCAACTCACGTCATATGTTACAGACACACTCATCCTGTGCTGTTCTATGATATGAAAATGACAAAACCAATTTTGGTAAAATTGTGCCTGCTGATTTCACACCACTTCAAATCATGCAAATAAAATGTGAAATGCCTGTGCATTCAACTGATGACATTTGCATAGTGCAAAAGTTACAGTGCTATGACAACATGGACAAACATAACAAGGCTCTCAATACATACCAGGATTTGTTGGCTTTGAGCTGTCTTCTATGCTTACACGCAAGTTTCCATGGTTTGGTTTGGTTGGATTCTTATATGTGGGCGATCTGCTTATATTTTCATAAGTTGGGTTTGGTTGAGGTGCCATATACTCATAGTCCGAGTCTCTACCTCGATCAGGTGTCTGAACGTAGAATGTTGAGTTTGTTTTTTGAGGAGCGTCCTCGGCGTTATCACCGTCTGTATAAAACACAGAATTTCTGGCCCCATCACTTGGGTATGCCACACCTGGAATTCGTTTAGAAGGTTCCTCAGGAATCGCTCTGTGCATTCCGTCGCTCAGGTGCCGTCCGACGAGCTTTGTCGCCGGCACTCTACTTTCCTGCTCTTTCTTCTTCTCATATTCTCTGAAAAGTTCTTCCTGTTCTTTCAGGAGATCTCCTTTGCTCATTCCAAGTTCTTTAGAAGCTTCGTTGAGCACGTCTGACAGATTGCTCGATGTAGCAGTTGCACTGTCTGGCTTAGCCGCTGAAGAGAAGGCAAAATTTCATTAGATTATCATGTACTTGTCACCTCAGACATAATTCACTATCAACCCTGTCAGATAATACAGCACTGCGCAATCAAATTTAGTAAAAATATCAAAACCATTTAATTTTTGCTAAACTATGGCAACATGTCAAGCAATTTACTTTTCAATATTATTTACTTGGGTCTTCCTTGCTTGTTATGTACTGAATGCATTTGCAGGCCATCTCCTTACACATTTTCTACCCTTAAAATATCATGTTTCACAGTTTATTTCTAAATGGCTGTATATTTTTAAACATGACCATTAATTCTGACTGCAAATTACTATAATTGGTGAGTAGACAATGACGCCTTTGAGACAGATAGGAATATATCTGCTGATATGAATGTGACAAAATCAGAACATTTTTCATTAGCTATCACAGTCGGGACATTTTTCACCAGTGCCTGCCATTATGGAGATTTCTGAATCACTATCAATATCAGATACAAATGTTTTTTTATCCACGACTCACTGATGAATATTTCTCTAAGATATGCAATATACCAGGCTTGTTTCATGTGAAAGGGATTACCATACAATACTTCTGAAGGTTTTCATATATATGAATAGCATTAACAAGTAATCTTCACCCTGTCACTGGAAAGATTGGTTCATACCTATCTATTGCTTTCTGTAGCAAAGATTAACCCTGACCCTAGGTAAGAGGTGTGCAATGGTTTTTTTTAGGGCAAATTCCTGGTTTTATACACCCACAATCCCTGTGGTCCCTCGGTGATATGTGCAAAGTACAAAAAAATTATTTACTTACAAAATCTCATTCATATGATAATAATTTGGACATCTTACATGCACATGGGTGTAGCATATACTTTGCTGAGCAAACAAAGTTATTTTTTTCTTCTGGCAAATCAAATTTTTGAATTGTGGATCAAAGTTTTAACAGAGCGACAAACATGCATGCATGCAAACAGAATATAGATTAGAAACCACAAAAAAGGTTCCTTAATGTGATGTGAGTGTTAGCTACACAAAACTTATAATCACACCCCTTGGAGTTGGATCATCAGTAGGAACATAATTACGCAATAATTCTGATGTGGCATTGGGAACATGATACCCAGTTTCTTTATAGATCTAGTGCCATCCTGACAAAATGAAAACACTGGCACCTTGCACAAGGCTTGGGTATTAAACATCATTCTATACAGCTTATCCGGTTTTTTTTACCACTTTTCCAGTCTGAAATACTTCCCCGACTGGGCCACTTGCACATTACTCACTTTTGCTGCGGGTGGCATAATTATATTGCTGTTTGTCCGCCGCCCTGCCGGAGTCTACACTTCTCCTTATGAGTTCAGACTGGGCCCTGGCCAAAACACCCCTTGGCTGGGAGTGGGTTTTCACTGGAGCTGTAAAGCGGTAGTAACGTTGACGATAACAATGTTATTTGCTGACTCACACATGCGAGTGAGTAATTAACATTAGCATTTGGGAACACGATTATTTCATTTACTGGTGAAAGTATACCTGCCATGCCCTGTACAAGGGACATGTACTTGACAAATCGAGAAAGCAGACATGAACTTCCAAGTTTCTACGCTACAGAACAAATTCATATCAAATTTTTATTCAGATAGAACAGGTATTTAGGGTCACACCTCCCAAACCGAAACCATAGACATCTGCAATTTTGGAGGCATTCAAACTATCTGAACTATTCCATTCAATAGCGTATGCAAAATGCCCCTGAATGGCTTCCTTTGATATATAACATGCATGAGTTACGGAACAAACGCATGCAGTCAGTTCAAGCACATTCATGAATAGAACATGCAAAAAGAAAAATTTGAAGGCTAAAAATAAAATAAATGTCGGCATTTGAAATTGGCCGAGGGAGGGACAATGTCGGTATGTACTTTGATATTGTCTAGGTTTGCAACGTCAAATACAATAGTATAACCATTTGTTCAGTTGCTATGACTTGCTCAAATTCACCTCCGTACAGTTTGTTTGGGCACATCAAAACTTGGCAGAATGGGAATTCCCTGAGAAGAACTTTTCTGATAAGTCTCGGTATTGTTGACTCTATCAATCATACTAATCTGCCAAACAAATCATGTCACACATTTTTTTAACAGAGGAAATGATGCAAAGTGACCATTGTCCCATTGTGTGTCAACTCTGTTGGGTATTTCCGACTTGTCGGCTGGCAACACGCCAAGTTCTGCTTTGCCCCCTGTACCTATATCTCAGAACTGCAGTTCAAATCATGACAACATAAACAATTTCAAGGTGAACAGTGGATTAAAATTATCAAACTGGATTGCCGTAGAAAACTTTCATATTTTTTGATTGGATGTTAAGGAAAATCACAATTGCTGAGAACTGCATCATGAGTATGTTTAGAAAAGTCTGAATGACAGAGTATGTTTTATTGGTACAATTACGACAATATTACTCATTTTTTTTTTATCAGACAAGTACTTATATCAACACTTGTAAAGTTGAAGTAAGAATGTTATTGATCTGATAACAGGAAGGCACATCACCTTAATAGTAAATTTCTGTGACCAGCTGACAATAGTAAACACAAACACTACAGATCTGTGAGTTTATCAGTCTAAAATTACCAATAATAATATCCCTCATGTTCCCTCACAATATTGTGAAACTACTAGTTCCCTTCAAGATTCAGGCAAGATCAATATACAATTCAAAAAATTACAAGACATGTTAAGTTTAAGATTTCAAAAATGTCCGCCCATCACCATTAGCAACGCTGAAAACAAATCTTCATTATAACCTTATTATGACAGTCTGGGTACAAGTTCATCAAAGTGAACAAATGATCATTGAAATTAAAGATGAAATTTTCCCAAAGTGTCACTCTGAGCATCAAATTAGAAATTCTTACCATTTGTGTCTTCGAGGTGACATGCTGGGAGCACCGCATCAATCGGTACTAAGGTAGCGTGATCCTTCCTGGCTTGGAACAGTTGCTCTCCTTCATATTTTCCACTGCCTTTTCCAGCTGGGTTATCCTTCAAGCGAAAACCAGGAAAAGACATTTTCCTATATGACTGTCGACTTGGTGAGATTTGTAAAATTCTTATCATTATGAAACTTTCAATAAAGAGGGACAGCGCATCAATTGAATAAGTATGGCACAGTGCCAAAACATGGACTCCAGAACTTACAAAACCATCATACCATGTATCATCTCCTCTGAAGGTTTTTGACGGCAATCTCATTGTTAAGAAGATTCAAATGTTTGTCCCATATTTGACATTTTATGAGGCACGTTATTTTGAGGATTTGTAAAACTTGTGAGGTGTATGAAAGTCAATGTCGCCTCAATAATTATCAAAGTATCACACTTCAACAAAGGCAAATACTAACAAACATTTCTTTAAAATTTTGACATTGAAGTTCAGGAATCAAGCTACTAATCTTGGATGTATACTTTGTTTCCAAAAGTACCGTGTCCAAAGTTACACATTAATGACATATTGTGAGAAGATTATCATTGTAGGTGGTTGATCACAAATGCAATGGGTTATTAGATCTGTAAACTGTTACTGCCATCCATGAAATCGTTGCTTTTGAGAATCTACTGCTGGCAGGCAACATTTGAAGCAACATGGTACATTTTGGAAACCAAGCATGTAGCCTAGGTTTGGTCTAGTAGATCCGTTATTGGAGGCAGGGCCGGTTACCTTTTGTGGGTACAGCCCTGCCTCAAGTCATGGGTCTGGTAGTCTACCTAGGTTTGCAATCAGAGAATCCAGTTCAGTGCATAATCAAATTTATGCTGAAATTGGCAAAAGAAAGCTTACCAGCTCAATTCCTACGTATTTCTCTCCTTTAAGTTTCTTTGGCGTGCCGATGTATCTCACAGTTCCGTATTCTTGTCTTTCTTTTCCATCCTCCGCAGCACAGAAAATCACAACTCTCATTCCTATATGCATTTCAGTGTCACCATGGTTTTTACCTGTCCTAGATCTATCATCCCTAGGTTTGTGAACATTTTCAGTGTGTCCTTCAAATGTAAGTTTTTGAATGCTGACAAAAACACCACAGTCCTGCTCACAACGAAAGAATTGCTGTTTGCGAAATACTCCATTGGTGGTTCCTTGGCCTTTGTCATGCTAGGAATGCAAATAAAAAATATAAGCGTTACGTAACAGGAGTCAAAAATGGTAAATTTGGGAAATTTTGACATTCATTGTGAAACTTGACATGCTTAGTAACTAACATTTTGAGGTAGTAAAATAAAAACACATAAACATATATAAAAAGAAAATGAATGTATAATTTACCCTCTGGCTTTCTGTGATGGTTATTTTATATTAATTTACAACAAAAATTATGTATGCATAGATGATGGCACTTCAGTGTTTCTGTGATGAAATGCTGAATATATGAATGTATATATGTATGTACGTAAGTATTAATATATGTATGTATGTATGTATGTATGTATGTATGTATGTATGTATGTATGTATCTATGTATCTATGTATGTATGTATGTATGTATGTATCTATGTATGTATGTATGTATACATATATGTATATATATGTATGTATGTATGAATGTATGTATATGTATGTACGTACATATTCATATATGTATGTATGTATGTATGTATGCATGTATGTATATATATGTATGTATGTATATGATTCATTTATATTAATTTACAACAGTTTATGTATGCATAATGATGGCACTTCAGTGTTTCAGTGACAAAATGAATATTTGTATGTGTATATGTGTGTGTGCGTGTGTGTGTGTCAGTATGTATGTCAGTATGTATGTTGGTGCATGATACATATAAACAAACACTGCGACGGCTTTGACATAAACCGTACATCAAGACTCATTTCTATGTACCTGGGTACTAGTCAGAAGGTCTACAGCCCCTGTCTCTCGTTTTATCAATTTAACCGCTGTGTTTTGAGCCAAAGCTGATACACAAGCTGCCCCCTTTAAGCTTTAGGAAGGAGACCTCTTAAGAAAGGATAACTTTTCAATAGTCGAATTGCAGATCCTGAGGAAGTGCCAGTGATCATGTAATATATAACGGCTGATCATTGATGCTTGAAGACCCTAGACACAGGCTAAACAAGCTTACAGCAAAATGAAAGTAAACATTACGTGCATAGAGCGAAACCGTTCTCATTTCCCATTTGAAGAGATCTTCCAAAATGTTGATACGATTTTTCCATTTCCATTCAAAATCTCTGTTGCAGTTGATGAATGGAAAATACTGGGGTTTTTGTTATACAAATATGTGTGCACCATTATAGAGAATACCTATTGATAGCATGTCTATCATTTTCACTTTTGTTTCATTGATAGACCGGCGTATGATCCAGTTTTATATAAGGGGGTGTTACACCTTGATCTGTTTACAATATTAGGGCCTGTTTACACACATGTACTGTACCGAATATGTATACAAAAATTTGTTGTGCTTTGGGTATTTTCCTTACGACAGGTTGATTATTGATTTATATACCACACCTATTACATATCAATGTATAATATGCAGAACAAGCTACAGTCTAAGCCTGGAGTCTCCATGAGAACGGACTACACCTGATCTTTAATTTTAATTTTAAATATTAGTTGTTCATAAAAATTCAACAAAAAAATATGTAGAGTAAAAGTATGCACTGGTTGCCTGGTACAGTTCTGATGCACAAAGGTGTGAATGAGTGCTCTTTCATCAGGAAGTAAAGAACGCTAAATATTAATGGTTATGTAGCGCGACTGGGCAAGGCTTGGGTTTTCCCCAGTGCTATTCTTGACCTATAAATAGTATCCAGTATGTACAATGCCCTGCGTATCCTTGTCACACTCTATATTAGACAACAAACATGTTCTCACTTCTCTAAACCAAGGCGTCCTTTCTACTGACACACAACGACGAGAGAAGTTTCCCTCAACCCCTTAGATTATTAGTCAAATCCTAGTCCCGGGAACTGTGTTGAAATTTGGGATGAACGTAATTTTCGGTCATTGCTAATTCCTGACACTGCTATGAATGATTCTGAGCATGTGATATTGTGTCGACTGGACTGCGTCGCACTACCATTGTACCAATATCGGTACAGTAACATTCGCCAAACTTGCACACGAGGCAATCGCGTATTCCAATGACAAAACTTTCACATATTGATATTAATTCATTTACTTTTATAAATTAAACACTTTTAACTTTGTGTGGATACAGAACAATATATCTGCAGTATAAGCTGATGGATGCTTATGCAACGCCTCCGTCAAATCGATGCATTTGCAAATGCAAAACAATTGGTAGGGTTTGGAGACTCCGTTACCCTATGCCTTTGGCACAGCAATGCGTAAAACTGTTAGAAACATCAATATTCATTCTCACCAACAGTTCAACGCCAAAGTGTGTTCCTGACGCTCCTGGCAGCGGTCCCTTGTACCTTACTTTCCCGGGCGCTTTATGAACCAACGTCGGGATCTCCACAAGCACACGAGAGTCAATCTTGATCGAGAGTCCCCAGTCGAGTTTCTTTCTATCGACGTACAAATCATATCTTTCTCTAAGGGTCACCAATGCCAAAAGCAAGTCCTTTTCTTCTGTCGATATCCGTGCAACTTCGTTGTGTGAACATTCGAGGCGTATGTTGTCATGATCAAGCGAACGGAATTTGAGTTTCTCTCCACCTGGTCCAGTAATAACACTCGTGTGAGGCCTGCCAGCATCTCTCGCTCTGACCTCTACAAGTTCGAGCAGTGTACCCCCCAGAACCTGTCTATCCTTCGCTTCTGGTCGATTCACCAAAGCTGTTTTACCTTGCCTGGGCACAATTTGATCCTTGAGCAGAATAAAGTATGGACTCAGTCTCCTACTCATTCTGTCTGCACATATTTCTTTGGTTCCAGAGATGGCCTGTTACATTATCAGCACAGAGACCAGTAGATACAGTGCACAGCTGTCGGTCAAAGATGGAAGTCACCGTGCGGCGGATGTACCGTCGTCGGGCGTCTGTATCCCTACGCTCAATAAAGTCCACCGACCAGTGTAAGCGCGTACCTGCTTTAGGTAAATTCTGAAGACAGCATATCACGTAGAGAAACCTTCAAGCTGGTAGGTGAGCTGAAAATTGCATGAATACTGCAGTTTCACGGGAAACTGATGCGTTAGTAACTTATAGTCAGGGTTGCATTATTTGAAATGTCGCCGACGCATTATACTGTAAATGCCTGCAACGCATGCTCACATACTGGCAATTGCTGGGGAATCCCCAGCCTCGATGCGGTACAGGTGACGTCGCATTTTATCATAGATAGGCTAATAGTTGGATAGTCTGCACTGTAGAGCAGAGTGTACTGTAAAGCTTCAAAACATTTTCTTTCTAATACCTTTCGCATTTTTGTTTGTTTCGTTTTTTTCTGTTCAAACGTGTTGTATTATCGAAGGCTTTGGCATATGTTTTAACGAAATGCTTAATAAAATATTATATATTCCATAATTGTGAATGAACATTTTTAGGTGCATAAGCTTAGACCTTCAGACATTCACAAAATGCGCTACGGAGACAGATTTTTGAATTCTCGATATCGCTAAAATTCATCGCTGGTCTGCGGCTTCTGTGGCCGGGACTCAAACTATGAGATCTTGACTGTAAAATAGCGGGAAATAAAGTGTTATAAATTACAAGTAGAGAAAACTGCATGCTTTAGGGAAAGGCGGTCACTCCGACCATTGCATTAGTCAGGAAATCTCTGTAAGTTAGGTTTTCACTGTGAACGAGAAAATGTTGATTTTTTCCATAAGCACGGTGACTCTTTCATTTTCGAGGTAATAACTATATAATAAGAAACTCTAAATTAAATTTTGTAACTGCGCAGGCACAGCAAACTGGCTACCCGTATGAGAAATTGCACGAACTATAGGGTTTTGTTTAAATGCAGGCCTAGTGTGCTATTCTTGGGTATTTTGAGAAAAAAAATTAGACTCTGAAAAAGGTTAGAGAAAAAGTATCGAAAATTTCCTCTTCCGTTTTAACTCCTCCGCCGGGAAACACGCGAGCCTTTGGCAATCTCCTCACTACACCCCAGTCTGCCAACTTGTACAATATCACTCCTGTAGGCATTTTCCGTGCCACACGACCTTAAGCTTATACAGGCAAACTCGAAAGCATCGAATCCCACTTACTGCCTTCTCGCTTGGCTTCCCTAAAATGCTTGCTGAGAACAGACCTTTCTCTCTCTCCTAATACGAGCTGTAAAATGTCTTTCCGCCTTCTTTTTGCGAACTCTACTGGTGCGCTCTCGGGGGAAATGGGTACCATGCCTATCAAGCGCGTGTTCCTAAAATCAGGGATGAGGCGGTGTGCTTTGTTCATTATCACGTTCCTTGAAAAAAAGAAAAATAAGGCACTTTTCCAGGGAATTGTATAATACGAGTGGAATACCTATCATAAATCCAAACTTACAATTTTTAAAGTTTGAGTACGCTATTTCCAGAACTTGTTCATAATGTGGATTCGAATGCAGATCAGTTTGAACATGGTGGACACAACCACTTTCTCCCCAAAATGCCCAACTCGCCAGCTGAGTTGGTTTGTTCTCGAACATAGAGCTATGTGATCTGCTGTGTAGGCCTATAACCCCAGGGACGTGCAAGAAATTGGTATTCGTCTCTTCCTCTCTTTTAGATTTTGTAAATTTGTGATTTTGTAATTTGTATAATTAATTTGTTAGTTAGGAGGTGTTATTTGGTCAGATTCTCTCCCATATTTCCCAATACAAGGATTCTTGTTTGTTCAAAACTGAAAGAAAGGGTATCTTGAAATTTTGAGGAACGAGTGCGGGTAACCTAGTCATTCCTGGGAGTGCCACTGCACCGCCGGGTTGTGAACACCTGGGACACTTCGTTTCATCATGGAGTTATCTCTTCATCATACCTCCATGGTTTCACAAGCACTGTTGTTGTCCTGACTGCAGTCTTAGCAGTGCAACATTCAGCGGGTGTACATAATGAATGTTAGGGGCGACGTCAAAAGTTCAATGTAGGATAAAAAACTTAATTCCCTTAGTTTCCCCCCAAACCCCCCCCCCCCCCCCCTAGAAACTTAATTGACTTATATTGAACCTGTTGCCAGCTCTTTCTATGTAAAGCGAAGCTAAGGATCAGTCAATTTAGGGGTGAAATAAAGTAATGCATCGTTAAGGCCCCACTAGCTGTAACTCTTGAAATTTGTTGACCTCAAATTATCTACCTATTCTTTCCTCTCTGAAATCTACCCTCTGAAGAGATATGAGCTTTTACTGCATTAGGAAACCATTCCTTTCAGAAACATTTGACATGTAAATTAAAATTTTATTAACGGTCATTTTGATTTCCTGGCATTTTCAAAAATTGGTAATATTAAAAAGGAATCAGAACATACAATGTCATAGTTGAAAACATTCACCCCTATGCATTACATTGGACTACTCTGTGCAGTTTATATGAAGATTTAAATGCAGATATGCATAGTATCAAGGGTTTTAGCTTTTCTGCATGGGGCTGTGATTTAATGTTTGGGCGAACATTTAATCGCAGTGTAATCTTTATCTTGTTCAAAATTGCATATATAGCCCGGCAGTGTGTACACAGACCTAAATGACTACATTGTCACAAACTTATTTTAGTTTGAAAGTAAAATCATAAAAATAATGCTAAAAGATACAGCTAGTGGGGCTTAAGATTGGGAACACACTTTGTGTTTCATCCAATGTAAATACAACATACTAACAACAAACTTGAAGTTTATCAATGATGAACAAGAACAAGAACAATAAAGTCCAGGTTTCTCCTTCCAGAGGCATAAAAACTATCTCATCTGTCCTGGTGGTTGTAACAACTCAGTTCAGGCCAGGTGCAGCTCTGCACTGTGTTAAAACAACTCCCTCCCCTGGTTTTAACACGAAAGTGTGCATTTCTGCTCTATTTTTTCAAAATATTCATTCCCCTGAAAATTTTTACCTTAAATCGATTTGTAGGATAGAAACTTTTTTAGGTCAAAACCCCCCCACCCCCAAACTAAAAGAATTAAGTTTTTTATCCTTCATTGAACTTTTGACGTTGCCCCTTAGGGAGCGTTCAGTTATTACGGGCGGGGTTGGGCCGGCAAAATCCGGGGGGATCACCTTAAATTTGAAAACTGCAAGGGGGGGTCATTTATTTTTCAAACAATATAGAAGAGGGTCACTTGATTTTCATAAGTATCCATCCCCTCAAAAAGTAGTTTCAGTGTTCAAAAATAATCTGGAAAATAACAATGATTATTTTCATGGTTTCATTCTCTGAAGTCATTTCACTGTAAATCAGAATAAAAGTATATGTATTATCTGTCACATAAACATGTTGCCTTGGCAACTCTACACAGGCTTGTCTTCCTGTCTATTGAGATCGCTGAGGGCAATGAACAATTCCTATCAGCCTTTGGCTGAGGTAAGGCAATGATTAGGAGCAAGCTATATATTAAACTCAAACTTGGCATACATTGAAAGGTTCCCCTTGTGCTGTTGCATAGCACTACCTGTTGATATCTAACCAGTTTTTATTAAAAAATGTTCAAAACTTATCTTGATAAATAAACGCAAAGGCTAAAATATAAAGGGAAAGTTTCAATAAGTTTGTTTTTATGTCAATTAGCAATGAGGAAAAAATACATAAAAATACCTTTTTGTAGTATAACTCTTAATATAAATGAAAAAATTGTGTACATACTGTATCCACAACCTTCAAGTAGCATTATAGTATTGTTCAGTTGCCAATGTATTCCACTGGGGAGCCTGTCCTTGATCCAGCATCTTTTACCGTAGCCCACCTCGCTTCTCTTTAAGGAAAGGTGCGTACCTTGGCCTGTGAATTGGCTATTTAACCCTTTCATGACCTTATATCCTGGCATTTTTGGTAATATGAGGAAATTACAAATGCAAAATTTTCCTCTAATCTGCATCTCTGTGAAAATGCACCGTTTCTCTTGGAAGTGAGGCCCGATGGAAATGTGGTTGAATGTTACAGAGTTTTCCTGGTAGACGTATATCAACAGAATACCAGGATGTGTGGTCCAAGAAGAGATCACGGAAATGGCCTTGTAGGTTTTGGTTCAATCATGACTGTTGAGAAGTACACGAAAGTGTACAAGAACTGAACAAATAGCAGACTTGCTCCAAGTTTGTAGGCATATAAACATCAAAACGAAACAGTGGACTGTCACGTCAGTCAACCAAAGGAAACAAAGGAGACAAAATCTCGGAAATCACGTGGAAACTCAGAAAAAGATGATAGGCCTAAATCATTTGGGAACTGTTCAAAATACAGATCGTGACAGTTAAAGTGCCTTATCAGACTCAGAGCTTTTTTGCCGAGGAAGAGGATGATGGTGTTGTAATCTATGAAATTGGCAGTAGTATCAGTGATGAAGAACTTTTTGAACATTCCGAGACACAGTATACAGTGTATACAAGTTCTGGAAGAAGAGCGGAATCTTGGAAAAAATATCTTTTCCACTAATGTTATATTGTATCTATGCACCGGTAATGGCCAGTGTTATTCATTTGATTAATACTTACTCAAGCAATATAATGGGGTCATGAAATTTTTGTCATCTCAAATGGGGAGGGGTCATCAATTTTGGGGCCAATGGGGGGGGGGGGGTTCACTTATTTTGACTGATGCAGAGGAAGAATTTGCCAGCCCACCCCGGCCATAATAACTGAACGCTCCCTCAGGATAGTATATTCAAATACTTGCTAGTGAAACAACATTGTGTATTCTCATGGAAATAAAGGGACGCAATAATGTTATTGAAGTCATCGATGTTAATTTCGGTAGCAGTGAGTCTGAGTCACGTGTATACTATGTAAGTATGTAAGAACTGTGCTCACCAGTGCTGCTGGGATTTATTGCATCACGCAAGATTTACCGCGCATGCGCAGTAAATTCATGTTTCCAATTTGCAGAATCATCATTGCAATCGACTCTAATTACAATGTGACGTCATCAGTTCAAGTGAGGACAATGTTATAGATTCGCCTAGAATTCGCAGGTGTGTAAATGATGATGCCAGTGAGTTACTGCGTGAGAAATCCTGCACAGTTTACCACTGTCAGACTACAAGGTCACGGTGTACGGCCTTGTTAAAATTTTCAAACTCTATTCAGTGACAGGTATTTATATCAACAACGGTGTTTCAAAAATGATTTTGGGAAAACAACGAAACAGTAGGAAATATCTCAATCTCCTAAAAATACAGGCCCGAATTTTCTTCATACCCCCCCCCCAACTTCTCCTACGAGGTTGAGTTCAGCGAACGCGGTCAAATTTACTCAAATTAGTCGTTTCATCATAGTCACGTGTATAGCATTTTCCTGACCCACTCGAACACATTTTGCGATATCCGAAAACTGCACGAGGCAACCTTGATGAGGGGATTTGTTAAATTACTGAACATCGAAGCAGGAAACTACGTGAAACGTTCATTTATGTCATTTGGGTTCTGCTATAATTGTCTGAAGCGATTGACTTGATAATTTAAGGTAGATCGCGCCTCGATGATAGATATTCGGACTCTCAAACTTTTACAATTCTTTTCCAGTCTACCACTTTTGGGGCTCATTTTGAAACTCTTGGAGAAAGAAAAACTTTCACTGGTTTAGTTTTTGGAAAATCTAAAATTTTATCTTCCCTCCATAAAGTTAACACAGGGATGGCGGCCATTTTGAATTTCAAATATCAGTAAATCTTCGGTACTTTGTTTCTTTAGCACTAAAATTTGCACGGTGACCCCTGATTTTTATTCTCGATTTTGAAAGGAAACAGTTGAAAGTTTCATTCAGGAAAGTTAGAGCAAAAGTTAAAGTCTTTCACCTTCGAGGCGCATACCTTAATATCACAGCTGTCGATGTAATATAAAGAAACGAATGCTGGTCTGGAGCACTTCTGTCTGGTAGGGCTAGAAAAACCCAGATGCACGCTGACTGCGCATGTCAATATTACGTTGATGAAGTAGATTGCCAGACCAACTTGTGCACTGCATGTGCATGTTGAAAATAACACAGCATATATTCCGATCTTTACCAGAAACTGTTGAATCGTCAGGCAAATTTGATCATTGAAACTAGCAAAATTAGCAGAGTTTATTCCAAATAAAACAAATTGACTGACTGGAAGCATGAAGCAACATACCATCCCGGATGAAGAAGTCTTGTGAAACGCGATACTCTGTTAGTATGCCTGGAATATAAAGTGATATTACCACACATTTCGTGGGCCATATGCTCGATGAATTAAAAAAGAAAATGTCAAAAAATCTACTCAGCCCCTCTAGTCACGTATTCATTTATTCGTTAATTTATTTATTCATTCATTCATTCATTCATTTATCTATTTTTCATTTATTCACTTTGTTGTATTTATTTATTTATTTATCTATATATCTATGCCTATCAATTTTGTAAAGATACCACACATATGATATTCCATAGAATGCTACAGATGACTGAACTGTCAGATACAGAAAGTCACACATACCTGTAATTTCAGTGGTCGTATGCGCGATAAAGTAAAGAGCTTTACGATCAGAACGGTAAGAAATATTCCGGATTCACACGCGACACTTTATCTCAATTCACCATACACCTTGAAGGGATGATGCTCCTCCTACCTAGTTTGTTTAAAAATCAGACGTAGGGTACGCCGACTGTTGTCATAAAAAGTTGCGGAAATTCTGCACGCAGCAAAATATTCGTAACAAAGCCTGTACGTGTTGGCTTTTGTGTGACTAGATTTAAAATATGCTTGGCATCAATGTTAAGGGAATTTGATGATATTCAAAAGAACAGGTAACGGTCCAATGCCAGCAGTGTGCGACGTGGTGTAATAGTAAGACTATTGAAATCCGTCTTCGCAAGCCAGTCTCTGTCTATTGATGAGAAGACTTTACTGGACTCGGGAAAGTTGATGTCTTGCAATCTGGTGAACGTCCAAGCTTTTTCATAGGCAGCCAATAAAGCTCTCCGAATCCGTTGAAAGAGTTGTTCACGTTTGGATTTCTAGTTGGGAGGCGGGGATTATTTTTTCTCGTATCGGTGAACCTGTGGCTAATTTTATTTCGCTTGCCAGTGAGCATGCGAGGAATTGGCGGGTGGGCATTGATTCCTATACTGACAGGTATCAGCGAAAATGTCATTCTTTCTCAGCCAGCAGCATGAAAAAGGAGAGTATGATTCCGCTGTTTTCGGCGGTTTGCCGAAGAGGAAGGAAAACCAGGTGGCAAGAAGATAGAAGACGCGGGACATTTGCAATGGGAAGAGGGTAGGTTGCATGTCCTTGTATTCTTCTCACTTTGCTGTGAACGTCATTCTAAATACGTTGTGGGAACAATCTTGAACATGACTTATCACAAAGATCTTAGCGTTAATGTTTCAGAGGCGTCCAGCCAATTGGGTTTTGTGGTTGTTTTCTGTTTTTTGTTTTTGTTTGTTTTTTTTTGTGTTTGTTTCTTTTTTGTTTGTTTGTTTTTGCTTTGCCTTTTTGGTTTTTTTGGGGGGAGGGGGTTATTTTTTGAGAATATGTATAAAGGGTATTTTACATGTAAATATACAAATCAAAGGTATTTTGAACACTGTTAAAATATCGAAGGGAACTGGGAGTTGTTAGCGGGTGCTTTATTACGATTATTACAAAATCTTCAGCATTGCCTATTATATAGCCTTGCTCAGTCTCTCAACACTCTATACATGGAACCTCGCAACTTCCCCCATTCCCACTAAAACAACTATTCTCACCACTACAAAAGTCATTACTGCTCTCTACTCGTCACAAGGGTTTGCCCCTTCCCAAGCCAGTCTTCTGCCCACAAACAAACAAATGACAATTGCTGCCAAAAATCCGAGAAGTTGCACGCTTTCTCGACCTTTGCCCGACGTGCAGAATACTAAATCTAGTAAAATCACCCACCCGCCCACCAAGTTAAATAATCTATTAACACTTTTTTCACAGACTACTTCGTTTGCGCCCCCTCTATGTTTTTTCAACGGCACATGTCAGTGTTACATAGCAGTTTTTCAGATATGTTTGAGTTCCATCAAGATGTCTTTCAAGCGACAGAAGTATCACGTAGTTTATTCGCAACTATATTACACCCACTCCATTTTACAGATTATTTGCTCCTGTGGAAGGTAGGGCAGTATCCCCGTTGTGTGTAAGGTGTTGAATGAGAGAACACATTTCAGCGTGCGATGAGCAATAGTGACGTCAGCAACGGTAGAATTTTCTCCGCACTCTGATAATTTTTCTACAACTGTATCGGACATCCGCCCCCACTCTAAAAAATACTTCCAGCGATTACCGTAGGGCGGGGCCTGCCTTAAATCTCTGAACTTCTTTGAAGTAAGCTTATGACTAATTTGCAAGATACTAACTCTTGGACAAAAGTTCAGAGACAAGAACTGCCGTATCCCCCGTTCCAGTCTAATGGTGAATTTTCGGGTGACGTCATTTGAACTAGTCATGCGGTGACTTATTCATTCTGTGGAAAGCCGTGTAGTGCTATTTCTGACTAAAGTCAGATACATTTTGCTGTCGTTCATTCAAAACAATAATCACAAGAAAAGGCGATAAAGCTTAGAGGGAGATGGGAGTTTCTCAACCTAGTGAGAAATATAGTTAATTCGAATTCCCTATTGAAAATAATGTTCACAAATTAAGCGCTTGTGCGTGGCAGACAGTTATTAGGTATTTTACAATGGTCGACTAGTGTTTACCTGTACTTTTTAGACTGACCAACAAGATTTGCTATGTGCGACTATTTTTTATATGATTAACGAAATTTGTTAACATTACTTGTCTAACTTTAACAAAAATCCGGTCACATGTGTACGTTTCGTTGACAACGTAGATATGCGACCTGCTTTTTTGTACAAGTGTACCGTCTCCTGCACATCCACTCAGAACGACACACAAAGGGAACCGTTATTTCGGCGACGTCCACTAACGTCGACAACCCACCTTGGCGTTCAGCTCGGAACAGTCGGAACGGGAAGCAGCTTAAAGAACGGTCTGTATGACGAACTGAGTTTTGATGGGTTGGAAATACGACAGGTTAGGGCAAGAGTGTTGACCTCGTGTTGATCGCGTTGACCTCCGACATCAAACTGGAAATGGATTGTTTGTGATCTAGATTGAACTTTAATTCTTTCGCTCTGTAGCTGATTCATATAAAATGTAAACGAGCAACATGGCGCACAGTAATGCCAAATCGCCATCTCACAATCTCCGTTTCGTAGTTAGACTATTTTTCCTACTCATACTCCTCTTTGGTAAGTATACTTTGTCTCCGGAGTAAAGCACTGAATATTTTCATCATTTTAATACTAACCTTCAGTTATGCATATACTAATATATGATAGCAAGCAGATCTAATCAACATTCCTCTTTCATTGTGATTTTGTGTGTGTGTATATATATATATATATATATATATATATATATATATATATATATATATATATATATATATATATATCATAGAACTCATACAGCCTATATATGTGTGTATGTACCATACAACTATAAAGGGAATTATCAATTCTAATCGCCACCATCTGACAAGGTGCCATTAGGTAAATAGAGTGAGACGCGTGCTCTGTCATACAGTGACATTGGTTCATGCATTGTTCACGTTAGCAACGCCAATACAAAACAACAAAATAACCAAATTCCAAAGTCTATAACGTCATAGCAATATAAATCATCAGCTTGAGACATAGTTTGAACTGGAGGTTGGTTAGGCCACTGGCTCTTGAAGTTGCCAATTTGGCATACGCAGAAAAAAATGTGTCTTTTACGTTGCTACATTAAACACTACGCGCCTGTGGATGAGGCCGGTACACTTCAGCCTCGTTCTAGGCTTCCATACTGCGGCTGACATGCACTGTGTTGTCTGCAAATCTACCATACATGTAAAGTGTGCAAGGCAGAAGTGTTGATCACGATTTGAACAGTATTTTGTAATCACATGGATGTAATTATAATCCAAGATTTTTTTCATATTTTATGTCATACAACACAATATCATATGCCATAGTTGTCAGTCTTCCCCAAACTGAAATAATATCTTTCGCGCAATTATCCTAAAGCTATGGAAGACCGGTCACGACATGCGACATGCGAGTTTTTTTTTTGAACTGCGACCAGGGAGTTCTTAAACTGCGACATGCGAGTTCTTAAACTGCGACATGCGGGTTGCAAAACTAATATGGCGTTTGCATACATGTCATTTCGTTCTCCTCCTAACGATGGATTACAGAGGTAGAGACGAGCTTATTTCTGCATACTTCTACAATGGATACACCCTGGGAGAAATAGCGGCCACGTTAGGACTCCGACATGTAGGGAAGACCGGTCACGACCTGCGACATACGACCTGCGTCTTTAAACTGTGATCTGCGACCTAACCCTAACCCTAACCCTAACCCCTAACGCTAACTAACCCTAAGTTATGCCGTTACAATTTTTCCCTCCCTTGGCCTAACCTCCAGGGTTGAGAGCGAAGTAAGGCTTTTTACCAGAGAAAACCTAACCCTAACCCCTACCCTAACCCTAACCCTAACCCCTAACCCTAACCCTAACCGCAGATCGCAGTTTTAAAAACTCGCATGTCGCATGTCGTGACCGGTCTTCCATATAAGGGACCGTTCAGTTTTTACGGCTGGGGGGGCCCGGCAAAATCCAGGGGGGTCATCATAATTTTGGAATCCACGAAGGGGGGGTCATCACTTTTTCACTGGTAGGAAAGGGGGGTCACCACATTTTCAAAAACATAATACCTAAAATAAAGTTCACTTTATGCCATGGCCATGATCGACCCTCTTTACCGGCGGGCCGCCTTCGGCGGCCCACTACAATAAATATATACTTTATGTATTACCCATGACCCTCTTAACGGGCAACGCCTTTGGTGGCCCACTCCAAGTAGGTTTACTTCATGCAATGGCCATGATCGACCCTCGTTACCGGCATCTTAACGCCGGACGCCTTCAGCGGCCATGGTCAGTAAAGTTTACTTCGTGCAATGGCCATGATCGACCCTCTTTTTACCAGCGGGCCACCTTTGGTTGCCCACTAGAATAAAGTTGACTTTACATAGTGGCCCATGACCCTCTTAACCGGAGGGCTGCCTTTAGTGAACCACTCAAATAAAGTTTACTTTGTACAATGTCCATGGACATAAGTTGTCCATGGAAATGAAGTTCAAAATTGCCTTACAGTTGTCCTGATTAACAGACGTTTGCATGGATGTGGCTGAGAAGTTTGTGCACTTTCATCTCTGCTACACGAATAAAGTGCGCCGCGTACCGGAGTTCAAATCCAAACCGTGCGGGTAAATTTGACATATGGGTTTTGGTTATTTTTCAGCGGGGGGGGGGGGGGGGGGTCATCAAATTTTTTCGTCTGACAAAGGGGGGGGGTCATCATTTTTTCTCGAAAAATTCAGGGGGGGGTCATCATTTTTTTGAACACCGGCGACAAGATTTTGCCGCCCCCCCCCCCCAGCCGTAAAAACTGAACGGTCCCTAAAGCAGTTTAATCGTATTTTTTTCCCTAAGAATATATACTGTTTGTAGCATCGACATGTCCTTCCGTAACACTGAAAGTAGTTTCTTATTTTCAGCGCCATCATCATCATTGGACATGATAAACCAATGCCCCGAGGAGTGGCCCTTTGAATATTGCCCCCGTGAAAACGACACGGACGATCACGTGGTCTGTTGTCTGGCTGACGAAGAGTATAGTTGTTGTCTCGAAGACCATCTAAGGTACGATAATATAACCCCTACCTGAAGAGCCCACAAAAATGACACTCAGGAACGCGCGGACGAGTAGGCATCTCAGAAAATTTATGTTATAATACACTTTAACGTTGATGCTTTCGTCATTACTTTTGCAAAAATGACGTAATCAAATCGACCCCCTAACTCCGTGTTCTCGGCTTTTGATATAAAGACTCCAGCACGGTGTTGTGCCCCCGAACAAGGCACTTTACTCCTCATTGCTCCATTTTGTTTTGTATTATTATTATTATTATTATTCTTTATTTCAGGCCATAAGCCCATACAGTAAAATGTACAAAAATTACAACATTACATCTAAGAAATAAAGCTAGAAAAAACTTAATAAAGAATACTCTTACAATGTTTCCAGAAACTGGACTGAAAATAAGAGTCGGAATTAACACAGCTGCGAATAACAGGGTTTTCGCTTTTCCACAACCGTTCACAAAATGCAAACAACAATTTACGATGAAGCGAGGTAAAATTCAGAATATTTCTGCTAACAAAGTTTAAACTTATACTTGTATCACGCTTCAGATTAAATATCAATCTCAATGCATTATTGTAGGCTACTTTCAGTGAAGACATTTGTTTGACACTGTAATTACACCAAACATTAAGACAATAAACGCTATATAAAAAACTCTTGTAAAGAGTACACTTCACTTTATGTGAGCAATTGCAAAATTACGTAAAATAAAATTAGCTCTAGCATAAAAACACGCAGCTGCCGTTGCACATCAGCATCATCTGTACCTGAAGAAGACATAATATAGCCAAGATACTTTTTTGTACACACAAACTTAAGAGGTTTACCATACAGTAGTACACAGGGTATTCTCATACTGTGAGCTTTCCAGGACTTTGGGAAAATTGCCATACATTCTGTCTTTGCAGTATGAAAGATAATGTCGTGCTGATTCCCATAATGCTCACAAACGTTACTTAGTTTCTGTAATGCTTTAACCGACGGACAAATCAAGACTAAATCATCGGCATAGAACAATGGTTAACAATGGTATTTGCCAGGTGACAACCCACACCGGCTGACTTAAGCTTACTACTTAAACCATCTACATACATGGCAAACAGCTTGGGCGAAAGGATACTACCTTGACGAACACCGTTAGTTACCCCAAAAGAGTTAGAAACTGCAGATGCCCATCCTGTAATTGAGTACTCCTGTTGGATGAGTAATAAAATAAAATTAAAAAGATAAAAATACATCGTGCGAATGAATTTCACGCCGGAATTACTTATACCAACCTATTTACGTACCAACCTACTTACCTACTTATGTTTATGCATACATATACTGACATATACAGCACTCATTTTTAGAACGACCGTATGCAGTTGAAGCCAGATTCTGAATATCGCTAATCATAAATAATATTGATTAATTAAATAATTAATATTTAATTACTTTTTAATTTGTCTTTTCATTCTGTGTAGGGAGTGGTTGATCTTTTTGGTCTGTATCTTTATCGCTGTGGCGTTTATCGGTATGCTGGTGATGATTGCCGTGTGCTGTGGTTTTTGCACCTGTCTGACGTGTTGCCATTCCTACTTCCATGGAGACAAACACTCGAGGAGACCTAGAAACGAAGTTCATGTTTATGAATCGGGCAACCATCCGACAGTTGTCATCATTGACAAGAAACACACGTAGCATGGTTTGACGTCATGGCGTAATGGGAAGCAAGCGTTTCGCTTGCGGGAATCCTCGTATAAGGGAGCCTTCAGTAATTACAGGGGGGTGGGCCGGGGGAATTGGGGGGAGGGTCACTTTTTAGAAAACAGTTCAAGGGGGAGGGTCACTTTTTATAAACCTATCTTGGGGGGAGGGTCACTTTTGACAGAAGCTGATATTATGGCCAAAACTTTGATTGTCCGTGTGATATTTCCTGAATAGGAAATCACCAACAAAATATGCACACACTTATAGACCGCCATGCATAGTGAATTGACATTTGGTGAGATTCCAAAATCAAATTTCTTACACAACCATAGACTTGTAACCACTCTAGTCTAATCAAGAACAATAATGTGAATAATCAAGCATACATAAATGCACAGATTTATCTAATTTTGTACTGAAAAAAATTATTCATAGTTTCATCATAGACCCCAATGCATAGTGAATCGACATTTTGGTGAAATTCCAAAATCAAATTTCTTGCACAACCATGGACTTGTAACCACTCTAGTCTTATCAAGAACAATAATGTGAATAATCAAGCATACATAAATGCACAGATTTATCTAATTTTGTACTGAAAAAAAATTATTCATAGTTTCATCATAGACCCCAATGCATAGTGTATGGACATTTTGGTGAAATTCTGAAATCATATTTCTTGCACAACCATAGACTTGTAACCACTGTAGTCTAATCAAGAACAATAATCTAAATAATCAAGCATGCATAAATGCACAGATTTATCTAATTTTGTACTGAAAAAAATTATTCATAGTTTCATCATAGACCCCAATGCATAGTGTATTGAATGACATTTGGTGAAATTCCAAAATCAAATTTCTTACACAACCATAGACTTGTAACCACTGTAGTCTAATCAAGAAAATTAATATCAATAATCAAGAGTACACAAATGCAAAGATTTACCTATTTTTGTATTGGAAAAAACTATTCATAATTTCATCATAAACACCATGGATAGTGAACCAACTTTTTAGATGAAATTCAGAAATCAATTTCTTGTACACAAATGTTCATTTTACTTCCCTATTCAAGCAAAGTACATTTAAATACATTATCAAAATATATAAAATACAGATATAGCATGTTTTGTGGGGTAAATTGTCAATAATTTGCCTGATAGACTCCATGTATTATGATTTGATATTTTTGGATGAAGCACTAAATCAGCTACATCTTGCCTTCTTATAGTTGCACAAAATATGGTGACCCTCCCTAAAATGTATGAAATACCATATCTCTTCAAAAATTCTTGCGTGATAAATTGCGACTGTCCCTCCAAAAACACCAGCCCTCCCCTCTGTAATTTGTCCCTAACATAACAATTGAACCAATTGTTATTTAAATTAGCTGATACTGTTTTAGTTATTCCGGGGAGAATACCGCAGTGGTTGGGGGGGGGAGGGTCAAGTTTTAGAATGTCGGACAAGGGGGAGGGTCACATTTTAGACAGGAGGATTGGGGGGAGGGTCACATTTTACAGTACAGGTGTTCGCGAAATTCCCCCGGCCCACCCCCCTGTAATTACTGAAGGCTCCCTAATATGTGACTTTGGCATTTTCACCGTCGTCGCAGCATAATAGCAAAACAGCAACATTACAAAAAGTCACATGCCAGTCATTATATCTTGATACTGACGAAAATAGTGGCCTTAACCCCGAAATAGACCATTGACATTGACCTGAATTGCGTAACATTTTATTAATGCTAGCTGTGAATTCGAAATGTCTGAAGACGATGCACTTATACGCGAAGGGTAATTTTTACAATGGAGATTTTTCGTCAAACCCCTACATTTAGGAAATATATATTATTGAAAAGGTGGGGATCAATACTAACGCTATCTCCATGATATAAGCTTATACTTCAATTATTTTCTAATCAATATCCCGAGAAATTTTTATACAAAATATAATTGAATCAAAAGAACTTTTTACTGAAGTTGTATCTGTTTCACGTTTTCACTGTACAGACTCTCAAACGGACAATGACGAAAGACCCCTGGTCCAAAATGCACATCACTGTACAGCGTGTTTCGTCTTATACATAAAATTCGCAAGACAATTTTAAAAACAGTGGGCATAAGTTCACTTCTACAGACGAAATGATGCAAAAACCCATGTAGGAATTGGTATAGGAAGAAAACCCGCAAGTTTGGGTCACCATTGAATAAGCGTTGCACGCCACAGGTGTTCTGCAGTTAATTACAATGGATGTTCATGAGTCACGATTTCCTATCTCCGTACCGTCGTCGCCGTCCAAGACTGGCACACTTAGTGGCCAGTATTTGCAATACTTCTATAACCAAACGACGGAGTGGTTTGTGACATAATAATTTTATAAACATACTTGGGTCAACGTCATTCAGGTATGCATTGCCCTGGTGAATTCAGTCCCACATAATAATTTAATAAATATTATCTTCCCCTTGTTTTTGCGTTATGTACCCGTTTACACATAAATATAAATAAAAAATTATAAGCATGCACAAATATTGAAGTTCTCTGTTTATTCAAAACACTAAGACTCAACATACTGTACATAAAACCATAGACTCTCGAGTTTTTCTCGAGAGTCTATGATAAAACTCGGCAAGTGTACATTAACTTTGTAGAATTTGCACGAAAACATGGATGCGTAATTTTGTGATACTGTATTTATAGAAATAGTACTTTCAGTATTGCAGTTCATTATACTAAATTTTCTGAATATTGTTTTAGTGATGGTGTATTTTCCTGAACCACTCGAACACATTTAGACGGGGGGGGGGGGGGGGGGCTTCCCTTGTACAAGGTAACATACATACATACATACATACATACATACATACATACATACATACATACATACATACATACATACAGACAGACAGACAGACAGACAGACAGACAGACAGACAGACAGACAGACAGACAGACAGACAGACAGACACGCAACACAGTAATAAATTACGGAAACGGCTCAAGAAAACACTGAACAATATTTTGGAGTTTACGTTTTACACTGTCATAATTCACCATTTAAATTGGGGGATGATGTCTATATATGTATGTCATACTGAAGTAAAATATGGGATATGGGTCCGAAGCGATCATGGTATGACGTATGTGTAACTATTACCAGACAGAAAATGAAAATTCCCTCTATATGTCAGTATATGCTGCAGTTGTCGAACAAAAGTTAACACAGGGCTGCTAGCTATTTCAGATACACAACAATTTATTTCTCGGGTACTGACGTTTGCACGGTGACTCTTGAGTTTGAAAGAGAATGGTTGAAAGTCTCCTGGAGGAAAGTTTGAGCAAAGGTTTACATCTTTCACTTTCGTGGCGCATATTACCTAAAATCGCCAACAAGATTCGTATAGATTTAATAATTTTTAAAGAAGGACATGTATGCCGAGTGTGAGTTTTGATTGGTAGGAAACCTGGAAATACGACAGGTTAGGCCAAAAGTCGACCGTATGACCACCGATGCTGGAAATTGGCTGTTTGCCGCGGGTTGTTTTTGATCTGCATCGAACTTTGATTCATTCACACTGTATAGCCGATACATTTAAAACTAAACGAGCAACATGGCGCCAACTTACAATCTCTGCGTGGTGGTAAGACTGCTTGTCTCATTTATGCTCTTCCATCGTAAGTTGCTTGCCTTTTAACTAAATCACTCGATATTTTCAAGCATTTTTCATATAACTTTAGTTTCTGCTTGTACTTCGATTGGAAAACATGCAGCCCTGAACAAAATTGTTCTTCTTCATTTTTTTCACTGTCTAAATATATCGATGACAGTTTTGTATACAACATACAATATCTTATCACCACCGTCTGGCTTGGCGTCTTCAATTCAGTACGATGTGACCTATTCCGTCGTACCAATGACAATGGCTGCGGTAATGTTCATGTGACAACAAAAATAAATACAAGACGACAAAGTTCCAATGACGTCATTCCTATATAAATCATCAGAGAACTTGAAGCCATTTACTGTGTTGAAGCTAACCGGGTGTACATGTTAGAGGGTTAGTGGGACAGGAGAGAACATAGAGCCAAGCCTCGCTGGGTTGCCGTGTTAGCGATCCCAGTGACGCACTGCTGCACTGACACTGTGAGCAGTCTTCGTAGTGTGCGGCACACACAGCAAAAAAGTCTGCGTGAATATGCGCAGAACAAAAAAATCTGTCAAATACAGAATAAACAAACCCACAAATCTGTGTATATTTGGAAAACTTTGATTTTGAACTTTTTCCGTATGATCGCATGGTGATACAGAGTAAAAAAATATTATAGTTCTTTTTTCCATGTTTCCTATACATGTACAATCCTCATGATTGTATGCAGTGGCGTGCAGGCTTTCAACAAACGAACATCGTGTCGAATAGGAGTCCGTCGATCACAAAAAGCGGACGCACTTGAAACGTAATTTCTTTTGAGGGGGGGGGGGGGATTAGACCCCGATTCGTTTTGTGTGTTTATCAAAATCTTAAAGTTTGTGTATCTTTATTCATGTGTAGATTTGCACGACCAATGCGTTGAAGACAGGTTGGTAATATCCATACCATAGTAAACCGCACAGTTTTACTGAAACCAATTTTGCATCAAGGACGGTTTCGTGGGGCGAGGCGTTGTACCAAAATGAGGAAATGGTGCGTTAGTTTTTATGATCGACGATCCCTTAATCCGTATAAAATCGGTTATTAAATGTCATTTGATCACTCTTTCCCGTTCAGAATTACTTCACAAAACTCAATATTCTTTCACGCAATTCTCTCAAAGTGTTGTAATCTATTTGTAACATCGCAAAAGCATCGACTCTTTGCATCTAAACTATTGACTTGTTCTTCCGTAACACAGAGAGAACTGTTTCAGCGCCTGCATCACCGCCACAGCCACCACCACCACCATCATCACCATCATCATCATCATCGCCGCCATTGAACTTGACGAACCAATGTCCCGAAGAGTGGACGTTTGAGTACTGCCCCCGTGAAAACGACACGGACGATCACGTGATCTGTTGTCTTTCTCGAGATGAGTATAGTTGTTGTCTGGAAGCCAACTCAAGGTACGGCAAATATACTCCCACCAGCAGACTTCACGGCAATGACATTGAAGAATAGACAAAGAATATGTATTTCGGAAAGTTTCTGAGTACAACAAACTGTTGGTTTTTTCGTCTTTATTTTTTAACGCTGCGAGAGGGCAAACGTTGTTGTATATAACTCTGGGATTGTAAAAATTATAGCGTGCTAATGAATTTCACAAACATATCTATACCAATCAACCTACCCATAGGCCTACAAATCTATATATGAACATGAATGCATACTGCATCGCTCATGCGTAGTTTTTTATTTATTTATTATTAAATAATTAATTTATTTATTTATTTATTATTAACACCAGTTAGTTAATTATTATTAAACTATCAATGTTAAACATTACTTTTTTTATCTAATTATTAATCAATTGTTTTTATTTATTTTTGATTGATTTAATACATAAAATAGATATTTTTATGTTTCGGTTAATTCTTTGCAGGTCATTGTTCATGTCTTTGTTGATCATCTGTGTGATTGTGGTAGCTTTCTGTTGCTGAGTGTCGTTAAGTATTTGCTGCCAACACCACTGCCCAGAGGGAAACGAAGATCATCACTACGTACCGGTTACCATATTTTGACCAGACGATGAGATGGCGCTTTCGGGAATCCTCGCACGTGATCATCGCATCAGTAACAGCAAAGTAACACATTGCAAGAAAGGTTCCATTCCAGTCAGTGGCCATGTCTCAGTATTGGTGTAAATAGTGATCCTGATCTCTAAAAGAAGACAATTGACATTGTTTTATTGCATGACATTTTACACCACTGTGGCTTAGAAGTGTTTAATGAATAAGGGCCCGTTAACTCCAAGGCGTGCTTTTGAAAAGGTCATTTTCACCATAGTTTATTTTTTTGAAATGTAAAAGTGAAAATGTGTATAAAATACCAATGCGACCTCTATGATATATATTGAACTTATTTTCTTATTAACGTCCCGATAAAACCGACAAGTAATATTTATACGCAAAATATCACTCAAAAAGAGCTGTTTTACTCTGGCTGAAGTTGTTTCACCCTTTTCACTGTACAAAGTTTCAAACAGCACTGACAAACGACCCCTTGGTCCAAAAGTCACATCACCTTCTCAGCCCATTTAAGATAAAGGTGACATAGAAACCACTGCAGTACAGGAACACTGTTGAGTGACCAGGACATTCCACAGATGTTTAACATAATTACAGTCAATGCGCATGGTATGACGTAAAGATAAACACCCCGTTTGTTGCCAAATGTCATTCGTTATTTGTGAAGGGATACACTCTCGCTACAGAAGTCACGATTTTCTCTTCTCGAGACTAAGTTCCTGTGATGGTGCTGAGTGTAACGCGGGAATATCACCACGCCACACTCAGCAAACACAGTGGCCAGACTAACAATGTTTCCGTAGCCATTCGACATAGTGGTTCGTGACACAGAACTTTACGCATACTGGGTTCAAACTTATCCAGGTAAGCCTTGTCCAGGCGAATTAAAGTCCTCCGTAATCTTTTTACTAAATATCTTCATGCCATATCACTTCCTTTTTAAGATGGGCGTCATGTATCCGTTTACACATCAATAAAATTACAAGCATACACAAACGCTAGAGTTATCCACCGCTGAGACGCAATGCACTGTACATATTACTCAATATCTGTAAAGTAAAGGGAGGCGGTCGTCGGAACTCTTCTCAAAGGTTGCAAGGGACCCTTACGACTAATGTTTATACTGTATCTAGGGTACGTTGGCGATTGATAGAAGTTTAACATGTTTATTAACAATGGATATCGTAAAATTTAAATGTTGCAGCTATGTTGAAGGGATGCAAAAAGTCACACTTGCGCAGTTCACACGACCACCTCCCTCTTGCAATGAGTTTCGTTTGTCATGCGCGTCTTAGTCACCCTCGCCCCCAACCGTCTCATAAGTAGGCATGACCATAGTAGGTGAGGTGACCAAAGATTTAAAAAAAAATAAATACAAACATGAAAATAAAAAATACTACAGTAATATCCACGGGGAAGATGATGGCGCGCGTGCAGGACTTCTCACTATCCCCTTGCGGAACCTGCGCGAATTGCGGCTGTCAACAGTTTTTACAGGTATAGAAATACAGCTCTAAATGTTGTAGCGACTGATAATGAACTTACAAAACATATCAACCTTGGGCATCTTCGATGCTAGACAGTAACATATATACTTAAAGATCTTAACTGTAACTTACAATGTATTTTCGTTCATTTTTGTCCTGTTTGTAAAAACAAAGTATAGCTTTTTCTTCTACTCCATATATTATATCGGAGGAGTACTCAACTATAGTCGATGCAACCTGCATGTGTTTAATTTACAAAATTTTTTAAGTAAATTTCAAATATCGGTAAATGTTAGATGAATTGTTTCTCTGGTACCAAACCTTTGCACTGGGACCCCTGATTTTTATTGTTGATTTGGTAAGGGGATAGTTGAAAGTTTCACTGAGGAAAGTTTGAGCGAACTTTAGCGTATTTTCGAGGAGCATGGCACTTAATGTAATGATCCTACGATTTTGCTTACACAATACGGAGACAAAATTAGATAATTTATTCTAAAACTAATCAAAGATTTCCTCATTATTTTCCTTTTTGGGCTGACTTGCACTTAGTGTAGTGTCGGAGAAATTCTTTCTTTAACTAAAATATTATGTATACCATAAAATAACTAGGCTAAGGTATTTTGGGCCTCGAAAATGTAAGACTTACACTTTTGCTCACACTTTCCTAAATAAAACTTTCAATCGTTCCTTTTTGAAAAATCAAGATTAAGTAATTTGGGGTCACCGAGCAAATTTTGGTACAGAGACACAAATTACACAATATTTACCGATATTTTAAATTCAAAATGCCAACCATCCCTGTTTTATCTCCATGGGGAAAAGAAAATTTTATGATTTTCACAAAACTATGAAGACTTTATTTACTCCATAAGCTTCAAACTGAGGTCCCACAAGTGGTAGGCCAAAAGTATTTTGTGAAAGTTTGAGAGTCCATTATTACGGTCCCCGAGGTTCATTCTACGTTAAGCAGAATACTTCTGTCAAATTAAAAATCTGCCCCAAGGCTGAAACTATTTCACCTAGCATCGATTTACATAACACGCATTTGCAAAGAATAGAGTTCATACTGGCACTGACTTGTCATCAGCTGACTTTTGTTACACTCGGCTGACAACGACAAACACAGTATATGGTTTGAAATTGTGGGCGTACGGTCAGCGGGAACACCGGCTCTGCGTGTGTTCACATCTGAAGAGCGCACTTGGTGAGGACAAAATCCGATGATACTGTCTGAGTGACAGGTTGTCCTTGTATCTGATGTATAAGTGGGGTCGTCGTTGATAAAACACTGTGATTCATATTCGTATGGTTTTATTGATGCACGTCGAATTATCATAAGGCCACACCTTATCTTGCTCTTCGTCGTCGACAGCGGACCTGGACAACAGTTGCTGGACAGTTCTTCCCATAGTAACCATCTGTGGCAAAGCCGTGGTGTTATTCGTCCAAACTGCGTTCAGCTTGCAAACATGACGGAATTTGCAGCGAAACTTCCCGCCGTTGCTATTGTACTAGCATTGGCTTTGCTCTACGGTGAGTCCAAGTTGGGATAACTATACTAGCATGGACTAGATATTTTTGCGTAAAAAGGGCCTTAGGGAGTTAAGTTCTGCACTGGAACGGTGATTACCTGATAATCGAGGACCCTTCAGTATACCTTTAGCCTCATGCGCGATACACATGCCTTATAAAGTTAAGATTTATTTCAGCATGATTTGCAGATTCTGCTGGGAAACTGTTGAACGTAAACCTGAAATTTTACAATTCCTCACTACCCTATTGAACGAATTTCTATGAGATGACGCTATCTGATTCTATTATAACGTTTATTTTGAGAATTGAACGTGTGTAACGCTGACGATAATTCACCATCAAATACAGTTTTTGACGTTGACCTCAATTGATAGTGTTGAATTTACCCTGACGACGAAAATATCGGTGCTGTAAACACCTCAGAAAAAATCGCCTCCTATCTTCTATATTTACACAACAGTAAATTTCATCTCTAGTAAACCGGACTCTGTGTCATGAAAATGTCAATTAACGAGCCAGAATATGACAGCTTAATACCATAGATAGAAATATTGTTAATTTTTTTTAGCAAAATATCGTTTATATCGAAAACTATTCACGTAGAATCCACGACTGATTTTTTTTCAGTACCGGCGGTTTCGGCAGTAGACTGCCCATCCGATTGGCCTTTCCCGTCCTGCCCTCGTACAAATTCAACAGACACAGAAGATCACACGGTATGCTGTATTGTCTATGACAATCAAAAGAGCTGTTGTACGGAAGATTATGTGACGTAAGTATACATATAATTCGCATATAGGTATCAAATGAATGGTTGGCTTTGCAAAAATTATAAAACAATATTCCACTTAACCCGAGATTGATATGGTAATAAGTGCGCTTGCGCGGACAGGTTGCTCATCTTCGGCTCAAAGATCAACAACGTTGTATTCGATAGGTGACAAGGGTTAGAACAAATAATATTAGATGTTAGTTTGAATACACCGTATCACTACGAAAAAGCATGACAACAGAGATATATATGGTAGATAACCTGGAGCAGCTCGTCTAAACGAAACGGCCGATGAGGTTTTGATCGAAGTTGCTACCGTCAGTCATTGCTCGATATGAATGGGTCTGACCAGATGAAGTGAAAATCAGGACTGGCTCTGTATGTTGTATGTGTTTCTTTAAAGTATCATGATCTGAAGAAATGAAATAGTTTACATATAGTTTACATAATGTGATTGGATAAAAATAACATGCAGCTACAGGTAACTCAATTGACTATGATGCAGACGATGAGTAAGCATATTGTTGAACATTGGTAAGCCGTTCCTACCGCAGTCACACTGGCCAACTTTTCACCAACGTTAATTGATTTCCGGTTAGGTAACATGTAAGCTGAAGGTCAAGCCTTAAAAGTCATCTGTTCTGCCGAACCCATGAGCATTTATTTTCCCGCGTGCATAAATTAGGGAGTTGGAATTTCCCACAAGTTCTGGCAGATAATAAATTACCGCGCAAGACGCCGATTAGGAGACAATAAATAAACATATGCGAGACAAAAATATAGCGTTTATAGGTCACGTGGACCATAAAGTTGGGTTATCAAATATTTAGAGCACAGCGACCTGAGTGATTTGTCTGTGATTCAGGACAGGTTGAGTTTTTCCCAGTTGCTCACTTCCTCCTTTTCCACTTGTAGAATGGGCATAGCGTAGATAGAAACTTTATATTTAGATAAATGGACAGCATGTTTTGTTCGGAGACAAGTAATAGTCAAGGCTTTGTTGAAATGTACTTGCACAAAAATGAGTGACTATCTAGTAACTTGTCGCTGCGCAAGAGGTTTACTGCTTGGGCCCTTAATTTTATCACACACTCTCTCGGATTTTGATGCCATGGGAAGATCTAAACTACACCACAGAGTAATATCAGACAGTCTGATATTACTCTGTGACTACACACAATAACCAATGCCGCGTTGAAGAACAATGGATTCTAGCATGATGTTACGGTGCAAAGTATTGACTTTGAGCGATGTATCGTTGTACATGTATGTCGAATTTCTGGAAGAATATCGCGTGTAAAGAGGACTTTTGTAGGACAAAACTAGGTCTACTTTCGATCTGAACCACAAAACCACCTTCCTTCTATTTACGTGTTGTTTTATTAGTCGTTAACTTTATTTTTCTGAAATAATACCATTTAAAGTCCGTTGCTTGGGTTTATCTCTAAAGATGGCGAAACATATCTAATTGGTTATCTGGTCTTGCTTTTCAGGACCTGGTTGATTGTCCTGGTGACCCTGCTGGCCGTGGCTTTGATCGTCTTCATCGTCATCATGGCGTTGGTGTGCTGTGGTTTCTGCGCCTGCGTGGCATGCTGTGACTCTTGTGTTAAAAGTAGCCGAACTAGTACTTCAGTTGTAGCATGATAATATGACAGGAACACTAACTGGGTTGGGTTGGGGGTTCAAGCCGTTTTATATTGCTTGTTCACGGGGCATGGAAAATTTGGACGGTATTGTAAATAATTTTGTCCAACAGAGCGGTTTTTTGTACCAAGGACCTTAAGGTAGTATGCACCTCGAAAGTGAAAGACTAAACTTTTGCTCAAAATTTCCTTAAAGAATCTTTCAACCATTCTCTTTCAAAATCAAGAATCAAAGTCGGGGTCACCACGCAAATTTTGGTAGTAGAGAAAATAATCCAAATAATGCAAGATTTACCGATATATTTAAAATTCAAAATGGCCGCCACCCCTGTGTTCACTCTGTGGAGAAAAAATAAATTTTTCGAATTTCGAAAAGCTATGAAGGGTTTTCTTACATCAAGAGCTTTAAAATGAGCCCCACAAGTGGTAGACCAGAAACGAATTGTGAAAGTTTCAGAGTCCCAATGTCTGTCCCCGAGGCGCATTCTACCTTATACTTAACTCTACGTCAAATAAACGAGTGTTTATCCCATACGGTGAAATACAAGATTGACCTCTACTGGGTCTCCTTGGGCTTAAATAGCACGGGGTCATGGCCTCGACTGAGCTTGCACTGGGGTAGCCCTGCGTACCGTGCTGTGTGTTTCGGGCGTTACACGGGGGCCGTGTAACGCCATAAACACACAGCACGGTACGCAGGCTAGCACTGGGGTAGTCTCTCGGTTACCTCTCGATACTGGCACCGGGATGAAGTGGCCGGTGATAGCAATCTCCTGTTACGTTTTAGTAAATACTGCATGTACTTTTCCATTCCAATGAACTGTCACGTTTTCAAAGAGTGAAAGTCACAATTTCGAAGAAAAATTTAAAAGAGGAACCGAAAGGACACAGCTCATTCAAATGTTAGGTTACATTAGAAGAAGCTGGGGATAAACCATTATATTTTGGGAGGGTTGGTAAGAAAACCCATTTTTCGATCATTTGCCAAAATTCGAAACTTCATCGCATTTTTCGACCGACAATCATATGGAATACCTTCTCCCACAAAAGCAAGTCATGAAATGTTTACGTAGTTTTGCCCTGCAAATTTCTCCCATTTTTGAGCACATCCAACTAGAAGTAATGGTCTATCCCTGAACACAGACAGTGTGGAGAAGCTGACTGGTTTTTTAATAGTCACATAACGGACCGTTAGATGTAAATGACACCTTCACTATACTCTGTATTGTTTTGCATTTTTTTTCGTCCGATGATAATGTCCTGCATTAAAGGCTCATTAGCTGTATAAATCTGTTTGCATTTTTTCATTAAGATGGTTTTAAATCAAATGCAAATTATGTATAAAAAATGCATACCGATGAGTAAGGCGCTTTAAATAAAATTCTTTGTTTGCCGTCCACGTGCCGGTAGGTTTTCAGAGAAAATTAAGAAAACAAACACCATGTTAACACTATCACAAATAAAAATATTTTTTCCAAAAGAAACCAACTAAAAATTGAGCTAATGTTAATACACTTGTGTTTTTTGTCTGTGTTTGTTTTTTTCCCTGGTTGACTGCTTTTTTCGAAAATCCAAGGACGGCAAACGAAGACTTTTATTTACATGGCCTGACCACAGAACGTTTGAACATGGGCGACCAACTTCGATTTCAACAACTATATATAAGTTTTGAGTCGCAACTGAAATATAGGCGCAGCATATATAGATGTGTCGGCGCGAGATTTTAATTCATCAAATCCAGAACAAACGATTAGAATACTGGCATTTTCAAAAACAATGGCGTAATAACAGGAATCCAAAACATCTCTCGCAAGATTGGATAGTAATTTTTTGACAAGTAAACGCTAAAAGATACAGATCACGGGGTTCTAACAACACGCAGTCTGAGAAAAAGTGCAGGACGGTAGATAAAGCTCAAAGATTGATTATTCTGTAAACGTGTAATGGCTAGATTATTTGCACATTTCTTGCTCTAAATCTTGTCCCGTGTTGACAATTATTGTATTTTTGTCATTGCATGTAACATCGATCGGGTCAACTATTGCGTGAAGTGACGTACAATGCGCCTCGATGACAGATATGTTCGAAATCTAAAAGTCTCGCAATTCTCTTTTGGTCTACAGGTTATAGGAAGAAGCTTGAATTCCAACGTGCTAGCTTTCATGAAAGTTACCAGTTTTAAGGTTGACCCGTAGAGTTAAATGGCCAGTAGCTGTGAGTTTCGATGATTTTTTTCACTATTTTTGTGTGTATGTCAATATTAAGTTCTTGTTCAACAACCCAAAGCATGTTGGAATACTCGGTATTAAGTTGGTATATTTCGACTAAGCATTGCACATGTGTAAACTGCGTTATCATTATTGACAAGTGAATTCTGGTCCTGACTAGAATTCAAACGTATACATTATCAGTGTATTTTACACTTCACAAAAGCAGGTTTGAACACCAAATGTTAACTTGTCAGCACAATATCAATAGGTGTAAAATACACTGATATTATTTGCGTTTGAATTCTTGTCCAGACCCGTGTCTCTTGTCAACAATAAAAATTTAATGCAGTTTACACAAGTCAGGCTGAGTTGACGAGGTAAATACTCTGTATCTCAATATTGACATACAATGTAAAACAATGAAAACAAATCACCCCAAGTTACAGCTTGTCAGCTACTAACCGCTTAATATAGAGTTCAGCTACTCTGCAATTTCAAGTATTGGAAAATTAGACGCACACACGTACGCGTTTCTGATAACAAAATTGCGAGGTGATCCTTGATTTTCAAAACTGATTTACTACGGGTCAACGTTTGAGCTAAAACTTTCACTTTCGATCAACGTATTGTTTACTTTAATGCGCGAAATCGAAAGTAAAAGCAGCTGGCAGGGACGATTTATGCAGCCAACGTATTAAGAACAAGTGATGGGAAGTTATAGCACACATACATAGATACATACATAGATACATACATACATACATACATACATAAGACTTACATGCATAGATAAATACATACATACATACATACATACATACATACATACATACATACATACATACATACATACATACATACATACATACATACATACATACATCATACATACATACATACATACACGAATTGTTTTAGTGCTAACATGAACCAACTACATAAAACCAAGATAATTAATGCAGTTCACGCTGATATCATGACCAGTCAGGTAACCATGACAGCACACTAACTGACAAACAAGGTAACCATGACATCACGATGAACGATAATTCAAAATACATTTCCTGCACTTGCTCCTAAAATAGAATGGGAGGTCAGTCACCGACCTTTTTGGCGATGTAGTTACTCGCTGTTCCTTAATAATGCAAAAAGGCCAGGGTTAAATAGTATGGAAGTAGATGAGGATACTTGAAGGCCATATATTTTCTTGGTCACATGATGGTCACGGTAACCAGATGTACAAGATCGTAGATAACCTTGACGTGACAGCACAATGAGCGAAAAGAAGACATCGACAAAATATTTGTGGCAGAAAATAAAAAATGTAACCTAACAGTAAAGGCATTCACCTCATAAAAATATTTTTATGATTACTTTACTAATTTAGTTATCAATTAATCGACAAATGGCAAAACCTTTTACAGACATGGCAATTAACATAAAATGAATAAATGCATTCTTTATGTTTCACAATTAACCTGTCATACCCTCTTGCAGAGAAGTAAAGTTTTAAAAAAAGAGTGTGCAATATTAAAATCAGGATGACACGTGCATAAAGGGGAAGAAAACAGAGTAAAGACGAGAGTTGTCATAATATCTATAAATAAACTGTATACCTTCAGCCAAATAAAAAAAACATCTGTGTTTCCGTGTTTCCGGTAACCAACTCCGAAACTCTTTGACCGTTGGACTTTTTTCTCATTTTTTTTGAAAAATCGGGCATGATTTTGCAAAATTTTGCTATTTTTGATGGGTTGCGCCTAATTAAAAATAAAAAAGTTCCTTACCGACATACTGTAATTTCTTGAAGGCATGTTCGCGGAGACAGTGTACAATGTGTGTCTTGTATCTATGCCTTACTGCTAGGAGGGGTTAGAACATGGTAGAAGTATATTATTATTATTAAGGGTAATGCTAGTAAAATTAAACGTGCACCTGAAAGAGAATTGCCTTCAGTTCAGTGAACATGAGTCGAGGTTTTAGGATAGCAATCTTCATCAACTTTAACCTTCGCCTATAAATGATGATAAGTTAAAGTTGCGTCAATTTTCGGTTTGTTACGACGAAGCAGTGCGTGTTTTCGTCGACATGATTGCGGAGGGATACAAATCACTCAAGGACAAAAGTCGTGTACACGTAGCCTCATTGCACGTGTTATCTATTCATTTCAATAAACACGGAAAAGAGGGAACATTTCATCACCATGGCGTGCATGACAATATGTTGTTTACATCCGGGAGATAATCAGCAATACCAGGAAATCTTTCACTTTTTCGCATGCAGCACAGGTTTCATGTCAAGCTGTAGCGAACGATTGAAAATTTGTGATGCGGCACTTATATCAAAGGAGATGTCGATGTCAGTCACTGTATCCATAATGTAGGTGCAAAACATTTGCAAATCTGACTATGTTTAAAGTAGCCTGGCTTCAGTCTATTATTCCCCAGTAAAACAAAACAATTCCCTTTGACACTGCTTGTTTTTATTTTATCATAATGAAAGTGTTCACGTTCATTTGATCGGGTAAAACATTTCATTTTACTTGCCCGAGGCCATTTTCTCATCGTAAGATTGGTCATTTTCAAATCCGTCCAGTCGATCACGGGACATGTATTTTCATAGAGAACTCTAAACATAACACCTTGATGAGATGTGCATACTGTGCATCGAATGAACTTTGACAAAATAAAGGAAGATGAAGTTTTCCAGCTAACCTGACGTTATCCCTTGACTACAACATGAAGTCCATTGCAATCAGAGACTCCCAGGAGGAAACGGGCTAAAAGCCCTGTAAAAGATATTGTCAGAAGTGGGATTCGAACCCACGCCTACAAGAGTAGACTGCGACCTGAACGCAGCGCCTTAGACCGCTCGGCCATTCTGACTTGACTGACGTGTCCCCGTGACGTGTTCCAATTTCAGCCGATAATGATTTCTTCTCTTTCCAAGGACAATTCCAAAACTCATGCCACCCTCTTTGTTTGTGACGTTACTATGTAGACAAATGGTTTAAGATTCGTAAAATCACAGTCCCTCCAGACGGAGGGACTGTGATGAAATGAGAAAATATTGTTGAAACAAATCTTGAAGTGGTAATTATACAGAGGAAAAGAGACCATAGCCATATTGACCTTGGACTCGCAATATATGTAACGTATCTATGGGGCGGGGGGACGTACAGAAGTAAGGGATGAACCATCAGATCCTGAGAGGGAATGGTAAAGCTGACACTTTTTTCGCTTTCCAAAATTTGGTAACTTAGTTTTCGTTTCGGATTTTCAATCGGCTGAACTATTTCCAGACTTGTTTACTTTTATTTCAGCCGACCCTAATGCGATTTTCGTCTCCAAACATCAGGATGGCCATAAAAGACGTTTTTTTTCGTTTTAACCACCTCGCCCAATGTATGTGATGGTTGAGCCAGTAAAATCGATTGAGTGACATCTTATACACTGTGAGAGTTGATTCCTGATATTAATGTGACTCATATGCATAATACACAGAAGAAATAGAAAACAAGAAAATTCTATCGTAAATTTTCCAAGGTTATTTCCAAAGTCTGCAAAGTTCTGTTTTCCAAAGCGTGTTTAAGTCTCTTTGCGAAATTGAGTGCTTAAGGTCTTTTAGAATTTTCGATTTCTTTTGAATACCAGGAAAAGATAATATCAGAAGTGGGATTCGAACCCACGCCTACAAGAGTAGACTGCGACCTGAACGCAGCGCCTTAGACCGCTCGGCCATCCTGACTTTGACATTAACAACTAATACAATTCATATCCAATACTGAATCAAGTATACTCCTCAAATGACCCGAGGATCGTGCTGTCGTTTCTGAACAACAGATTTGATTTAGGTCGAGTTACTCATCAAGCCTTGTGCTTCAGTGTGTTTCGAAACAGTTATCATTTCCTTCTACTTTATCTAGTTTATAATATTATAGAATCTAACTTCAACAGGACAACCAAAGTGAACTTTAAGTAAATTTACATTGACAATTCAATGTCAAGATCTGCACTTTACTTTAATTATCTCGATTTTTCACATGGAAATAGTAACAAACTGGTTTAGTCGGGCATTGTCATGATCGCATCCAATTTGACGAGCAGGGCATCCAAGGGATACAGTCGTCGGAACTGCGCTCAAAGGTCGTATGGGACCCATATGACCAATGTAAACACTGTATCCAAGGTACGATGGTGATTGATGAAAGTTAAAGTATGTCTGTCATAATTTACATCGTATAATTTAAATGTTACAGGTATGATGATGAGGTGCATCTAGATATCGTGCACGAAATACATTGTTTGTTAACAAGAAACTCGCACAGGCGCAGTTCCGACGACGGTTTCCCTTTAGTAATATATGTGAGAAAATTAATCCGTGGTTTATGTGTGGTATCAACACACTACCCTGCTATTAAAACGATACAAAATAATGCAGTTCAACGCCTCAGTATAGTTAAAAAGTTGATTTTAAGGTAATTCCAATTGTGAAACAATATCAACTGAGGTAATGAACGAGGAACATTCAATTTGTTAATAAACCATGTAAATATCATGTTGATGGCTAAGAATGCATTATTTGTTCGAAGAAAAAACAAAACAACACTGAGAAAAAATTACCAAGGAAAATATAGAGATGTATACCAATTCACATGCAAAGATTTCTACTGGAACCTATTGGAAAAAAGTGCTGTCATTTCATATGCACCAACGATCTGGACCAACAGATTGGGAACTACATATAATTGGAAGCTTATTTGGACAATAAAAGTGAAAAACATGGTTGCAAAAAAAATATCCCAATTTAATTATTATATGTTACATGACAAAATACCACACAAGTTAAATTTATGGAATGGAAAAAAGTGCAACACCCATAGTGTGAATTATGTCATGTCGTTGAAGACTGCCAGCACTTTCTGTTTGATTGTAAGGCTGTAAATAATTTTTGGAACAAATTGATGGAAATATTGAATAGAAAGTATAGAACACAAATAAAGCTGATGTGGAAGTATGTAATATATGGATATTTTTGTATCTTTTAGATTGTGAATCGTTAGCAATATTCAATCTTGTTCTAATGGTTTCAACCTTTTGTGTGTATAAAGAAAGAATTGTCAATCAAGGAAACATATGGAGATTTCTGAGAGAAGAGTTAACTTATATCAATATGATAAGGAAAAATAAGGATCTTGAAGAACTTGTGAATTTTTTCTTGTGAGATAATACAAGTAGTAGATGACAACAGAATATTTAAATAAGTGATATAATGATATGTAATATGGAGAAAATTGAGTTTTGAAAGGTAATTCATGTTGATGATGTATTGATGATGAATAAAACTTTTATTTTAAAGAAAAAAAAAACATGTAAAATTTCACCGAGCATAAAAGTTAGTTATGAAAAGATGGCCACAACGAAACACGCGCGACCAAACATCTTCAGAAGGAAAGAAAGAAGAAGTTCCACCATTGACTTCATATCTGAAGAGAAGATCTGAACTATTATTTCTATGTCTTAGAGTTAAGTGCTGTTCTTCAATGCTTCGAGAAAACCCGCTTCGCAAGAAACAAAATATAACAATTACATGTGTTTTCATACAGTGTTTTGCTTTGTTGTTTTCGGTGTGTTTTTCAAAGATGATCTTATTAAGGGGTTTGGATCAGGAACAGTATTTCCTTTCAAATGGAAAAATTCTGAAGGTCTTGTGTACTTAGTAAAGCTGGACGTAAGAGTTTCAACAAATTGAAATAAGTGGGCACTGGCTGTAACTATCTACAGTTTATTGTTCCTCTCCCATGGTTAAACACCGTGGTGACCAGACGTGTAAAAGACATATGCAATGTCATTGTGTATTATTGAATTCTTGTCCGGACCAAAATTCACTTGTATTGGCAGCAATGCAGTCTACACACATGGCACGTACAGGCTGAGTTGACATTAATGACAAGTCGAATCCTTGGTATTGCAATATGTGTTCTGGAGTAGAACATGAAACTGTGGTTAACATTAAAAACAAAACTTATGACAACATTCTCAAAAGTTACACATGCACTGGCCCTTTTTAAATTTGACAAGAAATTCATATCTGTAGTCGTATTTGTGAATGCCAAGTATACGGAATAGAATCATGCATTATGTAAATTACAGTGTGTGTAAATCCTTACGCTCAAATGTCACTAGTAAACGTTCAAATTGAAACAGGTGCACCCATCAAACGATCTTATGGGAATGAGTTTACGAAATAAGACTCCAAGGCACTCGCTTTTCCTTGAAACTGCCGTTTCTAATCACATACCTCCGCCGAACGACTTTATTCGAATCTTGTCCCTTTTGAATTATTATAGTTATTCAAAATAAAAAGATTGTAAAATCAGCCGAAAATATTTCCGTGTTCAAATTTCTCGTGTTCTCAAGTTGTCGTGCTCATGCTCTCCTTACACCGAAAACATTCAAAGTTTGAAACAATGTTCAGCATTTGTATGTACCCATGCAGAGATATCATAAAATTATTTGGAAAATTTGTTTTAAAAAAAGAAAGAAAAAATTGCTTGCCACCTCTAGCCGACTAGCCTTGTCCAGGAAATCCGAAGCCGAAATGTTTTCCTTTGGTCTTACCAATGGCCAAACACTGTGATTTATAATTACGGTGTACCCTGATTGTGTTTTGCCCTTTGACCAGATTAAGGTCTCACGCGATAAACTTGAGATTATTTATATGTAATGACCCATTCTTCAATATCTATTATTGTGTAAGATCAATGGTTACATGCTGTTAATACATTACAAATATCAATAAGTATTATTCACATGTCACTGATTTAAAAAAATTTACGGAACGCTGTTGCACCACCCGTCAGGATGGCCGAGCGGTCTAAGGCGCTGCGTTCAGGTCGCAGTCTACTCTTGTAGGCGTGGGTTCGAATCCCACTTCTGACACTAACATTTTGCTTGAGTATTTCAAAACATGCCATAAACTTAAAATTTTGATTTTTACATAGGAAAGATCAAGAAATTGTCGACAGTCCTTCACTTGAGGTATGATTGTTGCTTAGCTACGCACATTTTGTTTAAAAACCATGATCGAGAAAACATATTTGTATACGCGACTGTAATGGATAAAACACTCTCGCATATTGTCCGCAGCAATCACGCCGATGGTGGATGTAACCGGCTACGTTTTCTAACCCGAACAAAGGTGACATTGTAGCAGTCACCTGTGTCAAAAACGCACATATGCAAGATGAAAGTGGTGTCTCTGGCTTCCATTATATCAGTAACTGTGTATTATAACTCACTAATGGACAAACACGAATCATTGCTGTTTCATTTAGTCTGAAAATTTGTCTGTTTAATTTCCACTACACGCCTCCGGAAAATCGGGTGCTTTTGGATGGCGATGGAAGTTTTTTTATTTTCATGTCTTTTCACAAAGCACGTATAGGTTTTACTCAAACATTTGGGGCTTTATAACAGGATAAGATAGGAAATCTTGTTGTCTGCAAAATATACCGGTCAAACGGAATGTAATGAAAGAACATGAACAGCAACGCGAAGAGCCTTGAAAGATGAAAAGTGCATTAATCAACCGAAAGGCTTTTGAAGTGCGGTCAAAATTTGAAAAAAACCTACAGAGAAACAAGTTCAAAAAAGTATCTTTTCTATGGTTTCCATTTTGTATTTTTTTAAAAGTGCAACCTTAAAAACCGAATAACCAGATCTTGGCATGCGAAACAAGATTCATGCTGTGTGTAATTCTGACAATCCCTCGATATCTAATGGTCAAGCCGTGCAGAAGTTACGGGATGGTAATCAAAAACGTCGGGGAAGTCACCTACCAAATAGGGAAAGTGATAGTGCCCGACGTGACAGTGACAGTGACTATAGGAATTAATAAGCGTTGTGCAATCAATCAACCGTGGTTATTGCACACTCGAATTCAGACGGCGGGCTACTTCTGAGGAAAGTAGTAAGTATGTCACCAGAATGACAATGTCGGTCGCATTTCTTCGCATTTTAGAATTATGGTTTTCATTTTGTATCTTTGAAGTTGTCAGTCAACTCTTTCAGCATTTTGATACACACCGAACGAGCAAGTTAACTGGATTTGCCAACAGTGCCGATTACTGGCAGAACTAAATAACTAAAGCACATTAATTTTACAATATTTCTGGCATGAACGTAGGTCTATCTGAAATAGATGCCATATGAGCAAAAAGTGCAGCTAAATTTAGAACCTATTGCAGAAGTATGTATGTGAAATTAATGCTATATTGTGCACATCATTTGAGTTCATGAAATAATTCGTTTTACTTTAATAGTAAACACACAAAAATTTCCAGACAAATGCGGATCAGAGTGAGCCATTTATTTTTGCCTCTTTCACCCTCCAGTGTTTCAAGATATCGCGTTCGGATTATTTTTCTCCTTAAGGTAGAACGCGCCTCGGGGACAGATATTCGGACTCTCAAACTTTTTCAATTCTTTTCTGATCCACCACTTGAGGGGGTTTATTTTAAAGCTCTTGTTGGTGTAAGAAAACTTTTCACCGGCTTAGTTTTTCGATAATCCATAGAGTTAACACAGGGATGGCGGTAATTTTGAATTTCAAACATCGGTAAATCTTGAGTAATTTGATTCCCTGAGATTTCTTCTAAGTTGATTTTGAAAGAGAATGAATGAGGAAAGTTAGAGCAAAAGTTGAAGTCTTTCGCTTTCGAGGCGCACACTACCTTAAAATAAATGACATCCCAAACAACTGTGCAGCGCGTTAGAAATGTTGTCTCACTTAGTTGACTCGTGCAATGTGTGTACCACCAAGGTCGACTGGTCACGTTGGAATCCCAAGCTTCCACAATCCCAGTGTCTATCATTGAAATGAAACGTCGCTTATACATTGATCGCCCAATATAATCAACAGCGGGCGCTCTCACACATAGATGTCAGGATGGCCGAGCGGTCTAAGGCGCTGCGTTCAGGTCGCAGTCTACTCTTGTAGGCGTGGGTTCGAATCCCACTTCTGACAATAACTTTTGCGGATGTTTATAGTTTTCTTCACGAATGAGCGAAATGGAATTACGACCATAGAAAGTAGTCACAACGACTGCATACTGCCACGTTTATGAAGGGAACGTCAATTGGTAGAGCCTAAGATATGCAAATAAACCTTATTACAATGACGGAGTCATTTTCTTTTTTATAGCGCTTGTCGTTCGCAAAACCAAATCTTCCAGTCCAGCATCGTACTTCTATTGTTTAAATATAGCTGGGTTTATCTGGACTTTGAAAAGTTGCCCTTCGCTCAAAAACTACTGAAAGGCGAGCTTGCCATTGTATATTATGCCAAAAAATGCCACAATGAAGAATTAAGTGATTACTGTGATCAGTTGTTCCGCAAATCGTTTCAACATTCCATCAATTCTTTCATTGCTAATACACTTGTCCCTATCTGGATTAAAAAAAAATAAAAAATAAAAGGAATGGCGTGTGATTTGTGATTCCTACATCCGGATAGACCGTGATGTATGTTATAACATAAAAGGTTTATATTTAGTGTATTTAGGCTTCATAGCCGCTATAAAGACTGATATTGCAGTTGCTTCTATCTCCATGCTTTGATGTATGCGTCGTCTCTCTGAGTCTTTGAGAATACAGAGCCTGTGCTTCGGGTGTTTTAGCTTTTTCTAATGATATAGTAGGCCTATACATATATTGAACGCTAAGTAGACAGAGAAGCCGGGATAAACAAACAACAAACAGACAGACACAGAAACAAGCAAACAAAAAACAAATAAATATAAGAGAAAACAATAAATTGAATAAGAATTGATAATTGACTGAACAACACATGAGCTTGCAACTTATTCAAGATGCGACGTCAGTATCACTTAGTGGGGTTTATGATAGTTGCCGTCACATTTCATGTGTTGTTCAGTCAATTATTTCAATTCTCATTGAATTTATTGTTTTCTCTGATATTTATTAAATTATCATTATTTGTTTGTATGCTTTCATCTGTATGTGTGTTTATCACGGCTTCCCTGTGGTTTACTATACAATGATGTCATAATTTTTTTTTACGAAATAATCTTATTATCTAGTAACTTAGTAAGTTTAGGGTCGATAAACTTGAATTCATTCGCGTTCAGTGATTTTATCAAGTACAGCTGAGCAGGAAGGAAGCTCAATCCTTATGAAACACCAAAACGTTTTTTATTACTGACGTTAATATTTCACAATGTTCCTTAATCATTAAATTGATATCGTATATTCTCCAGTGGCCCATTCTGCAAGGACATGACCTGACCTGAGCTCATGTCGTTAAATGATTGCATTGTGGGAAATTCGGAGAAAAACAACATGGCGCACGTCACAGCCGACTGGAACCCTCTCGGCGAGGTGTTTTACAGGTAAAACATACTTAAAGTAGCAATGGGACTCTCCTTAAGTTACAGTTTTTTTACACGCTTTTCATTAAATTGAAAGCATCAAGTTAACCAGGACTGTGGAATGCATCTACTACCATGCACTAGTCCGTACCATTTACAACTGGTGACAGAACCTTGGAGGTGGGAGTGTCCAGAGCCTGTAGGCTGTACTGTACTGCTTCACAGTGCTTGTTCATTTTCCGGACGACGTTTTGTTCACCGATCGTGCATGCGTTGTGAAAACAGCGAGACAGTAGACTTGCATGAGATCAAGATAACGACCTGGTCGCGGTAATAACAATATGTATTGCCGGTTCTCCCAGCGCCGTTTGTGCATGAGTTACGGTACACGCCTGTGGCAGGTCCATAATCGAATCAACTTCCGGGTCATTGATATAGCCCAAATTGACCATACAACCTGTGTTGTTGACTTTGCATCGCGATTTCTCTGCTCGATTTCTCACTTTCGGAACACTCATCAACCACGAGATAGGAGAGTAATAATTTTGGACCATCACTGTAAAGCTTGTCCTAAATTCTTGAAAGATTGTTTCAGAAATGGATACTTTTGAGATGTTATTACACCCCTCAAATGGAGCACTTATGGGCATCATAATGCCTAAGCATCATGTGAATAAATTTTGACCTGAAGTTTGTATATAAATATCACTTCATATGTTACACCTTTTAATTTTATCATGCATACTCAACAAATGTTTGCAATTTATGCATGAAAGATCACAGGTTTTCACATCATGTCTGGTAACATTTTTCTGTAACACAGGAAAATAGAGCTGTATAGCATGGGATGGAAAGATGTCGACTTATCGAAGTACAAGGTAGCTGCAGCACCATATGGAGGTCCTATAGGTAGGGGTCCTGCTTCGAACACTCTAAGTGTGTTCATGTCCCTAGACTGAAATAGTACAGCAATACAGAATATGGATATTGCACGAGTCGTAAAGTTGTTTGAGCTGTTCAGGGCCCATGAGCTGTAACTCTGTGAAATTTGTCCAACCTCAAGGTACCTTCACTATCCCAAGATATTCATTGCAATCTACAAATTGAATGATATAGTCATTAACTATGTCTCAACAATGTTTTTTTGTGGCAGAACAGGCAAGAAATTGAATTTCCCGCCATTTTCGAAATCTTGCCATGTAAAAAAAACAGAGATTTTTTGTCAAAGAGGAGTGAATCCCTTTCTCTACCTTTCAGTGGGTTGCATCATGTTGTATTTGGAAAGATTCAAATGTGTACATATACCATTTATGCTGTTTATCATGTAGTCGTATGGAGGCGGCCATATTTTGGGTGCAACACCCGTTTATTATTTGTCTTACTGAAACCTCCCCATGCAGTCCCACTCAGTGGATAATACTTGAGTAAACATCTCTGAGTAAGAACACTTCTATGAACTAATTTTAATCTAAATGTAAAATCATGAAAATAGTGCCAAAAGTTACAGCTCATGTGCATTTAAGTTCCCTCATGCAACACCAGGTCAATTTCTGTATTGCTATTTCAAATGTTATAAACAGTCATACTGTAGATGTTGAATATTTCTTCATATCATGATCACTTGTACTTTGTAATGTAAAACAATGCAGTCATCTATGCTGAGACAGTTGATTGACTGCATATCTAGTCTAAAGTCACGGCATGAGGTAGACACCAGCGTTAAAAGTACCGTAACTACAGTATTACTTAGTAGTGAAACAGTCACTGTAAAGAATATACTGTAGAAGTGTGTGGGCAGCAAAAAGGCTAGAATAAACTTGTTGTGTGACTATCAGTCTGAAATTACTGCATGCTGAGACCCCAGTTTACTTTATCCATGAGTAAAAAATTTACAAGTTTGGAATAAAGCTAGATGTAAAATAGGGAGATCAATTGTGTGAAGGAAAGAAATATTTAAAGTACCAATAGGTAAATTCAAGCCTTTTTGTCTACTTCAAAATTGTATCCAAAGCTCAATAATAAATTTTACTAATCTTATGAATGTAAACAAATAAAAATGTTTTGTTTGTGAAAAGGGGGAAAAATGAGATCGTGCGTTCAATTTGATATTAACAAAGTGGAAAAAGGAGATTTACTTCTATCAGTATCAACTGGATTCAGTGAAGAAAGTCACCTCTTTTGTTAAAAAACTTGGGACCCAGTGAATTTGCAAATTTGAAAACTGTCAGTTGAGTGTTGCAATTTATTGTTTCAGAAGAATGAAATGTGAAATATCCCAAAATTTAGTACTTATAACAGTAAATGAAATTATTTTTTATGTTGATACAGCATTGATCAGAGATGATTCGAAACTTGTCAAGACAACTTCTGCTAAACCAATTATCTACATATTCTCTGCATCAGGACATGAGATCTCCATCATAAAGGCAAGTAATGAACCAATAATACATTCACAGTGTTTTTGCTAAGGTTTGGGAGCATAGGTAAATACTGTAGGAGTTCCGAAACCAATTCTGTTGTCCTCTTGTGTAATTGTACTGATATTCTTAACCCTTTGAGTGCTGTATTTTTTCCCACCATAATTTTAGTGCAACATTTTACTAATTTTTATGAATTTTTCTGTAATTTGTTTTGATAATTTGGACCAAATGAACTCAACATGACATTGGCTACAGTTTTTTATCAAAATTTTGGCAAAAATCTGACAAAAATTGACTAAGTTATATTTTCTAACGGCGACAAAAATTGACTTTGGCGTTCAAAGGGTTAAAGGGGAACCCTGGTAACATGACTGGGAAACCCTGGTTAAAAAGTCAAAATATACCTATTTCAGTTATTTCGACATTGGATTCTTGAGATGCCATGGACAGGTTAAGTTCAAGAAAAAATCTTTTCCGATTACATCATGTTCTTTTTTTTACCATCACACCCATTTTACACGGGGTCCGTGAAAGTCTTACTCTGATCAAGATTTGACCAACGATTTTCAGTGCATAAAGACCAATATTCAATTTGAACTGATCATGAAATGAAAAAACACACATGTACAAACGTATCAGCCAAACAAATAACGAAGTGGCATTTTTCTCTCCATCACTCAGTGGAACAGTGGTCACATCATCCACATAGGCTGGTCGTGTACTGACGATCTGCTCTGTGTTCAGGAGGATGGCAGCGTATTGGTCTATGATATCTTTGGACGATTCAAGAGGCATTTCAGTATGGGACAGGTAAGCCTTGTACAAAAGTCAACTTTCACCCGCAGAGTAAACTTTTAATATCCTGAAAATGACAAGCAAACAGAAATGTGTGTGTATGTAAGCATTTACGTATGCCTGTATACATGGTATGTACAATTCTGTATATATGTGTGACTCTGTATGTATGTACACATATTTATAGATATATACATGTTATATATATACCATATGTGTGTGCGCATGTAACAGTATATATGTACATGTAGTTATGTAGTTATCATTAAGTATTGCATGCTCTGTATTTTTATATGTATACATGTATATTGGTGTTTGTTTCAGTGTTTTTCAACATAGGGAGCAATTCAGATGTGACTTCGATAAGGTTACTCCACAAAACATAAATACTAAAAAAGAATTTTCTTTTGTGTTGTTTTTTCATTTTGATGCTGTCGTGATATTAAGGTAGTTGGCACCTCGAAATAGAAAGACTTAAACTTTTGCCCAAACTTTCGTCAGGGAAACTTTAAACTATTCCTTTTCGAAAAATTAAGGGTCACCATACAAAGTTTGGTACTAGAGAAACAAATTACCCAATACATTGTATTTTCTAACACTTGAATTTCAAAACAGCCACCATCCCATGTAAAATCAAGATAAAAAAAATTTTGATTTAAAAAGATAAGATAGTAAAAACTATATTTACTCCATGACCTTTAAAATAAGCCCCCGAAAGTGGTACACCAAGTATTGTGTAAGTTTTATGAGTCAGAATATCTGTCCTCGAGGCAAATTCAAAAGATTGAGAGAAATACATTGCATTATAGGGTTTTCTTCATTAGTAAAATTGATTTTGAGCTTAATGCTGTGTTATGGTCTACAATTACAGGAAGCCAAGGAGACGCAGGTTCTGGAGTGTGAGATATTCCGCAGTTACAGCGGGACTGGCGTTGCCGTACTCACCAACAGCTACAAGTTTTTCGTCGTGAACAATGTTGATGAACCTCGCACTAGAACAATGGCGAACATTCCAAGTAATGGCAAATTACAAATCATCTGTATCAGTGATGCTGATTGGCTCAGTTACTGTTGAAAGTGACATGAGAATTTCAATGCCCAATATGGGGACACTAGTTTGCTGAAATGAAATACAGTAAACTCATGTTCCAGTCTTAACCCTTTGAGTGCTGTAATTTTCCCCACCAAAATGTCTGTGTATCAGTTTTCCAATTTTATGAATTTTATAAAATTTATAAAATTTTTTGATAATTTTGGATCAAATGGACATAACTTCCCATTAGCTGAAGTTTTTGATCAAAAATTTTCAGAAAATCTGAAAAAATTGTCGGGACCTGAAAAAAAATTGTCTGTGTTACATTTTAATAATATGACAATAAATTGACTTTGGCACTCAAAGGAGTTGGCAATTTAGATATTATGTGAGAAGAAAAATCAAGGTCAGCTTCAGCTTCCATGTATTCATTGTATGGTATTCATTTTCCAAGGCAGGATTTTCATTTTGAAAACACCATTACAACTATATAAATATTCAAATATCACTGTCAGGTTCTGTTGATGTCTTTTAAGTAATTTGAATTTGAAATGAACATTCGTAATTCAATTGCGTAAAAAGATGATTTGCAATTGAAATTTATGTATGTATGTATTTATTTATTTATTTACTAACTTACTAAGTTACTTAATTCATTTTCCAGGTCTGAGTTCCCCTCCAACATGCTGGGCAGTAATATCGGAAGACAGACAGACACGTATATTGCTGGCCAGGGACAATGAATTATTTATACTAGACCATGGTGGTCAGTATTCTCAAGAGGTATGTATATTTTTCCTCTGACCTTTAAACTGTTGTGTCAATTTTTAGCTCATATTTGGTTTTATATATAAATACCAAAAAGAGCTTATATGATGAGTCTAAGTGGCATCTGTGTCTGTATATTTGTGGGTATGTGCGGATGTATGTCCGTCACACACAAAGGCTCCCATACCGCCAAAGCTACCGTCTCAGTATTTGGTGTACAGGTAGATGTAGGGGTTGAGATGTGAATTTGTTCAAATGAACACATCAGTGTCAAAAATGTGCAAATGAGGTAAGAAAAAGGGAAATTCTGCAAATGTAGGAGTGGTGACATGCCAGCATGCTACCCACTGAGCTTGAGTCATTTCCTGTCATTGTTTATTTATGAACTGTTACATATTAACAGACCTGCTCAAACTAAGGGACGGACCATTAGATCTTGGGAGGGGGTGGTCACAATGAAATTGTGAACATTTTTTTACAATTGTAAATTTCTAAATAAAATTTTTCCAAATGAAAAAAGCTGTTCTAATTTTTTTTTCTGAGTAAATTTTCAGATTTATAATTTATTTTAGTTCGATGCTGTCTGAGGATACAATGTACATCCATATCACTAGCGCAAATAAGATTGCGTGCTGTAACTACAACATACATATGGCCCAGTGATTTATATTGCTGATAGATTTCGCGAAATGTTGCAGATCATCTTTTGACAAGCTGAGAAGCTGTTTGCAAAAAATGTGGTGAAATTTCAATATTATTTGTGTTTTTAGGACAATTTTTGCCCTTTTTTGATCAAAACATCTATTTCTCTGCAGCAGCGTGTCCAACTTTTGTCAACTTGTTTTTCTGGTTTAAATATTTCTTGTTGTTTTTCTGGTTGTACTGTGCAGAATCCATTGTCATAACATTGAACGTAGAATTTTCCTGCACTGAACAGATAGAAACAACATTTATTGTTGATCTTTGGTACCCATACTGGTATGTACCAATTCTGATCAAATGTGAGCGACACCGTATAATTGCGGTATTTTTTTCCATTGAGATAACTGACAGTTTGTTCTGTTGCTGCATCTGTTAAAAATTTGACATCAACATAGGCTTGAAATATGTGGATGTGAAGCGTTGTAACATGTATTCTTGGGGTATTCAATATCTTGTATATAACGTATACAGGGTTCATTGGCTCCTGGAAAGCCTTGAATTTTAAATCTCCATGGAAAGGCCTGGAAAAGCCCTTGAAAATGAAAATGGTCCGGGAAAATACAAATGATATATTTTGAAATGATGACTGGAAAATGGTATTTTAGACCTTAAAAGTCCTGAAAATTGCTGAAAAAGTCCTTAAAGGTCCTTGAATTTTTAAGTGACTTTGAGAATATGAACCCTGTTGACAGTGTACATCAATGAGAATACCACTATATGCATATTCATGGCTGTTCATAATCACTGACTCAGACTCCCATTCATAAGCTTAAAGAAGCATATAACGATTAGATCAGAAAGCAAATTGCTACAAATAATTTAAAATTTAATGGAAAACAGGTTTGCGATGCAAAATTAGACATGTATACACATGGAGCAATAAGTGTACAACATCAAGAAATATACAATTTAATACAGAAAACTGTCCCCTGTTGGTCAAGTAGAATTTTGCTGGACATCTGTTTCTTGAAAGGTGACAGCCAAATGTATGACAAATTTGCGCCAAAAGTAATTTTGAGTCGGTGACACGCCAAATCAAATGAAGCCAGTTTGAGGCACTATCAACTGTCAGTGCCACATTGAAAAGCCTGTCCTATTCCACTAAAATGCAACTTCACAGCTGTGAAATATAAGAAAAGTATTTGATAGATGTATGTTAGAAAAACAGAAAAGAAATAGTGATTGTTCATATTATTCAGCACTCATATCTACTTCATAAATTCCACTGACAGTAAATATGTTTCTCCTCAGACTCCTCAAATGAACGCAGAGGTCAATGCCTTCATCTCCATGTCAGTATCGTTCAATAATAAATACCTAGCCATGTTCACAGACAGCGGATTGCTGTGGATTGGATCAGCTGATTTAAGGGTAGGAAACTCTGGATTTTCTAGCTGTATTGGCATGGGTTAGTGATATAAAGTCCAGAAACTGTAACACTACGCAATTTTTTTGCATCATTTTCCGCATTACATCAGTAACCATTGGTTAGTGTACATGCTGCAGAAAGTAGCAGTATTCTCTGTGTTTTTTTGCTTTCGAAGACAACTTTTATATATAAGGTGTTTGCCATCATAACAGGATTTCTCTGTAAACATGATCCCCCCACCCCACTCCCAGTAACTCACAATATCATGCGGAGATTAACAGCCAAAATAAATTTTGTCACGTTTATGAGCAGTGTTCACAGGCCAAATACTGGATGTACCAGGGAAAAAGAAGTTGTGGATCAAGTTAACAATGAAGAGCCATGGTCAAATCAATAAAACAATGAATTCAAATGAATTGCATTTGCATTGTGAAGTTATTGTTCCACCATACACTCCAAACTGTGTGCTTAATGCTTTCTAATTCTACTAGTAAGGGAATGCTGTAGCAATTCACTCACACATTGTGTCACTTTTACCAACCCTTTTTGAACCACAGAAAGTATACTGTGAATTCAACACAAAGTCGCCTGCCAGGCCCCAGCAGTTGGTGTGGTGCGGCACCGGCGCCATCGTTGGCTACTGGGAGAACTTGCTGCTCATGGTTGGACCAGACAAAGACTGGGTCAAATACAACATGGACACCGAGGTTCACCTCGTGCCTGAACTAGATGGCCTCAGGATCATAGGCAGATACACCCATGATTTCCTGCAGAGAGTGCCCAGTGAGTGACTGCTCCTGTATTCAAATCTGAATCTGAATCCAAATCACAAAATATGCACAGAGACCAATGCCCACAATGGAAGCATGATTTTGTTTTGACATGAAAATCTGTAAATAATGCCTTCAGGCGTCTAGAAGAGCAAACCTTTGCAAATGAAAGAGTTCATAGCCTTCCCATAAACAGTGAGATTTCTGGTTCAAGCATGTAAACATTACTGACAGCGTGTGCTCATTCTTGAAAGTAACAAAATCAGAAGTCATTATGATGAAAGCATAGAAGAATATGATTCTGATCCTTTGCACTGTCAGCATAAGTTGCTTCAGAAATTAAATCATTTGAAGAATATTATGAAAGTCCTGTGTTCAGTGACTAGTCATCCACTAAAAAGGCATTTTTTCTCTTTATAAAACATATTTTTTCAGTCGATATTGTTTCTTATGGTCATTTGACCCTTACTGTCTGAATGTAGCGTAAACCGAATAGAGGGGTGAATTCTACTATGATGATGTCATTAAAAAAATGACATGTCAGAATAATTGATGCTGTTCGTATTGACAAGTATTTCCACCACAATTTCGTTTGTCCGCAGCAATGGTTGAATCGGTGTTCAAGATTGGATCAATGGCACCAGGTGCTATGCTGTATGAAGCGTCTAAAGAGTTTCAAGTGAGTGGTGTAAGCTGCATTTGTACCACACAGTGTGCAGGATGGTGGGTGATTGAAAGTAGCTAGGACAAATGTGATATTAAGTGGGTGTTGCTCTTAGTGTTGATGGATAAATCATTGATCTATTCATGTTCATTGAATCTTTAAAAAATGTGCTGGCAGACAATGATGTCAGTACAGTACAAATCTACCATCAATGGTGGTTGTTTCCAACATTTCTTCAAAGAATTTAAAATAAATCTGCCATTTTCTTCCTCAGCATTCAAACAGGAATATTCTGAAAGTGACAAAGAACATGTGAAGTGGTGTCCTTGATTAAACAATACAATATGACAAATGTTGCTTTTTTATGTCGCATATGATAGAAAGGAAGCCAGAAGGCAGATGAGTACATCCGTATGATCAAAGACAAACTACAAGAAGCTGTTGAGCAGTGTATAGTAGCCGCAGGAGCTGAGCATGAACCAAAGACACAGAGAACATTGCTCAGGGTAAGTATTCTATAGACAGTGGGCATGGAATTCCTTTTGGTGTACATGATGTGAAGAATCATGAATTTGAAAAAGATAAATTAATATCATAAATCTGTTGTAAACCATGATAGATGCATTTAATCTCTAAAACTATTGTGATGCGGAGATCAGTTCTTGTTCTCAATCTGAGCTCTTTTTTTTGACAGAGGTCATTCAGAGTCAGATATGCTGACCACTATACAAAGGGTTTATACTAAATTGGAGCAATTACATGTGGCTACTGACCATATAGGAGAGGTGGCTTTTTATAGGAAGCCTTTTACATGTGAAATGTTATGGGATTGCCACAAGGAGATCACTGGCAGGAGATGACCTTTGTAAGGGGAACCACTAAGACAGGTGTGACTGTACTGTAGGAATACATTAGGCAATAGTTGTCAAGGAATTAATTAGTTCTCATGCAGATTTTCCCCGAATGCTCTATGTCTCTGTTTTACCACAGCGTGGGTGAGCTCTCGCCCAATCACAATGATGCATTGGCTCACTTGATACTCTGATATAAATGCTCGTTTTCTGCCCTCAATATATTTTTTACCACAGTTTCCCCAAAATGCCTTCAAAATATTTGAACCACTGTTTCCCCAAAAGGTCCTCCCTCCCAATACTATGCTTCCTTATTGACAATATCACAAATATACCGGTATAGACTCCCCACCCCAATTTCTGAAGGTATGGTTTGCTGAGGTTGTAGCATTAACATAGATACAGATCCCAACCCCCATTTCTGAAGGTATCGTATAATGAGATTTGTGCATTAACATAATGGCAAAAAACAGAAAGTTCTCAGTGATTAACAATGTCACCATTTCACGATTGTACAACCCATTTACAGATTTTACAACATTTTACAGTCTAAAACAAACTAAACATCCAGATGTCTTGAGACAAACTAGTTATGTTGTAAGTGAAAGTCTTATCAGCCAGTATCAGATTCAGGGGTGTCATCGTACACACAAATGGAAAACCCAAGAGAGAAACTACAGTGTCAGGGCTGTCAGGTATTACATGCTAGGTAACATACATCAGGCCTTCTGATTTGATACACAACTACATTTATCATCTTTCTGAGAAAGAATGGCCGTTTGAATAAAGCTTAACAAGCTTTTCTCGTACCTGGGTGCATTTCCATTGCTGTTTGTCTTTTGGCTTCTCTGTTTTGTTCTGTGTGTGTGTGTGTGTGTATATCATTTCACCATGCCTGAGTATTGTTCTTCATTTGCAGACATCCTGCTGTTTGTGCTGATGTTTTAAAAGTAATATGTAGCTACCAACGTAGATATTTATGACTACTGATAGGTCAAATTCATGATCAAAGTACCAAACTTAGCGTAGTATTTAAACAATGTACAGCTGTATATCATCGTAAAATTCTTTCCTAGCAGCACTGTTATATTATGATATCCATAGAGTTTTCTATGAATTATTGAATTTCAACCATATTTCTGCAACTCTATCTCTATTTTGCAGGCGGCATCTTTTGGAAAATGCTTCCTAAATGACATGAGACCAGAGGCGTTTGTCAACATGTGTCAGATGCTACGAGTACTCAACGCTGTACGAGACGACAAAATCGGGATGCCACTGACCTATCAGCAGTTTCCTTTACAAACATTGAGAGTGTGAAAGAGAGTTTTGGAATGCTTGTCAAGATCATGGATGCTGTGAAAGTTGTCACACAAAATGCAAGAACAGAATCTCAAAGATACATACACACACATACACACACACATACATACATACATACATACATACATACATACATACATACATACATACATACACACATACATACATACATACATACATACATACATACATACATACATACATACATACACACACATAGAACGACAGTCAGATAAAAGTGCATACAGTACATACCTGCCCCTCAGATCAATTGTATCATCCAAATAGAGTAATAGGAGTGTAAATATGTTGATATTTATAACAATGATTTCAGCACCGTACATTCTATAGAAATGTATGGTTTGTACAGTATATTCTGTTATCATATTAACATTGCCATTGTAATTCAAGTTGTGCCTTAACTGCATCTTAGATTGGAACACCTGAGACTAAGTGTGCTTATAGATAGGTAAGTTGTTTATATAATTTTTCCCTTGGCTGCTTTGAAAAAACTCTAAGCCCTACATTTGTTTGACAGCTGTACGGTACATGTATCACATACACAAAAGGTTTCAGCTGTTATCCCTCTCTTTGGTTGTATGGTAATGTTCAAAGTTGCGTCACATTCTGTCTTTTCATTTCTTGACCACAAATATCATCAGGTACCAAGAAAGTGAAACCGCCATATTAACCCACAGCTGTTCATTCGGTTTCATTCCACTGCTGACAGTTACAAGAATTGAATCTTGCACAAGGAATACCAGATTGAAAAAGCTGATTCTTGAGGGTGTACCCGTAATTGGAGTGCAAGGGCACTGATAGATCATTCAATGTCAAGAAACACGGTGACAGAGAACTACAGTGCGTTTCACCTAGGTACCGCAACTCCGCTATGAGACAGACACAATCCACGTACAAAACACATGATTAGCTTGGGTATCACGGACACATTTCAAAGCCAACGACTCGTCGATTAATTACAGTAAAATAACATGGGGCAGCTGCTGTCTGGACTGAGAGATAAACAGTTGACTAGACTTGATCTACAATGTAACTGTTTCTTTTACAATTTCATCTAAGCGTGCAAGAGGTGAAGGTATTCTCGACAGAAACTAATTAAAAAGCCACACATTGTAGATGAAGTGTATCTCTCAGTCTAGACAGAGCGGCTGCCCCATGCTGGTTTACTGTAATTAATCATTGAGTTGGTGACTTTCAAATGTGTTGTGATACCCAAGCTAATCGTTTGTTTTGTACGTGGATTGTGTCTGTCTCATACGCTGAGTTGCAGTACCTAGGTGAAACGCACTGTATTGAAATTGTAATTAATGACATTGCCTTTGATTTTTGACAGGCTTGTCTTCCGGCACCAGTGGTGTCTTGCCATCCGCATTTGTAAATATTTGAAACTGCCAGAAGCTGAAGGGGAGAGCAGAATTCTAGCCCACTGGGCGTGTTACAAGGTAAGGCTCTATTTGTTTCTATGACATCTATCTAAACAAAGAGTATGGCATTTATACATCTTGTGCAATCATAGAGTGAAACATAGCTGCATTCACAACATTATCAGTTAGGAGACCATTTTCACTCTTCAGGTGTCATTTTTGTATGCAAAACAAGGGTGCTTTTATGACAGTGTACCCCCTAAGATGATGTGAATCGTTATATGATTGGCATTATCAAAGTTCTTCAGCCTCGCTCTCATCTAGTCACCATGATGGTTAAAGGTATACAGTCACCTGTAATCTAAATATGCCCATACGGTCAAAGGGCTGTTCCTTGGTATTCAAAATGCCCATGTGAGGGCGCTGTTTTTAAAAAGCGGCCACCCACTTAAAATCTGTGATTGGTTAGATTTTGTCTTTCCATGGTAACTGTGGCAAAATTGGAACAGGTGACAGTATACCTTTAACTTCCCGAAGTACTTTTCACATCATATTGACACATAAACCTACCAATATGTAGCATACACGGACCTGTTGAGAGTGCCACAAACATCAATCTGCTCAGTGCAGAAGATTAAATTCTTTACCAATATTCTGATTTCATCAAGCGTTTTCAAAGATTATTTTGCAACTTTATGGTAGGATACACTCAACAAAATGTGCACACAGTAGAACAAATATTGATCAAAAATAAGATTAAGGTAGTATGCGCCTCAAAAGGAAAATTTAAACCATTCTCTTTTGAATTGAAGAATAAAAATCATGGGTCACTGAGCACATTTTGGTACCAGAGAAACAGTTTACCAGCATTTGAAATTCAAAATGGCTGCCATCACCGTATTGACTCCATGGAAAAAAAAAATTTAGCCCCCACAAATGCTAGATCAGGAAAGAATCGTAAAAATTTTGCAGTCCAAATACATGGCCCTGTGATGAGGTGCATTGATTTTCACAATGATATCTCTTCCTGCAAATACAGGTAGAACAGAAAGAGCAAGCAGATGAACAGATTGCCAGAGCCATCCAGTCTAAGTTAGGTGACACTCCTGGGATATCGTACTCGGAGATTGCAGCAAAGGCTTCTGAATGCGGTCGCAAAGACTTGGCTATCAGGGTGAGCTACTTCTCCAGTGGTGGATGTTTTACGGTTTTCATTTGAAAATATTTTATTCAAGTTATTGTGACTTGGTTATAAGCAATAATTTTCCCACCAAAATTTTAGTGCAACATTTTACTATTTTTTTTTTTAATTTTCCTGTAATTTTTTGGATAATTTTGAGCAAAATAGATATCATATTTCATTGGCTACAGTTTTTTATCAAAATTTTGGCAAAAATCTGAAAGAAATTGACGGGGGTATATTTTGTAAAGGTGACAAAAACTGACTTTGGCACTCAAAGGATTAAGGAAAATCACTAACACTGGGGCAATTCTGAATTTCTGGATGATATCTTTTCCTTGTCTAAAGGGATTGTAAGAGCAGTTTGGGTCCATACACTCCCTATAGAGGTGTTTCAAAATTTGTCGGTATGCTAAAGTCAGAGAAATGGACTAGATACTTGTTGCCATTGTTACAAAAAGTCCGTAAGATAAAGCTTGGTGTCATTGTGCGGAAGAAGACTTCACAGCTTTAGTAATGTAGAACTGTGTGTCATTTTCCATGGAAATTCAATGGAACACCCAAACTGCGTTTCACGCCACCCGTGTACGTAGCACTTAATTTTAAGTACTAAATGTGATAGGCTTTGCGAAAACACCTCTCCCTGTTATCTGCTTTCAGTTGTTAGATTTTGAACCGAAAGCCGCTGAACAAGTACCGCTGCTGATGAAGATGAAAAAGGATGATGTAGCGCTGATGAAAGCCATCGAGAGTGGAGATACAGATTTAGGTAATTCTGTTTTATAGGTTGATAATTCCTGAAGGTTGAAGTGTCAGTGCTCTGTGCTCAGTGCTCTGTATTTTAGAATCAGAATTTGTGCTAAGGTGGTTTGAATCTAAATCGACAGTGAAACTGTTAGAGATTCTAACTTCATCTTCCCATTTCAAAACACATTTCTTCAAGGTTGCAAAATTTGGTGTTGTGAAATTCTTCCTATCTTGTTGTCATAACTTCAGAGAATTAGTGGACCAGGAATTGTCTGGTTAGAATTTCAAACTGTGGTGTTTGCATATACTGTCATATGTGTGACTGATTGCCTCAGATGGGTTATAATAAATTCCTTGTGATGTAATAATGAAAAAGATATTTTTTTCTGTTGACCATTGCCCGTGTTCAGTTCAATCAACATCAAAGCTTTGTCCATATTGTACGATGAGAAAAAGTCAAATGTTACGATTTTCTATACCAATGCTTGTAAGATGCAATTTTTACAGGGCTGTTTGCCTGTGATGTCATTGCTCCCATATAAATATGCAATAACAAATATTTTCCAAAAATTTAGATTAGAATTTTAGGGATCACACATGCAAGACAGATGAAAGTGCAACTTAGTAGGCAACAGCTAATGTTCAATGAACACGGAACAGACCTATTTACAGTGCAGCCTACAAGTTACAACACCACTCATGCAGCATTGGCAAAATTTGTCCAAATTTTTAGCAACAGCATCCCTGTATTGCTCACATGCAGTTATAGTTACAAATATGCAACCACAAACAGCATAATTAAATTGTCTGGCATCTTTTCGGTAATTTTTGGATTACATTGCTGGATGGTGATTTAGACCATTCATCCCATGATGTGGAGAAAAAAAGGCCTGTTTAAACCAAATAGGACTAAAACATTGTTTTGGATAGTTTATTCCTAGCACGATATAGATTTACAAATGAAATGAGAGAGAGGGAGTTTATGATTACTGAAGTTTATTCCCCACAGGTTTCACCAGAGACACTTGAAAGTCCCTTTGCAATTTAGACTTTGACACAGCAGTGACAGAAATTTGAATTCTTGTTATTGATTCCAGTGTATACAGTACTGTTACATTTAAAAGACACAATGTTGGCAGGGGATTTCCTGATGACGTTGCGGAATCTTCCTGTTGCACAGAGCCTCTGGATGCAGGTAAGTCAATTACAGTTAAAAGGTCACTAGGAAAACAGTTCATTATAATTCAACCATTAATTACATAATCATTTATTCCATATCATTACAATATTTGTTGGTTGTTAGTTACTACAATAATTTTCAAAGATCTTAGTTTCATTCATCTGTTTCATTCAAGCACTTGTGATTTTCAATATTTCTGCTTAGAAATCAAAGTATGACATAATTGAGGCTTTCTGTATCGCATCACATCATGTATTTGATTTGATGTCTAAATATTTCCATTATGTCAAACATCAAATGTTTCATGACCAATGTTTTAAAATTTATTTATCCAGTGTACCAGTAATTATTGCCTATAGGTGAAATTTATGGATCAGCGCGGCACTACTACAAGTCCTCGTTGCGTTACAAAATTGCATTTTCTCAGCCACTTTATTGTTGATCTTTGAATCGAATCAAAACTTGATCCCATATTTACTTACGCAGTGTTTACTCATGGACTGAAAGATTCAGTCGTGTGCAGGCACTCCGGAACACTGCAACCTACGACCTTTTACTACGACTGAAGGCACACTGTTGAAATCTTGTTCTCCAACAAAATTTTGTTGGAACCAATCATATTACAGGAACGAGTTAATTGACAGTACGTAGGGTAACGAGACCGCCCACATCGCTCACTCATTATGGTCATTATGTACGTAAATAGCTCACGTGATGAATATTCAAATTACACTACCATGATTTACATATTTGAGAAGTCTGTAATGTCAGTTGTGGGTGGTACTTTTTTCTTTTGAGTTTGCCGCAGCTAAGTACAGTGTGCCTTCAGTCGTAGTAAAGGGTCGTAGGCCGCAGTGCGCCGGAGCGCCCGCACACGACTGAATCTTTCAGTCTATGTTTGCTCGCTAAAATAACAAAAGCCAGAATGTTTGGGAATACATAATTGACAATCCAATTATTTTGCATAGATGTTTCTATTTTCGTTCTCTTTTCTAGGTACTAGTATATAGTTTTGTGCCAGCATGTAGCTGACCCTTTGAGCGCCAAAGTCAATTTTTGTCACCTTTATAAAATGTGCCCTAGTCAAATTTTTTCTGATTTTTGCCAAAATTTTGGTGAAAAACTGTAGTCAATGTAATGTGATGTCCATTTGATCCAAAATTATCTGACAAATTACAGAAAAATTCATAAAAATTGGTAAAATGTTGCCCTGAAACTTTGATGGGAAAAATTACAGCACTCAAAGGGTTAATTGTGTCAAGAGTAAAGAACTAGCACAAGACCATTTTGCCACCAGTGAATACTATATGTAGAAGTGTGCACCGTTTACATACAGTGTGATATTTTCTTTCTTTCCAGTATTGCCGAGAACAAAACAGAGAGACCCTCACAGACTTGTACTATCAGAATGATGACTTCATGGAAATTGCCAACAGTAAAATTATTGAAAGCTATAGGGAAACTGTAAGTAGTCGGTGTAAAAGTGAAACAAATGGCAAAATGCTAAATTTGTCAACACAGCTGAAAATTTTCATGCAATGTGTGTAAATTATGTTAAAGTAGTTTGTATCTCAAAAGTGAAAGACTTCAACTTTTGCTCATGCTTTCCTCAATGAAACTTTCGACTATTCTCTTTCAAAATCAAGAATAAAAATCTGGGGTCACTGTGCAAATTTTGATACAAGAGAAACAAAGTACTCAATATTTACCAATTTTTGAAATTCAAAATGGCCGCCATCTCTGTGTTACCTCTATGGGGAAAATAAAATTCCGGATTTTCACAAAACTTAGCCCCTGAAAAATTAATTAGTCCATAAGCTTCAAAATGAGCCCCCCACAAGTGGTAGGCCAAAAGAATATCATAAAAGTTTTTTAGTCTGAAAATCTGTTCCCGAGGCGCATTACACCTTAAGCATTCAGTTAATTGTTATCTGTTACGCTAAACTGGTAAGCCGCGATTGTTCACTCATGCAACGGTACGTTTGAAATTGGGTATGCATTGATATAGAAATAGTGAAATCCTTAAGAATTATACTGATTTGACCTAGTTGTAATGAAACAGTGCAGCGTGATTTGATAGTCAATATCATTTACCAATCTTTGAACAATATTGCGCAGTCAGAAATTTATTCATATTTTCATTTGTCATGAGAGCAACCCATCACCTTTTCTCGCATGTTATTTTTGTATCTCAATAATATGGAGAACTGTTGTGATACCATTCACAGCGTTTAGATGCACGGCTAAAATCCCTGTACGATGCACAGGATTACTACACCAAAGCCAGAACTTCACAAGATCCAAACATCAAAGCCAAGGCTGAATTTGCTGCCAGGGTAAGGATGTACATTTTATAGCCAGTGTCGTTCCAGTGGCAACACTAGCTTCAATGACAGCCATTCAATAACATTTGGTGTAATTGTATGTGTTGCAAAGAGTAGTGCGTGAATTTTATTCGTTTCCCTTCGTCAAAATTAGGAACTGTGAAAAAAATGAGAAATTAAATGCAAATGTATATGTAGGACATTAGCCCTGCAAAATACTGCTTAGAGTGTAGAACACTGGGAGCAGTTTGCATGAAGTGTCTCAGATATTCCCAACCTCTGCCATAATATACAATATCCATGGAGGCAGTAATCAAAATATTAAGGAATCCAGCTGGACAAGCAAACTAGACTGCAGGACTTGCAAACTAGTCTACAGGACTTGCAAACTAGACTGCAGGACTAGCAAACTAGTCTACAGGACTTGCAAACTAGACTGCAGGACTAGCAAACTAGACTGCAGGACTAGCAAACCAGACTACAGGACTTGCAAACCAGACTGCAGGACTAGCAAACTAGACTACAGGACTAGCAAACTAGTCTACAGGACTTGCAAACTAGACTGCAGGACTAGCACACTAGACTGCAGGACTAGCACACTAGACTGCAGGACTAGCACACAAGACTGCAGGACTAGCACACTAGACTGCAGGACTTGCAAACTAGACTGCAGGACTAGCAAACTAGACTGCAGGACTAGCACACCAGACTGCAGGACTAGCAAACTAGACTGCAGGACTTGCAAACTAGACTGCAGGACTAGCAAACTAGTCTACAGGACTTGCAAACTAGACTGCAGGACTAGCATACCAGACTGCAGGACTAGCAAACTAGTCTACAGGACTAGCAACTAGACTGCAGGACTAGCAAATTAGACCGGAAGACCAACATACAGGAAATTGAGTGACTCAGCCAGTTTATGTGATGTCTGTGTGTCTTTCAGCAAACTGAGGAACAAGTAAAACTGATGAGATACCAAAAGAGACTTGAGGAAGAATTACAGCGTCCATATTTAGACTTGTCTCTCAATGACACAATGCATGAGTTACTGGTTCAGGGCAATACCAAGCTAGCTGAACAACTCAGAAAAGAGTTCAAAGTCCCAGACAAGAGGTATGACAACTTCATATTTCTCAACATTTAGCACTAATACCTGTAATTTTTTTGATATTCTCTCTCTCTCTCTCTCTCTCTCTCTCTCTCCTCTCTCTCTCTCTCTCTATATATATATATATATATATATATAAACAAATTACTTAAGTACAAAGTAATGAAATCTATTAAGTTTCATATATATAATATAGGGTAACTTTATATGAGGTAAATTTCTTAGCATATGTCATCTTTGAAATCATTTATAACTTTATGAATGGTAAATGTAGACTGAGGTATCATCTGGCAATTTCTATGTATATATGTAGAGGTAAAAAGGGAATGTTCACAAATGTGAGCGACAGACAATATGTTCAAAATAATTTTTTATTTCAGGTTCTGGTGGTTGAAGATTGGGGCACTTGGTCAAGTTGGGGATTGGATAGAACTTGATAGGTTCTCAAAGAATAAGAAATCACCAATTGGCTATGAGGTTAGATTTTGTCACTTTCATTTGCATTGGTATTCACTGGGTATACATTTGTATTGTTACCCACAAGGTATACACTTGAATTGGTACCCACTGGGTATACATTTGCATTAGTGCCCACTGGGTATACATTTGCATAAGTGCCCACTGCGTATACATTTGTATTGGTAACCACTGGGTATACATTTGCATAAGTGCCCACTGGGTATACATTTGTATAAGTACCCACTGGGTATACCCACTGGGTATACATTTGCATGATTAGTACCCACTGGGTGTACACCAGCATCAATTTAAGAGTAATGCTACATGGGCAAAAGAATTGAGTTTGGAATCATAGTTTAATTGTACATCAAAAAATGAAGTAATTGTTGGATAGAGAATTGCTGTACCTCAGGTCAGTGGTGTTAACAATAGAGATTCCTGATTTTCACAAATTGAATCTTCTATGAATATGAATATGATTGTTAATTTTACTGCCATGATATTAGACATTCTACCCCACCCTCCCACATCCCTCACATTATTGTGTTCCTATCTGGTAAATTTACAGCCATTTGTTGAAGTCTGTATGAAGTATCACAACAGACTTGAAGCCAGCAAGTATCTGGCCAGGGTTGCTCCAGAGAATAGAGTCAAAATGTGTATAAAAGTGGGGTGAGTATGTTGAAATTCTTCCTATCAATACATGTCAACTTCCAAAGTGTCACTTATTGCTCCTTCCTCCTATTCTTGTTTTCTCAAAGAAAGTCAGAATTTCACAAGAGTGCAACACAACCACATTTCTTTCCCATTTCTTGACTTTGTCTGGCGACAGAAAAAGGACCAAGTTTTTTTGTGGTGGTATTTTTGGAACACATGAAAAATCAGTTGTATTTTTCAACCTAGTGAGACACGTTGAGTTGTTGGTTTGACAATATCACTTAAAGGTATTCGGTCACCTGTTTTTTAATAGCCAATCCAGGGCTCGAAATAATACCTGTCTGCCTGTCCCGGACAAGTGAAATTTGGCCTGGGACAAGTAGTTTTGAAAAGTACTTGTCCAAGTGGACAGGTAGGTTTTTTCAGCCTGCAACCAGTATTTCAACCTACTGACTACAGCAAATATTCATAAGTTTAAATTTATATACCAGCGTTTCCGTTACAATTTCAAAACTTGTGTACGATTTTACGCAACTTGGTTTTTATTTGCGTAAAATGTATCAACAACGCGTATGGTGTCGGTGGGAATCGGTATCTGAAGTGAGTTGGGCAGTCTTTTCTGTCGAACTTGGGGGTTTCCTTTAATGCCATGCTCTATTAACAAAAAACAATAACGTGGGGGGCTTCAAGGTATAGTAGCTGAACGCTTGCAACGCCATGATGCATGTCTCGTATATGATCGTTGAGCAGCCTAATGACTTCATGTTCAAAGAAAATACTTTCTGACAATGCAATTAGTGTTTTCAAAGGGCCAACAAAAATGAGATACTGATCAAAGTCCAGCGGGACCTCTCAAGATGCAACCCTACAGAGTGTAAATCGTCACCCGTAAACACTTTCCAAATAACATGCGACCTAATGACCACGATTAACTGTATTGTGTTACCAACAACGTAGACTCGATGGATTCTCGAATTTTTTGCATCTGTAGTGTCATTGTCTGTTCAGAACTGATTGACATGATGCTTTGTGATGATGAAATACAATGTTTCATAAAGAGTTGTCTAAAGTCTAAAATGTTGCAATATCATGATAAATGTCACTTGCAAGCAGGTGCATATGTTCTATTTTTGTCTTGCATTGAACCACGTTGAGGCAATGCAGTGTGAGCCAAGTACGTCCGTGTCAAGGGGCAGCATTTCTCAATGCTTATTAGTTTACGCAATCATGATTGTTTTTGCGTATTTCAGACTATTTTGCGCAAATTACGCAGGATTTTGTGTGAACAGAAACACTGTTACAGTATATACCTTTTACAATTTTGAAAATCATTATTTGGATATTTACCTGTCAGAAAAAAGTAAAAGAAAATTCGATAATATCTAATCACTGTTTACAGGAGGCAGCCATATTAATTTATCTAAGGTCACGTCTCAAATCTCTTAGATTGGGAGATTCTCAGAGCTATCTCGACACTGCTGTTATGCCAGTTTGCATATGATACAGGCATGAGTTTGTTGAATTGAATTGAAACTAGTATAGTTTCTTAGAATAAATTATGCCATTTTGGACAGGTACTTTTCTCACTGGGACAGGTACTTTTGATTTTGACTTGTCCAGTGGACAGGTGGTTGAAAAAAAGTATTTCAAGCCCTGCAATCACAGATTTTACGCGGGTGGCCGGTTTTTAAAAAGGGCGCCTCCACACGACCAGTCATGGCATACTTAGCAGCGTGCGTCTGCATGTTCTTTGACGTATCAAATATGGAGGACGGACAGCTACAGGTGTTACGGAGTAGTACGCTAAGCCCCGCCCCTTTACCATATATGGAATATGCAAATTTACAGTAACCGTATACCTTAAAGGTATGATGCACCTCAGGGACAGATCTTCTGACTCTTCTTTATACAGTATCTTTCTTTCTACCACTTGTGGGAACTCATCATAAGCTCTCAGAGTAAATATTTCTCATGGTCTTATTTTGAATTTCAAGCATCAGTAAATGCCAAGCAATTTATTTCTGTAGTACCAAAATTTGTAAGGTAACCCCAGCTTTATATCGTTGATTTTGAAAGAGTCATTTTAAATTTCCTGAAGGAGGGCTTGAGCAAAAGTGTAAGTCCTTCGGTTTCAAGGCACGTACTACCTTAACCTTGTTTACTGACAGAACCAATAACAACAAAAAAAGATTGCCTAATCTCTGGCATACCCAAAAAAATACACCAGTATTATCGATGACCATGTTTACAAACTGCAAACCTTGTCCAAATTTACTGTAAGGTGAACATTATGTCAGAAAAAGTTTAGGTGATTGTTGATTTCAGGAAGATTTTTCGTCATTTCTTTTTGCAAAATACATGCACCTTGTGATGCAATTTTTGTTGGTTGTGGAGCAGGAGCAGTGTCAATTGCCCAACAAAATTACCAGCCAATAGCTGTGTATGGACGAATGCAAAACATTCATACGTATGAGCTTTACACCAGTGAAAATAATGAAACAGAATTCCTGCTTACTGATTTCCTCACAATGTCAATTTCCAGGCCCCATGATAGAAACCATGGGATTGGTTAGATTGTTAGCCTGACATACAGCATAGGTGATTATAACCTGTCCTGCCTATATCATTCAAGAAAGAGCATTCTGATTGGCTCACATTCGTCAACTTAAAAAATTCATCAGTATAGCCTAGAACATGGCTGCACTCCATTCCCATTGATTGGGTATTTATGACATTCACAAATACAAATCCTCACATAGCTTTTGGGTTTGTTTGTTTGTTTGTTCATTCCAGTGATTTGAAGCAAGCCGCCCACGCAGCCTTTCAGCAGAAGAGTGAAGCTGACCTGAACGCTGTGTTGAAGAAGTGTGGACCGACAGACAGGGCCCTGGTTGACGAGATCAATTCTATGAGATCCCAGCTAACATCCAAAAGATGAAACTAACCAATGCATGCTGTATGCTACAAATCTCAAATGTAATATATGCGGCTCTTTTATTTATGTGCATGCACAGTCCCTCCATGGAGGGACTGTGGTGCATGACAACAAAATGTCCGGCAGGACTTTATGGAACAGTTTATCGATGTATGAAAAGCAAACCAGACAGTGAACTGAAATAGCTGATGTACCCATCCAGTGGTCCCTTGTTGCTGTAGTTTTGTTGTCCTATGTGATCCAAAGATGTATCAGATCGTGGAAATGACCTCCAAATGAAGGTCAAGCTGATATTATTTGATTGTCAACTCACGACTCTTCTTTGGCTTCTTAGTAGTGCGACACATTGTGATTTTTGCGTCCACTTCCGGTTGAGATCTTTCTAAAAGATTCTGTTGTTTCAAGAAAGGAGAGAAAGGGACGATATGTTGGACACTCTATTCTTTTCATTTCATAAGCTCAGTGTTTCATCAAAACATCAACTCTCACAGTGCTGCTCCAAAGTGTCAGATGGGACTTTTGTTTCAAAGGGATCTTCAAATTAAAAGCCTAAATGTTACTCATGTCATTAATCAGTACCTAACACAGGGCTTTATATGCAGTTCTTTGCAACCAAAGATGTTGGCTAAATTAGTTGTAGATTTTTAGCTTCCCGCAGGCCGACATGCAGTCTTACTTGTACTTGTTTAAGCAATGCCCAGAAGACTTTAGGAGACTTTTAAGTATTTTCAGATCCTGGAGTCTGTCTTGATCCTTATATTGTCATGAAATCTGTTACATCATCACAATATTGTTAACAATGTTAATTTCTACATATGTGCTTCTCACCCCATATCATATAACATGCATCGGGTAGCTTCCAAATTGGCATCCCCGTGGAATGTCATTCCATGGAATTTGTGAAATTTATTGAACACAAGAACAGGTATAATTGTATTATGCTGCAGTATTACTAAGATCCCATGGAAATTAATTAATGTGCAATACATATCATACACATGTGTTATGCATGATTCAAGCTGTCATGCTGTATGTACATTTGTTTTACCTAGTATAGATGTGTCCACTCTTTCAGCCATGGAAATATCACCACTCTTCTGTGATAGTACTGTTTAGGTCAGCTGCAAAGTGACCTGACTAGTTCATGAACATTTAGTGCAGTGAAGCCTTCTGCAAAACCACAGCATGCACACAGAGAAAGGTGCGCTGAGGTAGTTGTGTGCAAATGAAGTCGTCAAAGGCATTATGGATATTATTATATTTGGGAATATCTTCTCCATACTTGGCAGTATAATGTTTATGCAGCAGGTCACAAGATTATACAGTGAAGCTTTGTTTTTGACAAATCCATGATCTGTATGACAAATGCCCTCTGACCCTTGAGTCATTTGCATACAGATTACCTAACCAGTGAAATAAAGTTATGTAAATCATCTCTATTTGCATATTTCTTGCAACAAACCTCAAACACTTTTGTGTACCTGATTATAAAACAAGGATTCACAGTCCCTCTATCTAGAGGGACTGTGAAGGATTTCAAGCAGGGGTCTTACTTCTTTCTAAGTTGTAACTATTATGGTTTCTTCAGAGTGTTGTACATAGAATTCCAGTTTGGTAACATATTTAGAATGCACTTGTCAACAACAAATAATACAGCTGCTTCCAATTCCTTGTCTTAAAAAGAGATTTGTCATTCAAGTATAGACAGTGTAAACAAATCGAAAAATGTTGAATGCTATCTGTTAATGCAGTAAGTTTATTGCAATGGCTCAAACTCTACCTTGCATCTAATGGCAGAGAAAAGCAAAGATTTTAACAATAATACACATTATCGATGTCAACCTGCATTTTGCATGATCATGACATGTAAATTTAAATTTGACCAAAGTTTTTGTATATTATTGTTCTATATTCAGTTCGAACATGTGCAAAAGTTTTGTTTTATACTCAGTTTAATATATGAACATGGCAAGCAAACTGTTCATGAAATATGACCAAGTGAAAGTTATTAACCGATGCGGGAAGTTCCCCAGGTCGAGTATAATAGTCTAACATTTAAAAAAAATGTTCAGTCAACGTAAAACAGGAAAAATTATTTTGCCGACTTTGAACGATTTGTGCTCAGTCACAAATGGTGTTGTGTAGTTCCTCTCATCTTTTAGCGGTAGATGGCGCTAATTAGTTTGGTACTAATCACTGAGGGCGCCGTATATGTGCAACCTGCAAAAGAATCTCTCGGGACCGCACAAAACGACTGCTGATGTACTTCTCTGCACATAGGTTTCACATTCGACCGAAGTTGTGCCTGCGATTGTTTTATTATTTTGCAAGAACTAACGTCGGGCATAAATGGATGATAGTACCGGTTGTGTCTTGATGGCACCGGCGTTGGCCCGTACCTGGATGAGAGTTGAAAGAACTGAGAGTCGGCAGTGTAGTAGTAGCGCGTTTGTTGCAGAGAATATCGGTGAAAAGCTGCAGTGATGGGTCGAGCACCAACGGTGGTAAATGTCACCGGCGTGTAAGGGATACCCTGCGTTCTGCAAGTTGGTCGATTAAGTTGCTTGAAGCAAGGGCAGCACGCGGCTCTTGAACCGATTTGTTGAAGAGGCCGAGCGAGGGTTGGAGTCTGGCCAGCTTCACGAAACATAGCAGACGACTTTCCTGTGGTCGATTGCGGGCGCGGTAACGGTGATGTGCTTTTTTCCACGACTTCACTGGCTGACCTAACATTGGCTTTTAAGTCGGCATTGAGTGCGAGGTTCTCGGTTGATTTACTGGTCTCACGTGGTTGGTTTGATGATTCGCACGAAGCTTTATAAGCTTGACAAGCTTGCCTTCTCTTTGTTGATGGGCTAGATAAATCAAAGTTGCCATGATGATCAAACTTCCTGATCCGTGCGCGCTTATTTTGGAACCAAACCTGTTGAAAGACGAAAATTATACATCGTCATGTGGTGACAATATAAAAAATACTGTGTTCAGTATCTTTTTAAACGCAAATTTAAACAACTAGTATTGGAACAAATCTATATTTATATAAATTTATGGCACCTCTCCAAAGAACTGAATAAAAATCAATTGGATCGTCGTAGATTTATCCTGTTGTCCACAATATTAATGCTCAGAAATAATTATTAGAGGAATTAAGTCAATGCTAGAAATGGACTTAAAATCTCATGCTAGTCGAATGAGGATATTCTACAAAAAAACCGGTCAAGTATTCACCTGAACTCTGGCTTCGGGTAAATCGATGGAATTTGCTACGGCTTCTCTGGCAGCGATATCCGGATAGTGGTCGCGCTTGAAAGCTTCTTCTAATGCGTCGAGCTGGTCCTCCGTGTAGACCGTACGACATCGTCGACGCCTGTTCCTCGGTGGCTGGACGTCTAGTTTGATTTCGTCACGAGTGCAGATGTTTGAGTCGACATAAGGTGGTGACGTCGTGTCCCTGGTCTCTACAGAAATGACATGGGAAGAACAGTTCACTGTTACGCTCGTCCTTTGATGGAATAACTAAAGTTAGCGCGACGTGTCTTTGAAATAGCCTTCTGGACATGATTATGCGAAATTCAAATGCATTCCAGTAGATGTCAAGTGCATGTAAACCCCAGTTCCTTATCAAGTACAGAAAGAGAAAATTTCGTTGGAAAAAAAACTAGTTTATTAATCTTCCAATTGGACATTTGATATTATCAATCACTTAGAAAAATAAATTTTACATTAACAAAATTGAAAAGCGCTTAAAATAACTTATTTGCCAAAACAGAATGAAAAAATCCAACGAAAAACAGCGAAGGGGAAAACGGAATGAACAGAATGGACAGAGAAATCCTCAAAGTCCTGATAAACAATGTTTAGAGTATTACTGCTTGCAAGGCATATAGACATACAGATAGTGACTGGGTGGTAATCAGAGGTCAGGTGATTAACTTCAGAGGCAGACAACAGGAAGCGCTATTGTCTTCAATGTGAAATATGAAAAAAAAACCCCAAAGTATATTATAGCCCTGCTGATCAGGAAAACGCCCGTTTAAGGCGAAAGGAATCAAGGAATCTTTCAACCTTTCTCTTTCTAAATCAAGAATAAAAATCGGGGGTCACTGCACAAATTTCGGTACTAGAGAAAAAAATATCCCAAGATTTACCGACATGTGACATTCAAAATGGCCGCCATTCCTGTGTTAACTCTAAGGGGAAAAAAAATAAATCTTCGAATTTCGAAAAACTAAGCCGGTAAAGAGTTTCCTCACACCAAGAGCTTTAAAATGAACCCCCACAAGTGGTAGATCAGAAAAGAATTGTAAAAGTTTGAGAGTCCGAATATTCTGTCCCCGAGGTAAAGCAACTGTACTGTGTCCTTGAGAGATAAAGATAAGAATCACATAAAAGGCAACCCCCGAAGTGATTCCACGAAGAATGCGTCATCCAAGACATGCCAGGCGGCTTAATAGACTGTATCAATTGGCGGGTCAGTACACGGAAACTGGGAAGAGTCACGTGACGTTTTCCATCTGTGAATACTGAAACGATGACATCGCATACACTCGAAATATCATTTTAAGAACTAGCAAGTGTAAGAATTGAAGTGTGGTTGTGATCATGTAACAGACCTGATGTCACAGTTTGAACCAGATATAAACTGAAAATGCTCCCGTGTTTCAGGTTTATGTTGCAGTCTGTAAATTGACACTTTTCTCTGACATTATTGCCGTGAGTTTGTCTCTTCATTAAAATAGTTATGATCAACATCACAAGCAAATTTCATTAAATATAGCTTGATTTGAAAATACGTTATGTATACAAATTAGCCGATCCAGAGATATATCCCTAGTTGGGGAAGCTCATTAAATATGCTTATCATAAACTCGGAGCGGTGTCATTGTCATAAAGTTTCTACTTGAACTTGATATCTGACATTATGGTTCCAGTGTCAATATCTGTAAGTAGATTCATAAGATATGGTACTGTCATTTTTCAACACATTTTATGCAGCCATTCTGGAAATACTGTGATACGTCTAAAATCACTTCAGATTATACGAATAACCAATATTCATGCAAGCCGTACCCACCTAATTCCAATCAGTTATGCCCACTACCATATCGGATGTATGACCCGGTTGTTAAATTCTAGCAGTGCTTTATGAGATATCGTCTAATTTTCCTGAAATCATTAATTATGCAAATAATCATTTATTATGCGGACCACTTCCACCGAAAACTAATCAGATCTCAGAGTTATATTTCCAGAGTACATCTGTGTGCCAACTTTTGCTTCAATCTGATCAACGTTTCTTGAGATATCGCATCCAAATGGAGCTCGAGGACGGACGTACGGACGTACGGACAGACAGACAGACATTGCCTCGACATTAGAAATAGAAATAAGCACATTATTTGTCACTGTATCGTGATCAATCGCTGCACTCTGTCGCTTTCAAGAGTATTGCAAATTTAGCAATTGTCGAAAAAAAATTAAAAGCCTTTTTTCTGCGTGTTCTGTTTATTATATGACAACTTAACAACCAATACAAAACAGATCTTACAATCCGACCCAAGGAAAGGGTAGCAGAGTTTACCAAGTATGCAGAGAAACTTCGAAAAGACGTGCAAGATCTTGTCTCCAGTTCTTGGAAAACAATCCGGAGTTGATGCCTAACAAATACGGAACGTGAAGTACACGCTATTGTAGATCACCAACACTGTAAAAGTTGGGCCAATAGCAATACAGCAAGACGAACTGCAATGTTTGTTTGGTGATCTCTGCAAACGAGAGAAGATTCCTGCAAACAACCACATCGCTCGCCCTTATGATGAAAAAAGTAAGACCTCGAGAGTCGTTCAGTCTTCTGCGACCGTTCACAGTGATGCTGCTGTATCATTTTGTGTGCATGCATTGAAAGATATACGAAAGGTGATGGAAAGAATGATAGATGTCCATATCAGCGTCCTCCTGAAATGAACTTTAAAGAGGCCCTCCCATTTGTAACATTTTTAAAACACATATTTTTAATGCAAACGGTCGATATTTGACGTGGCGACTCCGCGCGGATCGCGAGATATCGATAAAAACATGTCATTTCCCGAGCGTATTTTTCACACTCCGAAGTTTTACGATCGTTTCTGGTTATGACCCGAAATCCCCCGAAAGTGTGTTGTTGTGCTGATTGACGATATTCTAAGGAGTCCAAAAACGTTCGAATGATACCTCCTACCGCGATGACTTTATCAATGCCTTTACCTCTGGTAATTCTTTTTTAAAACTTCTCCTTAGTTTTGGTCGCTTTCATTATTCTCATTCAGTTTTATTAAATTTTTAAACAATACCACATAGATATCAGTTTTTACGTGTAAAATATTAGTTGCCTCTGATGACTACATTTTGTCGTCTGCCACACAGTTACGCGTGGTTCGATACATAGCGGCCGCCGCGTGTGGTTTGCGCGCATACCACGCGGCGGCCACTATGCATACTATGTATCAACCGCACCTATCTGTGCTAGTCACCTATGCGAATTCTGGTGGAATCAGCAAACTTTGTCTTTCGTTTTTTGCCGAGTCAGTAGGACTCGGCTTTCTCCCATGGGGTAGTAGCATGACCGCTCACCGACGCGAGTGCAGTGGTACTGCTGTGGCTAGCCCTGCGTACGATGCTGTGTGTTCCGCTACAGCTAATAGCCCCGCTCACCACAGCCCTGCAAAGACCCGTACGTAGAGTTGGTGACTTCATGGAGGTAGGAAGAGACTTCAAATCCATTTTTGAACTTGACGTAAAAAGCCAAATTACTGCCGAAATTCAGCGTTCTTGGGCCCAAGTCGTATCCCTGCCTACCTCAGCTACTCGATCGCTTCCAAAAATGCCAGTCTTTTATTCTTTTTTCGTAAATAACCGTCGATGTCGGCAACTCTCTCGCTAGCCCTGCGTACGTACGCAGTGTACGCTGTGCATTCCCTGTGTGCGTTCCTAACACACAGCGTACACTGCGTACGTACGCAGGGCTAGCGAGAGAGTTGCCGACATCGACGGTTATTTACGAAAAAAGAATAAAAGACTGGCATTTTTGGAAGCGATCGAGTAGCTGAGGTAGGCAGGGATACGACTTGGGCCCAAGAACGCTGAATTTCGGCAGTAATTTGGCTTTTTACGTCAAGTCAAAAAATGGATTTGAAGTCACCAACTCTACGTACGGGTCTTTGCAGGGCTGTGGTGAGCGGGGCTATTAGCTGTAGCGGAACACACAGCATCGTACGCAGGGCTATGCTGTGGCGTACAGCAGCGTCAGCGTAGACTCGTACTCCATAGCTTAGCTGACAATGGCCCCAGTGCCGAACGTTCTATGTTCGGAAGCTGAATTCAGTTGGGCCAACAGAATTCAAACTTTAACTTTTTTGAGGACATGTTTTTATCGATATCTCGCGATCCGCGCGCAGTCGCCATGTCAAATATCGACCGTTGGCATTAAAAAAATGTGTTTTAAAAATGTTACCAAGTGGGAGTGCCTCTTTAATATGTCCTCCATATATAATGTACAATTCGAGGCGGATGAATATTCCACATTGATAAAGAATCATTAGCATAATATTTCAATACCGAAACAATGCTCATTAATATAATTTGCATAAATTAATACTAATCTGCCCTGCATCTTGCACTAATTTGTCCTCCAAGTCAAATTGAATCGGAAGACTAACTGGCATTGAATCAGTCGAAGTTTTAGCGGGGTTCTATAAAATCCCGCGCGAGCATTATACATTCGATCTTCTTTCAGCAGACTGGGAAGGCGCAAAGTTCAAGATAAGATCGGCTTATTTTGGGGATACCAGCATTGCTTAACTGATAGAGGAAGGAGTGCTTTGGACAGAATTTCAGGGTTTAATTATCTAAAGGCAGTCTTACGAGAGACTAGAACATTGACACCCATACGTCGAAAAAATCCATAGAAGTTCAACGAGATCAAAAGCTTTCAAAGATGAATGCTGCAACGCAAGATAACTTGAAGCTTGAACTAGCAGTGATATATTAGGTTAGGTATTTATAAAGATTGACTTTTCAGTCAGTTTTTTAAGCGCAAGGACATTCTAAAATTTGCGTCATTTCACAAAAGTTTGCCATCAATGAGGTAGCCTGTCACTCACAAGTCCTCGCTTCCTTGCTCCTTCAAAAACACTTGATAATTGATCCACAGATTAGTATTGACCAAAACCAGGGGCTTCAATCTTTTGGCTTTCAATGGTAACATTACAAAAAAAAAGTACATCACGCAACATCACGGAGATATCTCCGAGGAAAGTATCAAGACAAGTGCGGTTCGCAGGAGCATGCGCACGCGCACGCGCATTAAGCACTCCTGTGTGACTGAGGCAATCTCGAAGCAATCTTCTTTCTCGTTTAACTCTGATTCGCGATCGTGACGACACGGCACTATTTCGACCAATGAGCGTCATGAAAGGAGAGAATGAAACGCAAAGAGTAACCAATCAGTGGAAGTTATTCTTGGTACAATGTGGAACATGACAACAAAGAGAATCTCGGAAAAAGCTTTCAAATTGCATATGACACGTACACTCTGTTGTTGTGACTTCCCGATAAGCTCTCTCCATCGCTTGAATAATTTCGTAATTTTTCGAAATGTTGGGTCTGTTGACGATCTCCGTAATCGCGAGTTTTATATGGCCAAAGATGCTGAAGGTAGACAAGTATGGTGTTGACCAGGACATAGATAGGTATGTAGATTCCATCCTTATTTTGTCTTATTTTTGACACGTTTTACTACATTTCCAGCAACCATGCTTCGGACTCGGCGAGGTTGCGGCCGTCAGAATGCAATCATTGAATTGAAATATTTCGTCTACACGACCGAAAACGATCCGGGGTAAAAGTTATTAAAGACGGAAACACTTATCTGAGCTTACTTATGTACGACAGAATAATATTGAGTGACAAACTTTTATGTTACTGTGATTATCAAAGGTATAACTCAAATTATACTTCTTTCGTTCTTTACAATGAGAAGACATTTGAGGGCTGAGAGAAGTCGTGAAGAATCCAGACACAATTACAGAAGAGGTGGACAAGCACGTGTACGCGTATACGTATATCCTCGCCCGCCAAACCCTCTTGTCCGGGCAGCTTGATGTTCCCCGAAGAGGGAGACTGTTGTCGAAGTAACGGACCCGTTCGAGCGGACGATGGTGCACATATAGGGCTTCAAAAATCGAACGAGTGAAAGTTTTTCACCTGCACCTGTCGTTGATGCACCCTAATGGAGAAACGAAGGTTCTGGAGACGTTTATAAGCGAGGGTAAGTTTTATAATGGCCGATATGTCTATGCCATATGATAGTCCAATCCTGTACGTCCTTTTATTGCAAACAATTGTTCGGGAATTCATTCGTTTATACTCCATAGTTTGAACAAGGGCTTTTTTAGCGTAGTCACCGTCTCATTCCAAATAGAAATAAAAATTGGTTAAAGTAATCTTAATGCACTTTGGCAGTGAGATTGAATAGTGTTTGTAATTTCTAAGATGTGGGTTTTTTAGAACAGTAATTTAATAATTTCTCGTTTGCTTTTCAATAGTGGTTTGTACTTGATGAAGAAGACGAGGTCTTGAACACTTTCGTTGACACACCTCTGCTATAAAGAAGATTTTGTCAAGCAAAGGAACCAAGTAGCTGATGACAACTTGGCATCACTATTTATTATATCGATTTTATTTTGTTTCTTCATACTTAAAGCATTTTATCCAGAAACATTTTGTCAGGTTCTTATTTTACACTAAGTTTATATTGTTTAATAGTTTTGAAGTGTTTCTATTTCTCTTCAACTTTGGGGTTTACACAAATATTATTTCGAATTTTAATAAACATTTTCATGATAGACACCTGTGGTGTCATTTTATATTTTAGACAGTCATATAGTGCAAGCTGACAGTTATTTGAGTCAAGAGATGTAGTACTCTGTTTAAGGTTAGCTACGGTCTTTCGTTAGCATCGTCTATGAAACATTCGTAGGGAAAGTCACACGCCCAGAAAGAGTCGCATGTAGCCTCATACTTACTCAACAGCTCATTCTTGAGACATGAAAAACATTTTCGTTCTACAATAAATACGTGGCTGGTAGCCATTTTGACTTCAAATGCTGTGAATTATGGAACGAATAAGATACTCGAATGGCCGCATTGTGTACGGTGAAAATAGAATGGCATGTTGCAAGTTTGTAAAGGCGTGTAGTTTGGACGAAGTTGATAGGAAGGAAAATGACATTTTAGCAATAAGCCTGCAAGTCGATATGTTGTACAAAGGTGACCAAATAAAGAGCAACTTTTGCGCTTTCCATGCATAAATTTAGCTAGGGGTGAGAAGGTAAGCGACTGTCATCACAGACAACGCAATTATCGGTTCGTATGTAGAGAAGGTGTACACATTGTAGGAAATATTGTATCAATTTAAACTCAAACACCTGTAACGGGTAGTATGACGTTTCGGTCAAATGTTTATCTTAATTTGAAGGGAGGATACTCGTTGTGATAATGTATACAGTCGGGACTATCGGGAGAGAGAGAGAGAGAGAGAGAGAGAGAGAGAGAGAGAGAGAGAGAGAGAGAGAGAGAGAGAGAGAGAGAGAGAGAGAGAGAGAGAGAGAGAGAGAGAGATCCAACTTTTTTGGTTCGGATGTAGTATGGCAAACAAAGACAAGCACGATATATAGCCTGCATGGACTGGAGTCAAGCTTTAAACAAGTTCACTAAAATGTTGTAATTCATCGAAGTGAGGTATGAACACAGGGTAAAACGTCTTTCCACTTCAACAGATTTGTTGCTTTGGTCAGTGAATAACACAGTCTGTATAGTTGAAACTTCTATTCCAAAATTGTGTATTAAGAAAGTATGTTGCACCAACCCTTAGCTCAACACGGCTTCGTATAGAGATGTTCTCATGCCAGGGAAATAAAAAAACGAAAAGTTTGTAGAGAGAATAAACAAACCAGGTAATTTAATTGAAATTCAGAGCCACGGGTTGCAATTTGTCTTCGAAATTTTTTATCTACGACTCGACCAATCTGTTGTTTTAAAATCACTGAGACATCGGCGAAATCAATTGTAACACTTGAGCTTGACAGAGCTCTCGGGTTACAAAAATGAAAACTTTCAATATAAATACCACAATGCGATTCACCTGTGAATAATATCATGTCATATTAATGTATTGGAAGGACATTTCTCGAAAATCACAATTGTTACTGACGTTGTAAGTCAATTGCAAGACTTGCCCCACAATTTTGAACTTATTATTATCCCAAAGTCTAGAGTAAATTGAAGGGAAAACTCCCGCAAACACTGTCGTGTTGATGTTTTGGTGATCATGAAACCAGCCCACGATTAGCAAGCCAGTAACTACCGTGTACGCCGGATACGGAGCAAGAGGAATATAAACAGCATCAACTTTAGGAGTGATGTGAAATTCAGCTAACAAAAAGTATTATCTTATAACGACAAAAATGCACCTAAATTTACCATTACTAAATAATCCCACTCCTGTTTTCACGCTCTACAAAATACCAGGAGTAATAATTTCAGGGGGAAAGGACAGCCCGTCGAACTCTCTACTCACTCATTGGCTCTAATATTTGTGGCAAAAACGGCCTGTCACCAGTTGTTGAAACATTTATAAAACATTTTAAGTCATCCCTATTCTATTGCATGGTTTGAAAATGACGATGCTAACTCAAGCTGCCTTGAATGTTATTGAAGCCTTTTACGGGAAGTTTTTTTTTGCGCGGTCGTTTTTATCTTATATATTTTACTTTGGCACTATTCCTAAAGAGCCGACGAATTTCATCTGAAAGTTGTGACAACTCTCTCTATATTGCTTGGATTAACGGGAATTCAATTTAGCAACAAGTCGGAGTCTGGACTGGTTATTTACTCTTTAACTTCTGATCATGAAGTGATGTAAGGAAATATCTAAAAAAAAAACCAAATGGATAGGATCTTCAATATGCGACTGAGCTCACTGTCCGATTGCAACCTTTTCTCAATTTACAACACTTTGCTTGCATTTCAATTCGAGTCGGGACCAAAATTCACCTGTAAACAAAAACCAATGCAGTCGACACTGAATACTCTGCATCGCAACATGCTTTGGGGAGTAGAACAATTAGACGTAGTTAAGGATAACTGGGGGGGACCCTCAAACGTTACAGGTATTAGCCCTTTGACGTTTCCCCACAGGAACGTTCACTTTGCGAGAAATCGGTCAGTGGCAATAATGCTACGTTTCCAAAGAAGACAGACGTCACTTCCTCTCAAGTTGCTAAGTATTGCAGCATACAGGAATACATAATTACTTCATTCATGCTTAATTGTTTGCATGCACTGATCAGAACGCACCTCGAGGACAGATAATCGGACTCTCAAACTTTTACAATTCTTTTCTGATACACCACTTGTGGGGATTCATTTTAAAGCTCTTGGTGTAAGAAAACTTTACATCTGCTTAGTTTTTCGAAATTAGAAAATTTTTATTTTTCTCCATAGAGCTAACACAGGAATGGCGGTCATTTTGAATTTCAAATATCCGTACATCTTGAGTTACTTGTTTCTCTAGTACCGAACTTTGCACGGTGACCCCTGATTTTTATTCTTGATTTTGAAATAGAATGATTGAAAGATTCCTCAAGGAAAATTGGAGCAAAAGTTTAAGTGTTTAATTTTCGAGGCGCATACTGCCTTAACAGCAACAACTTTACTCGATGGAAATAATGCATGCTTAGCAATGAACTTCAGCGGCATCATAGATTTTTTGTCCATTTTTTTATTCGTAATTTAGTTTATTTGCCCTTTAGTTGGGTGAAACCATTCCCCACTCTTCTAGGGTGCCTCAAATGAAGACAAGATAAGATATTCCTCCTTTCATGGAGTTTCTTTACAAAATGACATCCCGCTATTAATGAAATATTGAAAAAAAAATAGATATCAAGCGAATTTAGTTAAATACAAAAGCCAATGTATTACATTCTCAGTGTCACTTATGTAGTTTTCAAAATACAGTTTATCTTTGATAAGGTATGATACGTATGTCAATGACTGAGATAAGGAACGAAAAACCATACTATTCCTAGAAAATGGGAAATTAGATAAAAAATGGTTGCTCATCACCCCAAGAATGCCACCAACGGGCAGTTGCAAAGGCTCCGCGGTTACAGATTGGCTACGAGTATATTACAGTTAGGCCTTGGACCACGATGGGATCGGTACGTAGTACTAGTACTACAATTTGACCGGAGTTTGTTGTTGGTCTGAGGGACACCAAGCACCGGTCATGACAACACACTGCTCCTACACAAATACCCTACGAAAAGCAACGTTGATAGACCCAATCAAAGGTATTATAGAAACCAGGCGAAAGTTGTTGAAAGCCCGCCCAAATGCCGTCTGAGCCGATTGCACCACCTTCTGCAAAGTGTTTGTCCGGGAAAATCTTACCGTTATCATACAAAAGGATATCCAGTCTAAGCCGACTCGGACTTGGCTATCAGCTAAAGGGACGGGCCATTGCATCTAAGGAGAGCGGTCATTACGGAAGGCACTGGTTGTTTTATACACTTAAAAACGATAAATAAATATACAAAGCTTTTGCGGTTACTGTTATAATTTTATTATTTTCTAACCTCTGCTAACCTTTGCAAGCCTCTCGTCGACGATATTGAATTTCCTTGTTGAACGAAAATCTTTTGGGAGCGTCGCGTCAACTACCTCATCTTTTGCGGAAATGTTTTCCATCAACTTAAAATGATCCTAAAATAATCGCCTAAGCTCTTGCCCTGTCACAATTTAAAGTTCTATTTTTATATTTCCTAAACAGAGATACCCTTATCATTAAAAGCTCTGTGAAATTGTCAGTCTTGAGGCGGCACGTGGACACGTATAATACGCCCCACTATTGCCCTAATTACCCAAATACACGTTTATCTATCAGGGTAAATGGACGACAGTTTTTGTCAAAAGTTTTACTGGTAAGTCTTACCTAAGCTAAGCTCTTCCCGACGAAACTGAACTTTCTCGTTGAGCAAAAAAGTTTTTCGGTGTTCTCATTTTTTTGCGGAAATGTTTGACATTAAATTCAACTCTAACTATTCCAAACTTCAGCCCTTCCCCTTAAACATGAGTTTCCCGAATAACAGAAATATCCTCCTCATTCTGAAATCGTAAATATTGTGACGGCACGTGAAGGTGAACTTGTAAAACACGCCACCTTAAGTTACACCGACTCCATAATTGACCGACTAACCTAAATGCATGTACTTAGCCAGTTACCTGTCAAGGTGATTTGGCTGCAGCCTTTGATCGATTGCAAACTTTTATATCGTCACTCTGAAGAAAATTTAACCCGAGGCGTCTGCAAATTATATTCAGCGTTCTTGAAGTTTAAGGTCAGACCACTCACCTGGTTTTGTAGACAGTATTTCGGCGATACTAAAATTAGTAAAGCCCCTCCTTGGGTGATTATCACCTTCGTCTCGAGCAGTTGACAAGTGGCACGGCATCACGGAAGGAGAAACGACTGGCTCCACTGGTGATGAAAAATCCATTTCTTGGAAGTATTCAGCGAAGACGTCCACCAGAGAGAAAATGGCGTGGAACGATGCACTGTCTCACTGACTCCCAAATGAAACCATCATAACGATGAAACGTCACGCAGACTTCTGAGCCCCTGGTAAGTTTCTGAACTGACGCCTCTTGTCTGGGACACGCAGGTATTTATGCTTCCGTGATGATAATCAATTTCCCTTTCTTTTGTCGGAATTTACAAGGGGGCCTGCGATTGGTCCCTTTACAGAAGAGACACAAAAACGAAACATTTGGCAAACTCCTTTTTACCTGCTCGGTAATATGTTTATTGTGACATGGCAATCCATTCCGCTAAACCCATCAGTTATCATAATAGGATTTGCATGCAGTAAAAATATACAGTTGTCACAACGTTGAAGTAGAACATTACATCACACGTACAGCGTCGGCTTAGATTTATCTTTTGTATGAGTCTACAATGGACAATGTTACAAGTTTGTTGTAAAAAAAGTTTCATCCTTGACTTAAGTTGGGAAAATCGCGCCTGTTTTTATTAGAAAAAAAACCCTGTTCTATGTCGTTTATAATCAATGGAATGATGAGCTAGTTTATCATGTCATGGGCTAGATATTACAGTATGACATCTTGTACCCTTCTAAGATCTTACCTAACACAATTACTCGTCAATAATAGTCACTTGTCGAAGATGTGAATTTAGTTTCATACTCTCGCGTAGACAGCAGTATGATGTTTACGATCGTTGAAAGGCTCCAGAAGTAGTGGATATCCAAAAAGTGTCTTTTATCTCCCGAAAACGAGTTACTTTCAGTTCCTTCGATGGGTACAAGTATTTCATGATTAAACTCAATGTACCTATAAAAGATATATGTCAGAATCCATTCGCCATATAGGGTGAACCGATAGACCTTAGAAGGGGTGGTTTTAACAAGATAATTATATTTTGCCTTTCTTGAGTTGAGTGCATCTTTTCGATAGTACTAGTAGTCAATACATCCTTGTATTTGAAATGCGGTTATTGTTAATTTTCAAATCATGCAAATATTTTCGAAAGAGCGCCGATATTCTCCTTGAATTTTCACCACGCATGTTTTGCCGTTGTAGACCACCCCTAAAATTTAAGGGTCGATCCCTAAAGATCGTCAGAAATCGAGTGATTGACTTTTGGGTAACCTCTATTGGCCAAGGGACGATGGTCATTACTCTTTCGGGGTCATTACCCGGCGCCAGTGATTTACCGAACTCCCGTTGACCTTTAAACAGGTTTAGTTAGTCCACACACCTGGTCTGACACACCTGACAAAGTCGGGTGCGTGATCAGAATGCATTTTGCGTCAATGAAAATTCAAAACAGACGACTCCATACGTTGACTTTCCTTCTCAGTTCGAGACTGTAATTATCATATCACGTCCCTCTTCCTCAGACAGTCGAGACACTTCGGGGATTTTTTGGTCTGTCTCGACTGCCCACGGTTCACCTGAAGTATGGAGATGTTTAATTCGAAGAAAGATACAAAGTGTCTATTCCAAACTAACAACATTAGGGATGTATCGGTAGAGGGTTGTGAAAATGCTGGCATTTTTTTCGCGTTCCAAAATTTGACATTTTCTTTTTATTCTGCATTGTATACAAACTTTAAAAATTACAAGTCTTTTCTTCATGTGAAATTTTTAACAACCAGCATGGATGCAACATTTTTCTTTGGTAATTTTTTTCTAAAGATTTTTCGCTATTTTTAATGCTCACTCCTCCATGTAATGGTCGATTACTCCTATAACCCGATCAGTACTAGTGTTTGTACATCGTGTGAACTTGACCATACGTAGGTTTCTCAATCGCCCACGGCAACAATAGTCAGGGAAATCTGAAATGAGTTCTTAAGGAGAAGCATCGATGATACCACCATTAGACTCAACAACGCCTCCAAGCTGCAGCTGTAGGCAATCGTGAACTGCTGGAAATGTTTTAGTGTACGCTCCCTCCCTGGGGTGGGGGAGTAGGGAGCGCCCTCGAGCGACGGATCTTTCAGAGTGCGATTAGACCAAAACTGTCATCAAAGTTAAAGTTTGTTCCCGTCTGTTCACAGCCTGTTTTCAGTTTCAACATGCTTTGGGTAAACACTCTCAACTTCGTGACCCCAGTATCTGAGGATAATGTCTGAGAATAGATATCGCCAAATGAGTGCTACAGACAAGGTACAGTTTAATATCACTGCCGACGACACATGCCATGCTATGTTCACCTTTGACCTCAGAGAAAGGGACGGAAGGGAATATGGACAGGGGAGGATTTTCAGTGAGTCCGTTGATCTGTTTCCGGGAAACTAATCTGATAATATGACATTACATTACCCTGGGCATGACTTTACAATGCACATGGTAACATCGCTTAAAGATAAGGTGTTCATGGTGATTTTGACGGTGGAAAAAAACAAGACGTTAACTTTCTGAGCGTTTCTGTGACTTGCAGTCAGTGCGCAGCGCGCAAAATGTTAACTACTCACTGTTGCACAGAGCACGGTGTACGATGGCTTTCCTTGCATCGAAAAACAGCGCAACCTATAGCCGACTTTAAAGTTTGAAAGTGAAAAATTATAATGTTTACAAATCCTATCGAATGCGTTATCCACAGAAAGCTGACAAAGGCCAGTAGCTGTTACTTTTGATGGGTTTTTTCACTATTTTTATGTTTTGCATGTCAATTACAGTTTCTGCTTCTAGTTCTACTCCCAAAGCATGTTGAGATGCACGGTATTCGGCTTGTCAAGACAGACAAACACGTAATGTCATTGGTATGTCCACTCTATTGAAACTCATCGGAATAACGTACAGTAGGAAGACTTGGACGCCTTTCCGCGATAGAGGTGTATATTATATATATATATATATATATATATATATATATATATATATATATAATATATATATATATATATATATATATTGTTTTACAATGTATTTAGGCACTTTATAGTCAGAAGCAGAGCTATAGAGCAAATTTTTATAGTCAAAGCTCCGAATTGAGTTTTCAGATACGCATGATTAATATACATCCAACCACTAATCTCTCTCTCTCTCTCTCTCTCTCTCTCTCTCTCTCTCTCTCTCTCTCTCTCTCTCTCTCTCTCACACATTCAGAAAGGCGTCTGTTCATTGACGTATTGATGCAATAATCGTTCCATCGCACATCACGTGTATCAATACTCTGTCTCCTCTGTTAACTACAGTACTTTATCAAATAATAATCCATGGTGTGTTTCATGGCCGCTGTACGTCCACATTCCTATGCTATACTTTCAATATTCGAGTCGTTTAATCCGGGTACTTTTTGAGTGTTTTCCACTGTCAATGACGTTGATACGACATTGCTGTTATTCTCCACTGGATTTGTGTTGTCGTCATGTGACTCGCACGCATGCTCGCTGCGTTTGGTTTCCTCTTGTCTCTTGGACTGTTTAAGCTCGATTATGTTCTTCGCCACGGTGATGAGGGCGCTAACGAAAAAGAAACATCCACCTGCGTAGTACGGATTGTGGTAGTCTCCTGTGGCGTCAAAGATCCAACCTATAGACGTCAATAAATTAGAAATAAAATCGAATTGGGTACGATTGACGAAACATTTGAAATTAACGTTTTCTGAAGTGCCCTAATCTGGTAGTTATGGGAATTTTTGCTTTGGTAAGATGTCATCATACATGCGATTACCCAATTATCAAATCTTCATCCATTGTGACAGGAAATAATTTTACGTATACAGCCATTATAATTTTGCAAGCAATTTCAGCTATACGTATCTAAACAAAAGCAAAAGCACAGACATCCTTTGTCCTGTATATATCTGTCCCTTAAAGGCCCATGAGCTGCAACTCTGCGAAATTTTGTCCGACCTCAAGGATACCTCCAATTTCCTCAGACATTCATTGCAATCTGCAAATTGAACGATGAAGTCATTAACTATGCTTCAACAAATTTTGCTTGTGGCAGAATAGGCAAGACATTTGACAGATTTTTGTTCATTTTAAATTTCCCGCCATTTTCAAAATCTTGTCATATAGGGTGAAAGACGGAGAATTGTTTTTAAGTGGAATGAATCCCTTTCCTGTCCTTTTGATCAGTTGCACAATGTTGTATTTGTAAAGATTCAAATATGTACATGCACCATTTACACTGTTTATCATGTAGTTGCATGGAGGCGGCCATATTTGGGTGCGGCACCCGTTTATTATTTGTCTCACTGACTCGGAAACCTCCCCATGCAGTCCCACTCAGTTGATAATTATACATGAGTAAACATCTCTGAGTAAGAACATTTTATGGACTAATTTAAATATAAAATCCTTAAAATAATTTCAAAACACGAGAGAGAGAGAGAGAGAGAGAGAGAGAGAGAGAGAGAGAGAGAGAGAGAGAGAGAGGATAAGTAATACGAAACATGGCAAAATAAACTACAACAAGCTACTGCAATGCTGCGTATACAAACAAAGATAGGTATTTACGTATCCAATTGTTTCAATCTTTTGTTTTGTACAGAAACATTTCTCTTACATTAATATTCTTTTTTACTTTCACTTTGTTGGGATGCCCTTACCCCATTCCTGTGGAGCTTGTTACAGTTTATCCAATCATGTACCAGTGTCTTACCTGCCATAGGTGGCGCGATTAGAACTCCTGCTGCCATGACAGCAGTACCGTAACCAAACGCGGTCACCAAATTCTCTTGACCTACAATTTCCCTGAAAAGCACGCTGAACAGTGGCAGGTATACACCGACGCAAAAGCCAAGAATGGCGCCATGAACCATGGACCCGGGGAAATCAGTTAAAAAGGGACTGCACGCAGATGTGATTCCCGCTACAATTATTGAACTACGATACAGGTTGATGGCGGAAACGTAATTCTTGTCGATTAAAAAACCATGCAGACGACCGAACGTCCCGGTGATACCGAACACTGAAACGATTAAAGCTGCTTGATTTGCAGTCATCCCGAGGAACACGGCACGGGGTGCTAAATGGACGACAGTAGCGTACAGGGCTACTGCCAGTGGCCACTCAGAAGCTAGTACAACTGTGTACGTTGGAAATTCTCGGAAAAGAGAAATGTCAAGCAGCTTTCGGCCAACTTTGGTATTTCCACCATTCTCTACTTCCTTTTCTTCACGTCTCTGTCTGTGCGTCGGTGGTCGAAACAAAGCACTACATACGCAGATTTGAGAGTTAATTCCGGCAAGAATGATGTAAGCCCCTCTCCAACCGTAATGGTCTATCGCCGCCTGGAATATGAGCGTCAGGACGAAGCCACCGATCCCGGTGCAGAGAAACGCCATCCCATTGGCTAGTGCGTACTTCTTCTCGAAATACTCGCCAATCAGTGACACTGTTGGTGCAAACGCTACACCTAATATTGATGCTGTATAAAGAAAATAAAACGTATCCATGAACATGACCGGGAAAGTTTATGCCGATTATATATTATATGTGTTCAGTAACCTGACCGCCCCTATGTAAAACGCTCCGCCCCTGCATTTTTTCGCATTTTCAAAAATAACGCATCACTTTCCATAAATTTTGCTGTTTTTTTTTATGGGTCATACCGAATAAAAACTGAAAAATGTTCCCGACCGACCTAGTCTATTTCCCGATGGCATGTTATCAGAAGTACAATCTTTTACAGCCTAACAATGCTGGGAACAAAAATTCTCGCAAACAGCTTAATTTAAATTCGGATACTAACTGTAAAAGCTTCATACAGAAGAAAGAAAAGTTTATGTTCGTATTCGTCATGAATACAAAATCAAGTAATTTCAGGTGTAATTCAAATATTAGTCAAACAGAGGAGAAACAGTTGATGAAAAAAAACAACCTACCAGTGTTCTAAATCACAAATAGAAGTAGGCTAAAATAGAACACTAAAATTGAAGGTAGTAATTTTGGTTGAACACTATACTTACTGCATTAATACCCATAAATAAGCCGTCACAGACTAAAGAGAGTTCGAAAGAACCGAATGGACTCTTTTCGTGTGATGTGCAGCAGTGTAGTTTTCACAGAGGCAAAACGTTGTGAAAGTGTTGACATATATGTACGTGTTCCTAGCCCCCTCCCCAAACTCAAATGCCCCTTCCCCCATACCGTGAACTAGCTTTCGCTATGCATTAATAAGAAGTCTCTCATGAATATTTGCACTGATATCTTTTCTGTGTGAGACATTCCAGCCACTGTTTTTCATCAGCTCTCATACGGGACTGTTTTTCCCAATAATCTTGTAAATTGACTTGTGCTCTGAGTTGATAAGTGCCTTCCTTTGCGAATAACGAAGAAAACATCATTAACTGACCTGTAAATACACCATAGCTGATATACAAGTACACAATGCCAGTTGCAAATGAGCAGGACAAGTAACCAATTGTCGACAGCGCACCGACAGCCATAACTACTATCCTTGCCCCAAAACGCCTCGAGAGGGCGCCTGCTATGGGTCCTGTGAAGCGGCGAAGAAGTAAAATGGTTACGGGAGAAAACGTATTAGTTATAGCACCGTCAGAACATATACATGGGCCTAGGTGTGCAGAGTTTACACGTGTGAAAACAATGTTTGTATCGGTCGGCTTTGACCTCACAGGGTCAAAGGTCACCTACAATTACAGACGCCACCACAGAGAGTGTTTTCGGGCGTTTTGGATGAAGTAAATCTTCTAATTGGGTTCTTTTTGGATGCAATTGTTTATCTTTTTCCTCCAAGTGTGTATCTCCGAATGTAAAGCACCTGTATGCCTTGAAATAATACTATAACATGGTTGTCATAACACGTTCACAAATGGGGTTTGGTAGCATTACGATCGATGTTACAATACTTATATATGTCCATTGTAGGTCATCATGGCTGCGGCTTTGCCGTGACATGGCCAGCAGCCTATCTACATAATGAGATATTCATTTTCATCTGATTAGTACTTGTACTAAAATCTTGCTGAACAGCGAATGCATGATAAGTATATAAATGCGTGCAAGCTTATTGCACAATCTAATTGATATGATTTTTAGTGAATAAAGAGGGTATGAGCGTTCGTTCATAAATCAAAATTACTAGAATGACCTTTGGCAATACATGCATAATAATTCCACGTATATAGTCAAGCAAATCAAAACCGTGTAAATGCCGCAGGAAGGTGCGTTTTTGATGATTTTGTTATTTCCTCGACAGTTTTTGGCTCTCTTATAGCCATAAAGGAGATCAAACGGCTGGTAGAGATAACATTTGATTACAAATTCGCTGTTTCATGTCCAGATAAAAGCAATGGTAGTACATGAAACGTTGAATCATCGGATATTCAACTTATCATCGTAGTTTAATAAGTGATGTGCACTCAACCGTATTATATATCCAGACCGTGAGTCAGCCCTACAAATATTAGTACAACTGTTAAGTGATGATTTACATAAAACACGTGACGTCATGGTATATTGTTTACCATGGTTAGTAGTAAATCGGACATCATAATAGAATGTCCGTCTTTGGTAACTGCTCGGCACAAATATACTGTTATTGTCTTAATCAAGCAAAGAACAGTTCATGACATCCACCATGGCTAGATAAGACCTTTTTGTATCAAAGAAAGTTTTATAGGTAGTGTTAATATAGCGTAGGGTTGTAATGCTTGCAAAATGTGAAACAGTGCAGTTTTCAATAATCATTGATGGTTGACTTCGGTCAACCGATGCTTAGCAAACTGTTGTAAAAATAAATTTAATTGATGATGTACATGTCACAGAAAAAAATCACGCCATGAACAAATTCTGTGACTTCGACCATGCATTCAAGAACGCTCTCGCCGACTGTTTCATGAAAATGACAGCCATGAGATGTGATGAGCACAGAAATCGGCGAATGTGTCGGTCGATGGACGGGTTTACTGCTAACGGCACTCACACGGCGTCCACTAATGTACGAGATGTGTGCACTCTCCAAGTACCTGAACGCTTTCAGCGCCAAGTGATTTTTCGCCTCGTTTATATAATACACCACAGTCAAATTTTTTTTCAGATTTTTGCCAACATTGTGATAAAACACTGAAATGTGATATCCATTTCGTCAAAATTATCAAAATATTACAAAAAATTCATAAAAATCGCTGAAAATGTTGCACTAAAATTTTGGTGGGAAAAATTACAGCACCCAAAGGGTTAACATGTGACTCTGATGAACAAACATATTTCAGTACGACTATCACGATCTGACCTAAGACTCTATCACACTATATCTTGTATACGTTATATGTATATCTGAAGTCCTGCCTTGATTTGAATATGTATTCTGATAAGAGAACCGACGTGATTTGTAAGTGAATGTGACTGAAACAGCGCTCACCTATACACAAAAACGACACTAACCTACACACAGCTTGAGTGCGGATCCCAGTGACATTATCCAGGAGATTTCGGCGGACGTCGCTTGGTAATACCGCTGCAGCTCAACGAAAAACGGCCCCAATGCGAAGTCGATACCGACCACTAGCATCAATGTGATGGAGCTTCCAAATACAACAACCCATCCCCATCCTCCGTCCAAATCCTTCCTGTCCGAAGTGGGTTTCATTTTACCACTCAGGCTGCCAAATTATAGTCACAAGTTTTCAACTCAGCACCGTCTGTTCCATCAGCTTTGCCGCAGGCCTAAATCGCCGATGCTCACCAAGTATTTAACGGTTACAACTCATCCTCTAAGCCGTATCAGGGAAGGTGAATCGCTTTCAGGGACATGCTTAGGACACGCTCATTTTCATTCGCGGGGGGGTGGGTGGGTTTGATACGTTCAGCTATAATTTGTGAGCCCTCTTCGGCGTTGCCTCCTCCCGGACAGCATGATCTCTTGTTACGTCATTGAACCTCTCTGGTCAGGTCAACTTTCACCAAGATCAAATGAATATGTTGATATTTTGGTAATGAACAGTCATCAGAACTGCGCCTGTGCGAGTTTCTTGTTTACAAACAAGGTGTTTCGTGCACGATATCTAGATGCACCTCATCATCATAGTTGCAACATTTAAATTGTACAATGTATATTATGACAGACATGTTTTAACTTACATCAATTAGGCCAAAGTAATTAAATTCTTTGTTTTGCGTCCCCACCCGCGTAGGTTTTTAAGGTTTTCATGAAAAACACACACAATGTATTTGAATAGAAATTTTAGGACATGACCGCTTAGCTTTTCTGAACTAAAATTTTGTTACAATTTTTATTTGCTGCAATCAAATTACATTGTGTTAATTTTCTTGTGTGTGTTTTTCAGCCGCTTAGACGCGTACCTTTCCCATTTTGAGTGGACGCAAAACAAAGAATTTAATTACTTTGGCCTTACCATTGTACCTTGGATACAGTGTTTACATTGGTCGTATGCCAAAGTTCAAAACTTGACCGAACCAATCTCTCCTTGAAACGATGGGCTCAAAGCTACATACGTACCCGCTTGACCGGTTATATTGGGTAAAACCCTACTCCACCCCCCACCCGCCCCGCAATCTTTACAGTAAGAGACGGCCTATTAGATCCTTTGATAGGGTGATCAGGATTCTGATGTGTATTTTTTTGCGTCACAAACTTCGACAATGTCTTTCATTTGTAAGTTTCAATGATGAGCATACTTTTATCCCCGAGTCACACAAAAGTCAGCATCCCACAAAGTCAGCATGGCCAGAAACTGTTTGTTTAGTTGCCACTGCAATTTGTGCTAGGCAAACTTTTTCCCATTACTGGCCACCCCTCCCTGGACTAAATGGTCCATTCCTGACCACGTGTACTTCGACATGGGCAGAACCAGCACTTTTCATCGGTCAGGCTATGATCGATATTGATGAGGGTTTGTAGAAGTCATTATAAGGTTAGTTGTGTTGCATATCGCAGTACCCAGTAATGTAATGTGACGTGATGGACGACACAGGGAACTGCCGCATACATGCAATCTGACTTAATGACCCATATTTAAACTAAGTCACAATGTTCAATTATAGATCGATACCCGGTGCGAACCAAGTTACCCGGTACCAATATCAAGCGATTATCTTTCACACGTTGACATAATGAAAACTAGTAAGTCCTATCGAGAATTGCATATATTCCATTGGTGTATAGTTGAACAATCAAGGGTGGATCATATCTATTTCTGCCAATATTTCCGGCGATAAAAACGCTACCAGCCGAAATAATGTGTGAATGCGAATAGTATCTAACCCAGAAACACATGTAATACATGGTGCGGCGGAAACGGTGAAATGACATATCTTGGAGAGAAGAATGTTATCACCATGGTTGGAGTAAAGGCTCGTGCCACTACCTGTAACAACATAATTTAGATTTTCGTATCGACCTTAGCCTGAGTGCCACTTCTTCAAATTAAAACATTACATACCTCGATCAAAGTTTTACTTTCTCGTTAAGAAACTTATAAAGGGATCATAGAGGTAACAAAATCACAAATTATATGCGACGTAAATGAAACTTTCTGCTCAGAATTGACACTGCGCAGAATTCCTCTGGACTTGAACCTGACTTCTGCAATAACCTGAGAACGTGTTATGCCCTGTCACAGTGATGTATTATCTCTTGCGCCAACACGATGGATATTGAGTAGAGGTCTCAAGCTCTTCTACTTGGAGAACGCAATAGCCAACAGAAAGAAATGTTTGATATCATAATCTTGTTTTATACTTAAAGCCGGCCGCACACGAGAGAAATTAGCTGAGCAAAAATCCTCGCGAGGAAAATTGCTCAGCAAACTTCTCCCCGTGTGCGGTCGATTTTTTGCGCGTTGCATCACTCTTTTGCGCGTTGAGTAAAATATCCAACATGTTTGATATTTTTTTCCTCGCGAGGAAAATTACTCACCGTGTGCGCTCGACTGAGTAATTTTACTCACGACTTTCTACCTACGCGCATGCGTGGAATCACATGACAGTACAAAATGGCTGCCCCTATGGAAAACGATAGTTATATTAATGATGCAGTTATTGAGGATAAATTAGTTGAAATCTGGTCAAGTTATCCCGCCTTATACGACGTTAGATCACCCGATTTTAAGAATAGGGACAAAAAAGAACATGCACTTGTAGCGATAGGGACGAAGCTTGGAAAAATAGGTAAAAATGGGAGATTCGCATATTTGTGTTCTTTCAAGTCAAACATATAACTCCGCTCCGGGATTGAGAGTTCCTCTCCCCTACAAATTCCCTCATTTATTAGTCTCGTCGTGTCGCGCTTACGCGACTATTATGTTGATAAACATCAATTTTAGTACACCTAGAACTTCTCGGTTTCTATCGGGTGAGAGAGTAATTGTCCAACCTTACTCCATGCAACCCCGTTTATATAATCTGTGTACGGTTGTGTGTAGATTCCCAAGTATGCTCGAGCGATCAGAGTAACCGCGGGCTAAATACACGAAAATCACGATCAATGTGATTTTAACATAATGTAATCCCTTTTCAATATTTAGCAGATATTTAAATTAGATCAATGGATCTTTTATTGCGTGTTAGTTTTGGCAAGTTCGTTTTTGCGTACAGAAAGGCCACTGATTTAGTGAGGCATCTTGGGATATGTTTTCAACAAGGGGGACACCCTCACGAAGCGTGCGCCGCACGACGAAACTTATAAGCTGATTAAACATATGCGAAGACCGTCACAAAATAATTTGAATAATAATAAAGGCACAGCGACATGGTAATTAGCATAACAGAGGCAGGTAAGTATCTTCGGTGGGGAGGTGTCACTTTTTCTTTTTAATTTTATTATGGCGGCGAAGCACTTTGTCACCTGTTACAAAAATGCTAAATGGGGCCTATATCTTATTGTTGTATGGCGCCTTTCATTTCGATACTGTGCATTCATAGGCAATTATGTGATTTCAGAAAAAGGGGAACATAAACAGAAAAGAAATAGGAAAAAACCAATCATGAATTTTAGCATATAATTTTTTTTTATTTTATCTCATAAAGATCAGGATAAATCTGAATGTTTCGCCTTTTTGATTTATCAAGTAAGGGTTGGTGGAGAGAAGGAAAAGCATGTTTGCAGGAAGTATATTTTACTTTTATAAATCAGTTATGGCTTCTCTCATTTTAATAAAAAATAATTTTTTAAACAATTGGCCGAAATGTCAATTTGAATCAGAAACCAATTGGTGTGTACAATAAGTAAAGGGAAATTTACCCTGAAAATTAATTTCAACTAATTTATCCTCAATAACTGCATCATTAATATAACTATCGTTTTCCATTGGGGCAGCCATTTTGTACTATCATGTGATTCCACGCATGCGCGTAGGTAGAAAGTCGTGAGTAAACTTACTCAGTCGAGCGCACACGGTGAGTAATTTTCCTCGCGAGGAAAAAAATATCAAACATGTTGGATATTTTACTCAACGCGCAAAGAGTGATGCAACGCGCAAAAAATCGACCGCACACGGGGAGAAGTTTGCTGAGCAATTTTCCTCGCGAGGATTTTTGCTCAGCTAATTTCTCTCGTGTGCGGCCGGCTTAAGGATGGCGAATTTTGGTGTCTGGTGTCTTTTTTTGCCAATGTCCCAGAGGAAGGGGACAAAAAGTGACTTATTTTTAGACCGAAGGAAAAATATTACCACCTAGGGGTAAATCTGTAGTGAAAAGTAGATTAGGTAGCAGACATTTATTTACCCTCCCCCCGTTGCGATAATGGTCATCTTTGTTACCCTGTTTTTTTTCTTCTCCTACCATCCATGAACATTTCTGTCATCCGGTGATATGGCTGATGTTCGATAAGGGAACAAGTGGGCCGGAAGAAAAAATGGGCGTGTCACGATAATAAAAAAACCAGTGTATAAGGGGGCCTTTAAAATTCCAGAGTAATATAAGGGGCCTGCAACTTTTAACTCAATGCAAATTTAATATAGGGATAAATCACTCTGAACAGGGCAGAAAACAATTCTTTCATAAACAAGTTTTTCTGAGGTTACGACTGTGTTTCATTCAATGACTAACGATCATAAACATTTTGCGCTTATTAACGCTGTAATGCTGAATGTCAAAGTGTCGGAATGAGAAATGACGTCATTGGGTAACTAAAAAGCAGACAATACGTGAGGGAAAAGACCTTCAGGCAAACTAATCAATTGAACCATAGAACATAGACAAAATCTATTTTAGCGTATATGAGTTAACAGATACCGTTAGGTTTTTATTGATTGTTTTATTTATAGTTTGCCCGGTATATTCATGTGTATAACACATTGGTATCTTTTGATAAAATTTCAATATCATATCTGTAGGCACACCTGAGTACTTCTAATCACCTTAGTCCATTGATTAAATTTACGCCAATTGTCAAACATAAACAAATTCATTAAGAGGAAAAAACTGTTTACAGCTTGTGTCATAGACTACAATGTATGGTGAAATGTCACTTTCGGGCGAAATTCCAAATTCAAATTTCTTGTACACAAGTACCCTTCTAATCACCCTATTCTAGTGAAGTACATTTATATCAATTGTCATGCATATATAGTAGTAGTAGTAGTAATTTATTATGGTGACTAGTGATAAACACCAAGCCACAACGGGCTAATAGTCACTTTAAAATTAAGTTAAATACATGTGAGGAAAGCTGTTCCTAGAAAATCTAAATACAAACAGTTACATTTTCACAGTACAAATCAGGTAAGTCATTTGAAAACCAAGATCAACGGCTGAAAATTAACGCGTTACATATGTTAGCGATTGTCGTCTTTTGTAAGCTTTACAAATAAATTTGATTGTACGCCCACTGGCGTTATTAATTAAAAAATCGAATTTCTGAACATCTGAGTAATCTTCAAAGTTTCTACAAATATTATAAACAGCATCAAATAAAGTTGTCCGGTAATCATTGTACAATGAACAATGTAATAAAAAATGCATTTCGTCCTCAAGGGCGTTGTCGTTACAATAAATACATTTTCTATCTTGTACAATTTCTCCTCTATATCTGCCAGTTTCCACACGAAGTGGTAATATCCCAAATCTAAACTGAGCATAAAGTGAGCGGCTACTTCTCTCTAAATTATATAATAAATAGTTTTCCCTTTGAAAGGCCCTTTTAAAATTCTTATAGGTACGTAGTTTGGGTTGGTTGTTTACTTTGTCAGACCATTGAATTACTCTGTCTGCTTCAACTTTTTCTTTAACTTTTACCAGATCACAACAACCTCCATTTTCCAAAACATCAATATCTAAATAGTCAAAAATTTCATGCAATTCATAACTAAAATTATTAATACATAAAGAGTTATCCCATAAGAAAATTCGTTTACACAATCGGTTATGATCCATATTCACCAGTCTATTCCAGTATCTGACCATGCTGGTCCAGTGTCTAGTTTTTGATGAAATCCAACAAGTATCACCTTCAATGGCTGAAGTGGGAGCAAACTTATGAACTCCTAGAAAAAATCGAAGAGCTCTATTTTGGATATTGTCACACTTTACATGAGATGCAAATCCCCAGATAGCAGAACAATAGTCCATAATAGGTACTACACAGTTGTCATACAATTTTGTAAATGTACAAAAACCCATATTTTTAACAGTTTTTAAACTTTGAATAAATTTTACCAAGAGCTCTGCTTGCAGATTCTGCAAGCATCTCAGACATATATTTGAAATGTAAAGATTCTTCTAACACAACCCCAAGGTATTTACATTTTGTAACATACTCTAATATATAAATGCACTGATATACAGTCTTGTACTGGAAAAAGTGTTCACTGTTTGCATCATAGATAACCGTGTATAGTTAAATGTGAATATTTGGTGAAATCTAAAATCATATTTCTCGTACATATACGCACTTCCAATCACCATATCCTAGTGAGGTACAATCGTATCACATGCCAAACCGCAATAGCCAAACACATACAAATGCGCGCGCTCACACGCCAACCCACACAAACCTACACAACACATCCCCACCACCGCACGCACACACACTCTCTCTCTCTCTTATAAAAAAAGAGATGTTTTGGAAAACCTGTCATTACTGATGTTAAGTTATTGGATATCACTAAAAAGGAATTGTGATAACATTTCTCTGGGGTCGATTCATCTTCGAGTTACGGCTTTAAATAGACGTTGAACATATGAAATTGCCGTAAAAGCCTTTGACAGGCCTTTTTATCCTCATGTAATATACATTTCTCAGCATGAAAAATCCTACTTAAATCTTTTCTGTACAAAGACTCAAATGAAGTCGAGTAGATTTTTTATCATGTGTTATTTGTTACTCGACCTTAGAATTTGTACCGTGTTCCTTGTTTATGATAATTGCTTCAAAGCTGTTATTAAATAAGACACGGCCATCAATTATTTCAGAACATTTCTTGCTCTTCAAGAGAGACATCAGATCGTCCTGGATATGCTGGGGAACTGATTTACGAAAATGACAAATGTGAGTTAAAAAGTCTAAAATGCGATTTCCGACGTCGGAGTTTTCGTCGAATACTTCCGAAATATCGGCTCTGCTACCGTTAGGCTCTGGCACGGCAGAAAAAGGGATACCCTTCTTCTTTAACGCATCTTTGACATCAGCTGAAGAGATGAAGTTCATTCGGTCATCGCCCAGGATATCGCCGTGCTTTTTCCAAAGATTGTGGAAACCTCCATTCTCGGCAACAGACGTGACGATCAGCAAACCTCCTGGTTTCAAACTGTCATACATCTGAGCTAGGCTATCCTTGAAGTCGCGAAAGTAATACACAACCTCGAGTGCATCAATTAAATTAAATTTATTAGCATTACCATCGTTTTCTTCAATTCCGCGTCCCTGAAATTCTTCAAAGGTCTCGTTACACCATTCAAAAGACACTTGTCTGAACTCTTCCATATTTTCGGACACGTATTTCTGATATTTCTGTAATTCGTGGACCGATGGCTCAATCTCAGTGCAATGAAGGCGAGGAAATTTTTCTTTCAGGCGACCTATTAACATTCTGTTCACTTCTCCAGCGGCGGTGCCGACACTCAAAACACGAAAGGGAGTGTCACTGACTTCGGAACCCTGGGGTGTATTATCATGGAGAGCCATTGCGTTGATTAGAGGCGGTAATACCTCGCGACAAAATCGAGGCATACGCTCAGCTAACCACTTCCCACGGGGCAGAAACTCTCGTCTGCATTCATCGTAATGGTCGATGTCACTGAATAGACTTCGAAAACGGGATAGATGAACTGATGACATTTCAGCAACGTGGTTCACCGGGGGAATGCTTGTACTTTAGAACTGCGAGAAAATAGCAAAATGATTAATGTTATGTTTATTCTTAAGGTGAGAGTCTTTTGCTATGTGGATTGCTCGTTCTACGACTCCCTTAAAGGTATACAGTCACCTGTAATCTAAATATGCCCATATATGGTCAGAGGGGCGTTCCTTGGTATTCAAAATGCCCATGTGAGGGCGCTGTTTTTAAAAAGCGGTCACCCGCTTAAACTCTGTGATTGGTTAGATTTTCTCTTTCCATGGTAACTGTGGCAAAATTGGAACAGGTGACAGTATATCTTTAATTTAGAGCGAAACGCCGGAAGATGTTCCTGTCGACTGAAGAGCAATTTCTTCACATTAAAACATATTATTTAGAAGAATGATAATTGCCAAAATCATTGAGGTCACTGTGGCCCCGGTCCTACTGCCAATCTCTGCAAGTCACCGCACTGTGGCATCACTGGTTTGCCAAAATGAACAGCTATTAAAGGTATACAGTCACCTGTAATCTAAATATGCCCATATATAGTCAAAGGAGCGTTCATTGGTATTCAAAATGCCCATGTGATGGCGCTGTTTTTAAAAAGCGGCCACCTGCTTAAAATCTATGATTGGTTAGATTTTCTCTTTCCATGGTAACTGTGGCAAAATTGGAACAGGTGACAGTATATCTTGAAGCTTGTGTTTGTTTTATCAGCCATTATGGAGGTAATTAGCATCTACTTATTCTGCTATTTTTTTCAATAGCGCCGAACACCTTTGCTACTCAGCTTTCCAAGCTATTATCCACTGTTAGCCACTCGTATCTCGCTAGAAGATGGCTATCAGCTATTCTATCACTTTGCAGTTGTGTCAAAAACTGTAATCTCTCTTTATTGAAGGATCGTTCATGATCATTACCTCTCAGTAAGGCCAGAGAAAAAAAAATCTTGTTCATCGGATTTTTGGACCAAGTCCCAGGAGCGGCGAGCGAAAATTTTTTTTTATTTTTTTTTAGGCCGAAGGTAAACGCGGTGTCATTTTTGGACTGATGCAGACAAGGCAAGATAATTGTTTCCCTTTTTACCAGAAATATCTCAGACAAGAAACACTGATACTGGTAACTGAATTCAATACTATATTTCCCAACAATAACATAGGCCATTACATTGACAGTTAGTGTTTGCACAACATATTCTGAGCATTTCAACATTCTCTCAGAATAAAACTAAAATGTACAGCAAATCACTGAAATTCAACAATTCAGTATTGTCCTTTAATATTGTCCTGGTGGGACCTAGCATCTGAGTTTTTTCATTTTACTTTGGCCCCATGTATTGGCCTCTTTACCACTGTCTATATATATACACATTTTACATGATAATGGTCTAACAACACTGTACTGTGATCGGAGTGAAGTTATATAGTCATCATTCAGATCGTACTTTAACATCGACGCAACCATGTGTTTTGTCATTGCCGTAAATTTTTATACTTTCGATGCAATTTTCATTCAATCGGATGCACCGTCCATCTGCTGTCACGATCTTGTTGAACAAATCGCCGAACGTAATATCAGGACAAACACTGCACTGAATAGCGTCTCTGGAACTAACTGTTGGCCATCACGTCGAATGTTGGCGATCAAATTAATACTCATGTGACATGTACAACCTTTACAAAACGAGCAAATTTCTGGCCAAATCGACCCACTTTGCGTCGTGATTCGCCAAATTCAGACGTAACAACAACGTGTTGGCGGTCAACTAAGTCCGAACACGAATGAAGTCTCATTCAGAATTCCGTGCCCGCGAAAACCCGACACAGTGTAGGGCGCCACCAGCGGCAGTACTAAAAATATTTGTAATGCGGGAGTAAGAATTTGCCGCGATCAAAAAAAAAATTCCAAATATGCCGAAGTAGAAGCGGCGATTCCGATGAACAATTTATTTTTTCTTCCTGGCCTAATGTTTTATCTCCTATTGCACCATACACAGTAGTTTTTCTATTGTCTATGATTGCACATACATTCACTCTGCATGCCGCTAATCTCAAGACAAAAACATCAGGCATTCCTCAACAATGGAGGGGTCTTTTGATCATGCTTTTACAATCACTATTTTGTTTGGCGCACGTGTTACGTCACTGATGAAGTAAAAGACAATGCAAGACTTGCCACTTATTCGATCAAGTAGCGATGGCAAACCGCCAAAATGTATACTGGTTCCAACTTGGTACTACAATCGATCAGCCTTACTTACTGGTTCGAAAGTTTTCAGATTTTAGCTATCGCTTTAATATTTTTTTTTTTGTAAATTTTAGTCGTCTGTGATATTTAGATAACGACTTATTACTGTAATTGGTAGGCTAATTTTCCCTTGAGAAGACAAAGGTCGATGGTAGGGTAGTAATTAATACGACCATGGCGGTAACCGCATAATAGGATCATTAGAGGTAGATTAGTTTTATCTTTATCTGTTAAAGTAATCAATTTATAAAAATTATGGAGGGGAGAGCCTCATGTGGGACCCAAGTCGACCCAATCTAAACTTTCACCTCATAATACAGAAGCTGGCTTTCTAACCGTGGCTTATAGCCCATTGACTTACCTTTCAAAGTTGAACTCGTAGGTGGACACCTTACGCAGAATTCAGCAAGACTTTCGCAGAATGCCTTTGCTGTATAATCACTTGCGTCATAGACGTGGTTCAAGTCGGTGGAATAAAATCAAATGATTTGTAACAGTTCCTCTGGTGTCTCTTCTATTTCTTACAAACCTACATGAATTTGGCAGCCCAAGTCAACCTTCCCTGGTGATCGATCGCGTTACCTTTCGAGTCTGCGCAGTAGTGATGTAATTTCTGCTGATTCACCGACTTGGCTAGACTTGTTTCAAGTCTGTTGCCATATCAATATCAAAACAGAATAAGGGATAGACCATTACACGTTGGAAGAGGGTGGTCAAAAACAGAAAAAAAATAACAAAGCAAAAAGTTAGGGAAAAAAATCTTCAGACTAGTTTGCAAAATAAACAAAAAATAAAACCAGAACGCTTTAATGCTGAATGTCAATCATTATAAATCTGACTGATTACTTATAATTTTTTTCCAAAAATTTACAAAAGTAAAAAACAATAAAATTGAGTCGGCAAAGAGTTCCAAAACAGCAGGCAGGAAATACAAGTACCTTTCCATGACAACTGCTGAAATTAGCCAGAAAATGCAAAAACTAGGCAGGCCTTTTCACTGGCTACCAGCCTAATCTACATGTCTTTTAAAGAACATTAAAAAGGTACAGTTTTTATGTTTTGGCACTTTGTTACATTGAAAAGTAAATATTTTATGCCCCCGGAAAAGTGATAAGGTAATGCCATAATTTTCATAATTGTTTCAGAGAGAAATTGTATTGTGCTCATTGAATAATACAAATAAATTGAATTCGCCGTTCCACTTTCGCTATGCAATCTGCCTGATAGAAATTAAAGAAGATGGGACAGTGGGAAATTGTTTTTATTCCAATGGTAGTGTTCGTATCCTTTTCCATAACTATCTATCTAGCTATCGAAATTACATACATACATACATACATACATACATACATACATACATACATACATACATACATACATACATACATACATACATACATACATACATACATACATACATACATACATACATACATACATACATACATACATACATACATACATACATACATACATACATACATACATACATACGTACGTACGTACGTACGTACGTACGTACGTACATACATACATACATACATACATACATACATACATACATACATACATACATACATACATACATACATACATACATACATACATACATACATGCATGCATGCATGCATGCATGCATGCATTCATAAGGATAGACAGACAGAAAAATCTTATACATATATATAGAAATACGGGAATACAAACCGAAATACATAATATGCGTTTGTGCCTACACCTCGTTGTCTTTATGGACTTCGGTAGACGATTAACTTTATGTACGTTTCCTCCATATGATTTAGCTGGATGTCTAGACGGCGATGGAAAGACGTACCTTTGCCAGAGAAGTGTGTGAAAGTTCAGTTGTAGGGCGATGAAGTGTCAACCGTACCCTCCGGAGTATATCGAGCCGTAGCCGGCAAATAGCTTCATTGTTATCAAGTCGCATGTCCGCAGCAAGTGCCGAAAATCAACGACGTGCATCTACAGTGGACGGTCAGCCTAACAGTAAAAGCAGTGTCGTTTCCAGGAATGGAAATTTTGGCTTCATTCCCAGAATCAAAATGATAAATTATCAGGAAATATTTCAGATAAAACAATCAGAGAGAGTCGTCTTATCCAAGCATAATTTACAGAGAGTATATGTCGGGCCAAAGCGCCATTTGTCCATACATACACTTTTCACACGACTAAATAAATGTAAGTCAATATTTGCGTCGCGTGACGTGCATTTATTTGAATGAGACCAATCAATATCTGTAGACGAAAATCGCCGGTATGCGGGATGTTCGATGAGGTTTTAAAGTCGAGGGTTTTCCTATGTTCAAATGTACATTAAAGCTTTCATTAACTTTAATTTTCAATTTATTTTACAAATATTTCCGATCTTGTCATAAAATACAATATATCATTCTATTTCCAAATCATGTTGAAATGCTTTGCGTTCAATGGGACAACATAGCCTTTTTATGTTTGTGATTCTGACGTCATTGTTGACAAAAAAATCTAGTCCGGACTGACATTCACACGTCAACAACAATAATGTTACCTTTTCATTGAGAACAATGCGCATGCGTTTGCAATGCTAACACTTGCTATTTCGATATATTTGAGTGAGAGGGGGGAAAGCAAAAAATTGTTTTATGAAAATATCACCAAAAGTTACAGCTACTGTCCATTAGGTTATACAAATACAAGTTATAATCGATTTTCATCGTTCAGTCCTGCAACACGAACACAAATATTGACCTGGACTTAATGTGTCTCACATAGTCAATGTAGTATCGGCTGAAGTTTGCACCATACATTAAGACTGACATTATTTGAAATGTTATGTCACGTGATATGTTTAAGCATAGAAATGTGGCAATTATTCTTTTTACCATCTGTCAGTGGGTGGAGGTAAAAATTATCTTTGATGTTAAGAATGAAATTCAACATATTTGAGAGTTACTTTCTGTAGAAAATATGTTTGTAATAGTCTTTCACCAGAGAAACGAACACAGTTGAAACTTAGCAAAATCTTGTCTCTGAGAACAACTTTGTATGATGCGATTTCAATTTGAAATATTGTCAAGTAAGAGTATCAATCAAAATTGAACTTGAAGTGTGTAAGAAAACGTGATCACTAATCAGGTATTTTTCTTTTCAAGAGATCGTACGACACGAGATCACGCCAAGTCACCTAAATCCGACAGTGGCGACTTTGTGTGCATGAACATCTTGGAAAAAAATCATTGATTTCGAGAACGCAATCACACCAGTGTTACGAAGTACAAGGTTCACTGCCGCAGAACCGTGTAATGATCTGAATGATTTAAAGCTCCTTCTGAACATACACGTTGTTCAAAATATCTCTGCCATATGTATCTTTCATACCAGATTGTGTGATGTACAACTTCAGAAGAGAAACCAAGCTTTCTACAATATGTGCTGCTGCACATGCGCAAAATGCTCAACTCATAGTGTATCCGCACTTCACATATAGATAAAGTTTGACGTTCTTTCTTTTGTTTGTTTGTTTTCATTTTCTTGGTTTCACGCGCCACTGGACGGCGCTCTCCTGGAATTCCACACGTACCACTGCTTATCGAACGTGTAATAAACTTTGATAACACGATTTGGGAGTAGATACGTGTTGTACAGTTAATGATTGGCCAGCGTGTTTAATACTTGACATGATTCGACTGACCATCGCTGTAATCCGGTGACGTACGTTGTCACGATCGTCTTCGCTTCATATTTTCGCTGAGTCGCTTCCTGTTTGTGATACTGCATCGCATATCCTACATCCAAAACAAATCAAAGCAAATCTTTGAGAAAGGTAGGTTGACCAGCAGTTCATTGAAGACATCGTTCACTGTGCCTCGGTATCTGTTACATACTCGTTTATTAATTTTAACCCTAACGCTGATAAAGACATGTCTGTGTAACACCGGCTGTGCTATTTTGACTGCGTGCGTGTAATCCCTGGTAACTGAGAGATTTGTAGGGTTGTACTTTTACTTCATTCGTAATCGAAAGTTTTTGAACTATCGGAAAACTGTGAGGCTGGTCACTTTGAAAACTGATCGAGCAAGCTGGGCGTTGATTGTCGTTTTCCCCTCCTCTGCCTATTGTCATGTAGGTGCATCGAAAGGGTGCCCTGTCATGGTAAATGCAAAGGTTCAAACAAACAGGCAATGTCAAAATAGGACACTACATTGGCACAGAGCCTGAACATGTAGGATGACGTCACCGACTACGAAGCGACATACCTGTTGGAATGGGTGGAACCTACCAAGACACTGTTTTAAAGAGGGTATTGTCACGCAGCACTTTCGTTTGGTGAAAAATGTGCTCACTTACACTAGTGTAATTGTCGGTAAATTAAATTTACGCAAATTACAAGAATTTTTTCGTGCCTTTATTTGTAGCATCGGTTTGACGTCGGTTAAAGTATCTATAACAAGTATGTGTTAAAGTATAACTCGCTAAAAGGTTGTTATTTATTGGCAATGATTTACTAAGGATTTTAGAGCTCTATGGTTTTATCCAACTTAATGTGCAACAACATGAAACTCATATAGCATTTAGATGACAGCTCCAAACAATGTGGACGATTCTACAACCAAATTATAGCTCACGAGAAGACAATTCCATTCGTGAATATGACGTGGTTTCTCGTCATCCGTTCGATCTGTTTTGAGTGCCACTTTGAAGCGCGGGAAAGACACAGAAATTTGTACAAATATGACACGATCACACAGGGTAGGTCTTTGTTACCGAAGAGTCAATAAATTGTACAAACAGGTAGAGGGCATCAATCTGTATTGAGGCCAAGGACGGTCTTTTAAATTTAGGAGGGACCGTGGATTTAAGCGCTTTTAGAGTAAATTTTGATGTATTTGCCAGTATTTTTGACTCAGTCTCTGAGATACGGTTTCCCGTTCCACTCCAGAAACTATGTTAAGATACCCAATATTCAACTGGTCAACATTTTGTTGCAATATTATTGCTGACAACAGAAATTTACTCTGGACTATCATTCATTTGTAAACAATGGCAATCCATGCTGCGTGTAATACATTGAGTTTGCACGGTTTATTTACCGCATTTAAACATACTTTAGGGTCGGCGTAGATAATGGATTTGCTTCGTTATGTAGTGCAGAAGATAATGAAATAATATCAACTCTTACAGCTATTGTACCTGCGGGTAACTCCGACACACATGGTAAGAAAACCCACAGACAAGAAGAGGTTGTCTGTGGTTAACTGGATTGGCTAAAGTTTCCCCCATTTCCATGTTTTTCTCTTCTGTTAGATACCATGGCAGCTAGCGGACAGACCTACTCCAACCAAGGCTATGGGTCGACTGGCCAAGATTACCCGGACCAAGAAGCGCCTTATCACAGTGGATATAACCCACAACAGCAAGCTCCACCATACGATCCAGGTAAACTCTGTTAATATTTTCCATATGGCAGGTGAAGGTACCTAAAGATGAGCATTCATTTTCTGGATGGACCGTATTTGTAGAAGAATGACCAGGATTTTTTTTCTCTGTTCCCTTTTACGCGTTATCTCTGCTCCCAGAGTCACCGAAAAGGCGGGTGTTCATAAGTCGTTCCTATATCGATGATATCTGCCCACAGTCTACACACAGACACGCCCTGGCAAATATACATGTAGAGCCTCACCTGTTTTTTTGTAGGTTTTTTTTTTTTTGTATTGAAACTTTCATAGCAAGCCGGACTCCCGGCCGGACTCGAAATCGAATAATCGTGATAATGACCGAAACTTCCACAGTCTGACATTTTGCTAATAAACCTCGTGAACTTTCACTTCGTCGACAGGTTACTATGGTGGACAACCTGACGCAGCGCCCTCATACGGTGCCAGTGCAGAACCTGCGGCTCAATTCTCGGCCGAACAGGAAGTTGGCGACGGTGGCGCCATCGATAGAGAGACAGGCGGTTTTACAACGGCGAAAACATTTTCCGACAGACAAGTCAGGAGAAATTTCATTAAAAAGGTAATTCTGAAATCACTGCAAAAGTTTGCAGTTATTCTATTTCGAATTTTCGTACATAATACACCGTAATTTTAACGTACGTTTGGTTAAGTTTTGACATATCCTTATGCCACGGACATGTATCATATGAACATTAATTTGGTAAAAATAAATTCTTCTCGTGTTGCATATATCCTGACATAAAATGGGGAAAGGAAACATGTTTCCGGTGATCTGAACCTATCTTATTTAATTTTCTTTCGCATTTTCAAAAATACAGCGTGACTTTGTCGAATTTCACCGTTTCCACAGCACAAAGTAAAGGCCAAGGCACCAGCAGTGCTCTGATCGTTTTATTTATTATCTTACAGGTCTACATAACGTTGACAATTCAGTTGCTGGTCACTTTCGGTATTGTCTGTGTATTTACATTTGTGTAAGTATTGAAGGTACCTCTCCAACCTCATTATGATTACAACAGTAATCTATCTATCTATCTATCTATCTATCTCTCTATCTATCTATCTATCTATCTATCTATCTATCCTCCCCATTCCCTCCCCGTCCCTCTACCTGTCTGCCTTGTATTTCCAGTTTCTTTCATGAGCAATTCATCGACGTTGTAGTTTTGTCTCCGTCTATCACCTTTGTTCATTTGCCCCGTTAACGTCACCAATACCTCTACTGAACACAGTTTCTCCGTGGGTGGAGGGATTGTACTCTAAACGACCAAACTTCTCTAATGTCTAAAATTCAGATATGATATTCACTTCTTTGCAGAGATGAAGTCAGACGATGGGTTCAGGCGAATTCGGGATTCTACTACGCGTCATAGTAAGTTGGTCGCATTTCTGCATAATTCTGACAAATAAAACCTCCGACTTTCAACATCTATTTCTGATTAAATTATCTCTACATTGGACTTTTAGAAGGCTATGTGGGTCAAAGTACAACACTACTATCATGAAAGTATGAGGGAATATACTGAATTTCCGATCTTCACCAACCGAGGGCGGAGTTTCTTAGTATTCGACAAGCGGCAACACTTTCGAATATCGAAACTTATATGATTAGGTCGGTAGCGATATACACGTACACACATCACAGCATCAAAGGCTTTCTTGTCTACAGTTGTAGGAAGTCTGACCGCCATATAGAGCATGAACTAAATGTTCGTTGTCAAAATATTTTACCAAAATTATTTTTGGCAAATTGCATTCTCGCGAGCCGGAGCATAATTTCCGCCCTACTGACCTACGCAAAAATCAAGCCTCTTGACGGGTAGCGCTAGGCTGTTGCCGTAAAGAGACGCGTGATTTACGACGATGGGCAAATTGAAGTTTTTGTGATTTCCCACTATATGATTTCCGTAGGCAGAATGACGTTTTCAGGTTATGCTTAATTCGATTTCCATATCACTGAATTTCTATATTAATTATTCATTAATTCACGTCCACTGCGGAAACTAATAACCTTGACTATACTTACTTTTCCGGATAAAAGTGGCGTTTCGATGCCGCAAAACCCCGTATGTTGAATTTGAGAGATAGGGACCGAAGAGAAGACACAATGTGTTGAGATCAATCAATAATTAATTTGTCTCGTCGAACTTGCAATAAAACGTGTGGATGTCTGGTGACTCGATATATGGAGTGATGAACAAATGAATCAGTGAACAAATAGTAAATAGTAAATAAATCAATAAATCAATAAATCAATAAAAAGACAAACAAACAAACAAACAAATTATATATGATCACCCAATTTATCTTAAAATATGATTTGTATAGGCTTTTAATGTTCACTTTTGAAATAGTAGCTTACACTTCAAGTCAGATTTGCACGTCCAGTATTTACGTTTATTAATTGATACAAAAAAAATGAAAATTCTATTTTTCTCCCATGCAGTGCCGTATTCATTGTTGTGTACCTCCTCCTCGCCTGTGTTGAACCGTTGAGGCGAAAGTCTCCCCTTAACCTGGTCATGCTCGGCGTCCTGGTAGGTATTGCTTCGGAGATATGGTCACGTGAGTGTCATTGTAAAGTGCCAGTCGTATGGAATCACAAATCAGATTCCAAGTATAAAATGTGCGCGAAGGAGTTCGTAAATAATCAGGGCTATAGGCGTTGACTCCACTTGGAAGGGTTTACCTGTCAATGGACATTGCGCCTTTCATTCACTATCAACACTGCAGTGCCTGACAAGGTGTCTCCAACACTGTAACAGTAGGTGCAGCAGGATAGTCGAGAGTTCAGGAGAATTATTCACAAATGATCGATATCTGGTCAATGCTAGTTACTATCCTTTTACACATATATCTTGTGTAGCTGTAGAATATTAAATTTAAGAAAATGCATATAATTACCGATTGTAAAACTTACTTACTTACTTACTTGCTTGCTTGCTTACTTACTTACTTACTCGATATATTAGTATTAATGACCTGTTGCCTTCTTAACTTTATATCGGTCTATTCATTTTCTATTACAGACATTGTCGCTATCGTACATGGCCGGGACAATAGCAAGGTACGGTCACACGAGTAAAATGAGACAATATATCAACTGCCCATTGTTTATCATCGTCCGTGCTACTGATTTTTACAATTTTTTTGGTGTATTTCTTCTTAAACTCCATGAACCTGTTCATCCACAATTTGCTTCAACGTCCGTCCTTTGAAATGTGAGTGGGTATGGAGTCATTGACGGCTCATACTTGTCGTGACAATCTCGTTTTTGAGAGATATGTTCGTGTCAGGTGACCCGGATGTGTTCAAGTTTCATAATTGTACGTTTGGCAAACTCTGAGTTTTCCTTTGTTCCTTGTTTCAGTTTCTATGACAGCCATGCAGTTGTTATATGTATCGCCATAACAATGGTACGTAGAAACTTTAAATATTATCTTTTCAAATGTAATACTGAGAACCGGCTATAGTAAACTCGATAAATAAGAGACGGCAAATTAGAAAAAAGGTTACTTATATAATGCAGTCTTCATAGAACAAACGCTCCGTGAATTAAAACAGAGATGGTTTTTGTAAGGAACAAGTTATCATTACCACAGACCTTCCATCACAGAGGGACTATCTCATAACCTATACGGTAGCAACATGTATATTTCTCTTTGCCAAAATGTTCAGAGTTTAAATATTTTGTCCTTTTAGAATTTCACTCCTGGAGTCTGTATGACTTCCCATCACTGAATGAAAATTGCATATTAGGGTTTTTGCTACAAGAGATGGACCCATCCTCGTCAACTGTCAAGAAGTAAAGTTCCATACACGATCATGAACATTTTGACGCTAATGTTTGAAATCTTTTCGATTACCTTGTACCATTTTACTGATCGAGTGATGATTGCCGGTGGATCGATGTGATCAACATTGGCTTTACAAACAAAAGCAGCGCTTACAAGAGACTGCACCCAACGGTAAATCTCATATGAAATCAGTTTGATTCCTTTTAAGCACTCGGCTGAGTACCCAGATATGCAGTGATAAGTCCTAAACACTGCTCACACCAATGCGTACGCCTTTCTGTCTTATATTTTCACCAGGGTGTCACCATCGGCGTAACCATATTTTGCATGCAGACAAAGTACGACTTCACAGCTCTGATCGGCATTGCATTCGTCTTGACGCTCGCTGTCCTTCTATTCGGATTCATCTCAATATTTACCTACAACAACATCATGGACACCGTCATCGGTCTGATCTGCGCACTCTTGCTGGTGTTGGTGAGTTTCTGCGCACATTATTTTCCACTGTGTATATAGCCAGTAGATTCAAATATTTACGCGAATACATAAACATACTCATTTAATTGAAAGAAAGTTGAAACTGAAAAGAAAGTACCTCACTTATACAGAAGGTAGTTCTTAAGACATTTTGATCGTCTGTTATTTGTGTCTCTCAATCGATCAATAGATCGATCGATCAACCAATTTATCTATTCATCTATCTATCTATCTATCTGTCTGTCTTACTGACTACCATGACTATTTATTCATCTATCTACCTATTTGTGCATCTTTCATTTATTTTCATCTCTCTCTCTCTCTCTCTCTCTCTCTCTCTCTCTCTCTCTCTCTCTCTCATTTATTTTTTTTCTAATTTTCTTTCATTTAACCCCTCTGCAGTGGTTGGCGATCGACACGCAGCTGATCTGTGGAGGAAAGAAGCACGAACTTAGCCCAGAAGAATACATCATGGCCGCTTTGTGTCTGTACATTGATATTGTTTATTTATTCCTGATCATCTTGTCAATTGTCGAAAAAGGACAGTAGAAGTGTTTTTTGAGGAAAATAGCGCCCACTTAGTTGAAACTTCATGGTCCACACGATGTGCGCAATTTAGGGTCAAATATATCAACATTGAAGACGATCAACAAAATTATGAATTCCACCACAACCTCCCCGGCCTCGGCCAGATCACAGTCATTCCATCACAACATTGAAGTGTGTCCAGATGAAGGTTTCTGTCGGTCTATAACTCTGTCCTGCTTTCTGAAGTGCAATGGGCACATGGGCATATACTCATTACCAAAATACACCGAATGGCCGAAAATTCATTCTGAAAATATAAAATCAAGTAGCATGCCAGGAACAGTTGAAATCAATGAATTGTGTCATATTTGTGATAAAAACATTGGATTTTTTTGTGTTAGACATGCTTGGAAAGACTGAGTGAACGGTTGTATATATACGTTAGAGTCGACGTCGTGATTAACAAAGTTTTGTACATGTCGAATTTCGTATTGTTACGTAAGATTTGACGAATTTGGAAGATTTCAAATGAGTATTTATTTATACTGTGAGTATATCCATTGTTTCCTAGAGGGAACTAGCCTACACTTCATATCTCTCAAGTTAGCTTGCTATGCATGTTTTGTTCCACGTGAAATAGTGAAAAATTAGCAGAATAAAATATGATCAGTAGACCGGAATAGAAAGGACGATTTTAACCTCGATAGTGATCTTTTGTTCCTTTGTACATTTTGTGACTTAATCCAATAAAAGTAACTATTCCAAAATTCTTGTTTCCTATTGTGTAATGAAGGCGTCCGTGGCCCTTATGTTATAATATTATTGCCTGGAAAAATTGATGTGGGTTGCAAATCGCGTTACGATTTAATAGTGAGTATGAGACAGAGACATGAAAACGCTGTGCTTACTTCGGTAGCAACAATACCGCCATGAAGCAAACTTATTTTCTTGTCTTTGTTCAGTTGTTGTGAAGAATGCACACCTATGGATTTTCACCTTCGTTTCCTTTTATTTAGTTTTGAGTCGCTGTAACCGGAAAGGTTTCAGCTTTCGTAGATTTTAACACGATGTATATAGTCGTGGCAAAGACTACAAATTCCAACCCACTTCGTACACCGACGCGACTTGGCCTGTGCGTGCAATATTGCTTGTTATCTGTGCATGAGAGGACACTTTAAAATTCTTTTCTTAGTTATTTATTAAAAGATACACTATATCCGTCCGGTTTCCCATCGTTAGCCCCTAAAATGTGCGACATTGCCTAAAACGCTACGTCAATACAACAGAGATTATTCTAGCACAAAACTGTATTGGCACGTTGAGGGCGCTGTACACTTCCGCGTCGTGGAATATGTAATCCGTGCTACCCCAGGCGGCCGGTCGGTGACAGACTTGAAATTATGGTATTTGAAACTTTGTCCCATCATCATGTGGAAATTTACTAGGAGCTATCAATTTTCATGTCACAGCAAAATGATGAGTCCAACAAAATGTGATTTTGACATACGCTACAAATCTACCCTCAGTTGCTGAACCTGACATTGGTCTTTGACCAAAATTAAGTTTCAAATACCATAATTTCAAGTCTGGGAACGACAGATGGCAATGATATTGGAACATGGAAGCCGATTTAAAAAAAAAGCATTGCGGAGGGGCCGGGGGCGTTGAAAGGTAATTATTTGGCCACAAAAAAAGACATAGAATTCGGAGGAATAACCTGTCCCACAAGTAGAAGGCACAGATGTTGTGTTCGGTTAAGTCAAAACCATAATCACCCTTCAAACACAACAAGCAACAGTCAAGTCATGATTTAAACATGGCCACATGACAGGGTTTATTTTTCGTGATTATTGAGAGTTGAGAGACGAGATTCACGCAAACTTTGGCATTCTTCTGTCTGAAAATGCTTTGAAATAAATAGTATACAGCAGAATTCTGACAATCAAGTACCTTTGTAGTTGATGAAAATAACAGATAAGTACAACTAAAACATGACTATCTTCAGAAAGGTTGTCTACAGCTTTGAAGACTGAAAATATGTTACACTGCGAGAGCGATGAATAATACAGCAAGAGACATTGGAGAAAGAAAAATGATTCAAAGAAATTTGTTGGAAAATACCTAACAAAGACTATGCTACCAATTATGAGACATAAGAAAACTTTCAAAAAAATTACCTTTCACATGGAGACTGTTGTGCATGTAGAAAAGCAATTTTGAGCTTTTCAATAAGCAAACTGTCAGCCTATGGCTGTTCATTCCATTTATGACAATTATTTCATGCAGTATGCTGACCGTTGCTGTGTCAAAGGTCAAATCCAATATGGCTGACAAAATATATGCTCTACTAAACACAACACAAAAATGCTAATAAGAAAGAGACTTCTGTACAGACATTTTACAAATAAATATAGACTTTGCTGAAATTTATCATAAGCATGTAATATACTCTTTGCCTTAAAAAAGGTAATATACAATCACACAAGAACGCAAAGTATTTTAATTTCTGGCTGCACTGTAAATTTACAGATACACACACAGCACTGACATGATGAGTCTATTAAAAGGTCAGTAACTCTATTTTCTTTACTATTTTAGTTTTTTAATGTCAACTGCAATTTCTTGTTCTACTCCCCAAAGCATGATGTAATACAAAGTAAATTTAGCCTGTAGAAGTGTAAACTGTACTGTTATTATTGAGAAGTGAATTCTGCTCCAGACTAGAGTTTTAATATAAACAGTAAGTGCATTTTACATGTATAGATATTGAGTTGACAAGCTATATAGCTGGTGTTTTAACATGCTCTTGGGAGTAGAACAAGAACTTGCAACTGGTTACAGATACTGGGCCTTTAAAAGACACCAATAGGGTATGTTCTTCAGATGGACAGTAAGCTTCCATAAAAGAAACAATTAACTGCAACTTTTTATGAATGTTTCATCATTTTCGTTCTCTTAAACAAAATACAGTTTTGTTATTCTTGTTTCTAAAGTATGTGGAAATGTAAACCATTAGCCTTGCCAGCAAACAGTTCATTTTGTAAAATATGCGGTGGTAATCATTGATCAAGGAATTCCAGTCAAGATTCAGTTGTCAGCAATCACAATGGGAATGACACACACATTCACACTGTGTTGGCAGGTTGCTGTCGTTGAGACACAGAAACTAAGATATTGAGTCACAATGTCAATTAAACATGTTAATTAGATGCTTTGCAATTCCAAGTCCTGTTTCCATGGAAACACTGTTCAAGGCGCAAAACATGACTCGTGGTGTGTCATTCAACAGCCTAACTGCAAAATATCATATCTTTCTCTTTCACGAAAGAGTTTCAAAAATGTTGTCTTTTTCACCTTTGCTATAAAATTTCTGATTGCCGAATACGAAATATTGTACTGTCACCACCTTGTCTGTTCAACAATGCCCTCGCTCGAGGGCGCTCTTTGCATGCCACAATACTCGGAATCCAAGAATGAGACTGACATTGACTCTGTTCATGTCTGTGACACTGCAAAACAGTGAACATCAGACAACAAAAAATACATTGTGATACATCACATGTTTCAAAGAGCATATTCTGTTACTTGACTTTCTACGACATTTTTTTAGCATCACTAAAGCCTTACACGGATTTAAACATTTACGATCGTTGCATACGGTTTCCAAGGCACTGCAATTTAAGAGTCTCTTATTTAGAATGGTTATCTTGTCTTTTCAACTAATCTTATGACGAAGTATGAGTTTAAGCGCATTCAGAAAAAAAAACACAAATTAAGTTTTTACTGTAAGGCAGCGTTTGACACGTAATAAGCTAAAGTGACACAAAAAAGAAAATTTTACTATATGGCAGTAGGTTTACTAACTAACATCACATACTCCGAGTTCAGACTTCTCACTCACCCTACCTTCAAACCCTCTCCTCCCCATTGCTAATGGCTGAACTACTGTTTTCAAGGCAAGACTAGACAAATGCATTGGGAAAATGGGTAAATTGGGTTAGACATACTGAATACTATTGAGCTGAAAAAAATCTGACTACATTTCAATTTGGCCAAATGCCAAATGTTTCTCTCTGAAGTTCATTTTTGCCCCTGTGTTAGTGTTGTCGCATCTGCTTGGCAGCTGGTCGCCAGAATCTTGAATTTTGATTATCAAAGCCCTATGATGGCTAAAATGTCATGATTGATGGCTGGAAAAAAGGCACCATTGTAAGCAATTCAACTCTGGACATTGATCTTTGACTTGTTTTCAATTTACATATGCTTCAATGGGGCAAACTAAAATCTATCACAACAAAGCACAGACTCATTCTATGCTGTAGTAGTAATGTAACCAGTAAATAAACAAACATAACATCCTAGAAGTCACAACACTGGGTACTAGCACACAGATACTACATCACAGGGTTCTAGTTCATAGACTGGTAACCAGTCATGTGACCATAAGCAGGATCTGCATCTGTTCTTACCAACTGCCAATATGATACCATTACGCATTGCTTGAACAAGAACACACAGACATTTGAAAGAAAACAAATCGCATCTCCTTCCCCGTGAAAAGATGCAACGTTCACAATTTCAGACACAACGATAACAAAAAGTAAACCTTAGCGTTTCTAAACATCTTTCATGAGAATTATACACTGTTTTGACAAAAGAGATTGTCCAATGTGCAAGGAATAGCAAAGATGAGAGTTGTTAGTTACAAGTACTAAATTTGTACTAGATTTGCACTTTACAAAAAAGAAACCTTTCCCTTGACTTGTTTTGAATCTTTTGGTAAAATGTTTTTGAAAATTTAAAACGACTTAGAGAGTATGGAGGTGAGTTGTACTGCAGTACTCTAACTGAACACATCACAAAATAGACTCAAATTCAGTTCTGTACAGGATGATTGAAATATCCAAGCACTGATACATTTAGTTTAAACTGTACTGAAATGATACGGAGTTTTTCCTGCATTTATTTTGGACAATCTGAAATCTGATAATATGATCTAGTTCTCTTTTGTCACAGCAAAGAAAGTAAGAGATGACTTCATGAACTGATCACACAGGCTATAAAATAGCAAAATTTTGCTGAGCAATTCAAAGTCAAAGTCATGGTATCGTTACAAGTCAATTATACTCATTGTTTAATTTGTGATCTCCAAAGATGAAAACTCAAAAAAAATTGAACTGCACTCTGTACACTTGAATTGCTTGGAAACAGATACAGCAATTTCAGAAAACGCTTTTGACTTCTCACTTGAATGTTTACAATATTGTTTGGCAAACGATCCTACTCATACCGTCTTTAGTGTTTTGTTTATGCATCTTCAACATTCATGTTCACAAGCTGGCTGCCCCTACATGAGTTCAATGACCCCCTTCACCATCAGAATTTGAAACATGTTTTTTTCAGAAACGGTGGGTAACAATCCATACACAGGGACATTGGAGTGAAGCACTCAGCAAACAAACACCTTGTGTGCTACACACACACACACACACACACACACACACAGAAATACAAGACTTAGTTCGCTGGGATAGCGCACTATATAAAATAATGCACATTGTTCAAATGCAGAAGATTTCGACAGTTGACGTGTTCACATGTTCCACTAGTATATGGTAAACTATTAAGGCAAACTAAACTATCATGCATCATTCTAGAACTAAAGGGTTGTTTAAAATCTGTAACAAATCTGAGTTTTAAATTCAACGTAACTTGGTTAGTGGCGCTATGTCAAAGGTCAAGTGGTGAAAGACAGATTACATTGGTTGACAACAGGTCAAAGATCCCAAATCATGACCTCTGCCCTCAAACAGAGAGAATTTACAAACAACCTGTAAATGTAATTGATCCCATTCCTGTGTTTCAGGTCGACTTACATCAAACATTCAACACAGAAATGTGGTTTGAAGTTCCTGGCAAATTTTCAACAGCAGAGTTGAAAAATACGCCCGGAATTTCAAATTGTAAATGACAATTTTTTTTATTTTTTTTTCGCTTTGCAGGATCAGCTGCAAGTTTCATAAAAGCTACAATCTTCTGAATATATCTTTCTTTCTTTGAGATAAGCCTTAATCATGAAACGAAATGAAATCACAATACTGTAAAATTTGGCCAGAAAAGGTACAAGACACACACACCTCTAGGAAACATTTACATGGTGAATGTGTGACAGTCTGATACGTACTGGTACCTTAACAAATAAACTCAATGTAAAACAGAGCATATAAGAAAACGCCATCTCTCTTTAAGTTTAACATGTCCTTACTGTAAACGTGAGGAATGAGAAGCTATCAGAGCATTTGGAAAAATACTGGGCCTTCCTGGTATTGACAATATTTCATTAAATCTTGAGTTAAACACACACTTTTCTGGACATAAAGGAAAAGTTTGGGAATGGTTTATGCATGCAGGAATGTTTCACTATGAAGTTACCAGGAAGAAACTTCTGTTAGTTGTCATCTGTTCAATTGCTTTTCAGAAGTTGCATCATATTCCAAGACAGATGACTAAAGTATTCTGTAAGGTCGGACAGTCTCTGGAGAATGTTTCACATTACCTTTCAAATCTGAAAGTTGAATTAGACCCTGACAGGCAAGAGGTGGCGATGATGGACCATAGTACTGGGAACAAGGGTGCAAGGATTCATTGTGACTGCCCAGATCCACAGACATTTTTACACCATTGCCATGTGAAACTCATCAATATGAGAGACTTCACAGTGTATGTTGCGCTGTAAAACATATTATTTGAGTAGCCATAACTTAAACACATGGCTATAGGCACAGCAAATTGACCATAAGTTCTGCTTTGCACAATCCAAAGAGGGGAACGTACATCATGTTGAAAAACAGCTCAACATAGCAGATCAGGTTTTTCTTGTTGGATATTTTTGCCCCACTTCAAATTGCTTCACAGTGCTATGTGCATGAGAGTACACTAGGTCACTCTCTGCATGACACCCATAGAGTACTGTAGTACTGATAATATCCATTGACTAGGTATGTGCCTTTGTTGTTTATGGCATATGCAAATCTATATATCAATTCTTTGTGTAAGGCAGGCAATGGCACAATGTCTGGGATCTGGCAGACATCTTCAGATTTTAAACAGAAATACGGCTACATCACGCTGGCATCAGAGGAATGACTGAAGCCCCTACGCCCCCCTCATGCACCTTCATGGATGCCACATCGGTCCACGTGTTTGTCGCGGGGTCGTATCGTTCCACTGTGTTCAAATTCGTCTGTCCGTCATACCCACCTACTGCGTACAGTTTGCCGCTGTTGGACACCAGAGCGACCCGGCTCCGGCGAGACTTCATCGGCGACACCAGCGACCACTGCTGGTTGATGGGATCGAAGACTTCCACTGAGTTGAGAAACACCGAACCATCATACCCGCCACAGGCGTAGAGTTTGCCATTGAGGGTGGCCACTCCAAGACGGCACCTCTTGGTTGACATTGGTGGTAGCATATTCCAGCTTCCGGTGAAATGATTGAAAGACTCTACCTGTTTGGAAGTGCAAGAGCAATAAAGAATTCACCAGGGGCTTTTCATGACAGAGGGGCATATCTTTCAGTCTTTTGAGGCAGTTTCCTTTGGGAGAGGGAGTAACCCTGAGTGCAGGCTATGCAGAAAGGCTCACTGGCAAAGCAGCAGTTTTGGCTAGGGTTAGTGTTGAAGGTATACAGTCACCTGTAATCTAAATATGCCCATATATGGTCAAAGGGGCGTTCCTTGGTATTCAAAATGCCCATGTGAGGGCGCTGTTTTTAAAATGTGGCCAACCGCTTAAAAGCTGTGATTAGTCAGATTTTCTCTTTCCATGGTAACTGTGGCAAAATTGGAACAGGTGACAGTATACCTTTTAATGCTTGGGCTCAGGGTTGACAACTACCCACATCAATATTGGAACAACACATTTTTTCACTGGTGATCTCTTTAATGAACAACTGGCCGGTGAACAAGCTTGTGGGAATCTTTCTGAAATCCACTTAAAATGTGTGGAAAACGGATGATAAACTTGCCCCGATAAAAACTTTCCTTTGCCTCAAAATACATTTCACAGCAACATAGTGGGCTGACCTTGCCATTGTTGAGAGAAATAATTCATTCACTCTGTTTGTTCACAGAGTACTTTCAGAGTACGAAACAAAAATTCAGCTTGGCATCAGGGTAGTATCACTACTCATGTCAATGTACTTGACATAGTCACAAAGTCTTGAAGTAAAAGTCTTCATCGTCATAAAACAAACACGTTTGCATAGATATCTTGTAACACAGATCAACAATACACATTACTACAGCATAAGCAAGCCAAGAAACCATACTTACTGAACTGAATATGGAGAGTCCATCGTGTCCTCCAACTGCACACACTTGTCCATCGAACACTGTAATACCTGCTGCGCTGCGAGCCTTGATCATGTTGGCAACCATGAACCATCTGAAATCAACATATGCATGAATGCTGTGTTTCCATGTGAAAGAAGATATATATATTACAGTGGGAGGGCATGATTTTCATCTCTGACATTTTGTCTGTCACTAAGTTACTCTGCCAACATTGATGAATTCCACCAGTACAGATGACAAAGGGCGGGCCTGTATGGTGATATTCACCCACTGACTACTTGAAATATCTGTCCTGACACCATAAAGAATTACTTCATACCTCCAGTGATGGAAAATTCCAACAAAATTCTATATGTGTTCATGATATGTAATGGTAGTAAAAACGAGTTGAGGTTGAAATATTATTCTTACGGAACCTTTTTTCAATTGGTTTCTTTACTTCAACACACTGTGCATTTACACTTCATGAATGCACATTCATAAGTGATTGTGGAAGTTGCCACGATGCTAAATATAGCCACTCACTTGTCATTCTCCGGATCATAACATTCCACCGAGTTAAGTGATGAAATTCCGTCGTACCCACCACAGGCGTACACTTTACCATCCAAGGATGCAGCACCTAAAGCACTGTTACAAAAATAACACACAGAGAAGCGGTCTCTACAAGTGATTTTCCAAAAAGGGGCCGTTGATAATTTTTACATGCTTATGATAATTGAAACAAGCTGTGCTATGGAGAGGAGTTCACAACTCTACTTCGATCGGCATGCACAATTTTGCACAAACTGTGTGCCCAAGTTAATCCATGGAAACTCCAGAACTAGATTTACACTCAGATTTTATTTTGAAAAGTCTGTTGTTAAAAAATCTGTGAGCAGTTTAAACTTCTAACAACATATTTCAGCAATTTAGCATGATTTGGGGAAGTTCAAATTATAACATTTGTTCTTGGATTTTCAAAGTTTCAAACTTTTGTTCACGCAAGGGGGAGGGGCTTTGAGGTTTAACAGAATGCATTGCTTGCCATGCATGTGGTTTTAATTATCCACAATTCCATGAGATTGACTCTCAGCTAGAGATGCTTGGGAGGGCCATGCATAAGAACTTTTTGAAACTGAAAGGCAACAGATATAGTCACAGAGCTTGTTGCAAGTGATTATTCTTTTCACACTTTCAATACTTGCCTAATTTTCCAGCAAACTTATCTAAATGTGAATTTTTTTGATTTGCTTGTCATATATCCCATGAGTTAAAAGATGAGTACCAAAGGTACCCCTTCCACCCCCTTGCTCTGTACAGTGGTCTGATCCAATCATTGTCACTGATGGGACCTGATCCCAACACTCTGTCTTGTACAGGGAGAGTCACAGAATTCACAAACCTTCTCTTGCTGTTCATAGCAGCTACTTCCCACCACTCATTAACCACCGGATCATAGACCTCCACTGTATTGAGTCTGGAATGGCCATCATACCCTCCGATGGCGTAGAGCTGTCCCGACAGCACGGTGACCCCGCCACGGCTGCGCATTGCACTCATTGGCTTGGCCGTCTGCCACAGGTTGCAAATGGGATCGTAAACTTCAACTGTGCTCAATGCATCCCCTGGAAGGTCAAAATGAGAGAACACGGTCAAAAATACTCTAACAGACAGAGTTGACACGTCAGGCAATGTCTATAGCTGCAGTATCCCTCAACAGACTAACTTCTGTACATGTACATGTACTGTTCAAACTTCAGGACTGTCAGTGTCAGTAAACGTACAAGTCAGAAACATGCACAGGGCAATATATACATGTATCTACTTACATACACACACACAGACACAGACACACAGAAACACATATATGCAATTTTACAAAATCAGGGCTGACATCGAACAGTTGCCTTCTAGAGGGTGTGATACTTGAGGTGTGGGCAATCTAACTACTTCAACTTTTTTACATATAGCCCCAATCTGTGGCTCCGCATCAAGGACTTTGATATGCAGAGACACTTGGCACATCACAGCTAAACCACCAAATGACAGCCTTACCTGTACTTGTGAGCCCACCCACTGCATATATCATGCCAGTGATGTCATTACAGCATCTGGGTCTGGTGCGTGTGCTCTGTAACTGGGCCCTCCTCTCTGGCATTAAATGATAGTCTTTAGCTTCATCAAGCAGATCCCTGTACACAAACAAACCACATTCAAATACTTACCGGTAAAATCAAAATCTTCGAAGAGATGAATATATAATACTGGTATTATGATTGGTATGTGTACAATGACATCAATTCCAAAATTTAACCTATTCACCCCTAATTCCCTGTAAACAGGTCCACAATCAACATTGATAACAATGGGTTTGGGCTAAACCATGGTGGTGAAAGGGTTAAGGTCTTGACATATATGCATTTAGGAAACAATGAGTAGCAGCTCAATTGTTTATCGTTAACTGGTAAACTCTGTGTGATTGTGTACATCATTATCACAGTGTGAAAATATTTGTATTCATGAATCCTGGTTGACAAGTACAAGATACCATAGAGGGCTTACACATATTCCAGTGCTGCAAAGACAAATTATTTAAAGGCCGGTGTCGGGTGTCAGATTGACTGGCTCACTAGATTAGAATTTCAATGGAAAACAAAACGCTATGACACCTCCATAAACCTCAGACAGACTAGAACAAACTTGATCCAGGGGATCAGGTCCCTGGCCTTTAAGGTATTAACACAGTCCCTCAAACCAGGTGTGTAAGTGCTGTGATGCATATTACATGCCATGCAAAAGAAAGTTTAAAATTTTTACTCAGTCTTTTCTGGAAGACAATGTATAACATTCTCTTACACAATTAAGAATAAACTCTGCGGCATTACCTGCACTCGTGGCAAGTCCTGACCAACTCTTCGGTGGATATTCTGTCTGTTAGGATCTGAGGTTTGATCAGCGGCAGCCTCACTTTGGCCAGCAACTCCGGCATGTGAACCGACCGGAGTTCAGGGTCTCGCTTCACCCATGCTATGACAGCTTCAAAGACCTGGCAGGTTTTACGACACAATTCCAGCAATGTGAGATAGGGCTGGTTTTGTATGTGTACAGGCATGCTTATACATGTATGTGTGTATGTGCAGGCGTCTGTATGTGTCTGAATAGTCGCCTAGGCTATGATATGCTTCATTATGAATTATTTCTAGCAACCCAAACCCTGTAAGGTTCACAAGTCTATGGGCCAAGGTGTTCACCCCATGATCTACACAACAGTCTACAATTAGCGTGATATTTAGTTATTCAATTTATTATGTTTTGATACCTATATGCCAACAGACTTGGAGCAAGTCTAGGCAACAGAGGGAAAGCCCCGAGTTCAAGAGGCTGGCAAAGAAGGGATCATGGAAGTGAATTTGCATGCAAGCAGACAAAGAATCAACGCATAAACATTCAGTTCTGTTCCTGACTCTTGTGATCAGCATTTGCCCGAACAAAAGAAAACACATTTTTCCACGGCTCTGTTTGAATTAACAAGACACATTCTTGTCAGCTTTGATCAAGTACACTAAGAAACCAATGTAAAAACACTACTTCCAAAACAATAGTAATTACTTCTACTTTTTGTTTCATTGTTTTTTGCATAGTGTCCTTTTAAGTCAGACCCTCTTTTGTCGAGTTTCTCTTCAAATGTAGCTAAAAAGCAAGCACAAGAGACTGTGCACAAAAAAAGTGCTTGCACTGCGGTGAAAGCCATTGGAAAAATAGACACTGAAAATAAGATCTGTCTATATTTTCAAATACCTGGTTTGACCATACATCTAAATCTCATGTCACTCTTTTAACATATACCCTTTTCACTCAAGAACCCAGAATTATATGCAACACCTTGATTGACTGTATTCTCCACTTTGTGTTTCTTTCACACAATGTTCAAAATGACAAAATATCAGCAAGGTACATGTGACTGGATAGTTTCAGATCAATAGATGACATGCAAAAGAAGCATTGTGAGTGGTATGTCTGCGAATGATGAAAGCAGCTTGGTATTTCAGGCTGTGTACTATAAAAGTGTAAATGTAGCTCATATGTCAAAGGTCACAGGTCAAAGGTTGGTGACATCAAATCAACGGTCACAGGTTAGTAATATCATGTCACAGAATATTTTTAAACGATAACAGTGCAGTGAAAAATTATAATTTGGTCAATGGTACCTGTTCCTCGCCCTTGACATTCAGATCGTCGCTTGATATGATTGGAAGGAGTTGCTCCTTGGATAGGCTGAGGAATTCGTCTGACTTGGACACGTCGACAAATCTCTTGTGTAGGTACTTTGTGGCGGATTCATTGAGATTGGAGCACATCATGGTGTCGGCGAAGTCCCTGATGCCGAGGCAGTTACTAGGATTCAACCTGGAGATTGTCACAAACAGATACCAAAGTTTTCAAACCACAGTGTCCTTTGATCGTCCCGGAAATTAATTATCTTGGTACCAGTTACCACAGTTGTTACTTTGATATTGATTCATAGGCCAATGTGAGGTGGTTGGGCGCTGCTACGCACGTTTCTCTGGATAGTTTCAAGTGTGGGGTTCAAAGGTTAAACTTGGAAAATACAGAAATTGAAATCTCACTTCAGTTGAATTTACTTTTTGTAATTATGTTTGTAGCTCACATAATATAGATGGGTGACTTTGGAGAGTTGTTATTAGATGGCTCTCGGCAACATGACTGTAAAGGGGGATATTTTTGACATGGAGCGACATCTGTTTACCATGTGTATGCCCTTTGCACGCTTACTTTTCAAAATGAGTGCACTTTCGTGATGAATCTGTCAAAACAGTTTCATTCTGTCTTTTATCATGTTAGGCATCCGCCAGTTTGGGATTAAAATTCACAGGATCTGTCTGTCTTTCAGGCTCAAATGTGAGAAAAAACTATGGAAACTCTGTACGCTGGTTTCTGCTGTATGAACAATCCAGATTGTACATGGGACAAGAAGTAATTATACATAAATTAGACCCACGGTATATTGTATTGTTTTGCAAAACTACATTTGTTGATTAATCCATTCATTCATTCTCTTGGAAGGATTGGTAGAGTAAGGTAGGGATGATAGTGTTACTTACATGTAATATTTGAACTATTTTGAAAGGATCTAGAGCAGATAGTCTGATGCCATCACTGGTGTGCTGTAGTATAATTTACGCTAGAATGCGTCTCGAAAGTGAAGGACTTAAAGTTAAACTCTCACACTTTCCTCAAAGAACCTTTCAACCATTCTCTTGCCAAATCAACAATAAAAATTGGGGGTCACCATGCAAAGTTTGGAACTAGCAAAAGAAATTACCCGACATTTTGCAATATTTGAAATTCAAAATGGCTGCCATCGCTGTGTTAACTCTATGGGGGAAAAATAAAATTTTGGATTTTCGAAAGGGTAAGATCGTCAAAATGTTTATTTTCCAAGAGCTTTAAAATAAGCCCCCACAAGTGGTAGATTAGAAAACAACTTTAGACATTTGAGAGTCCAAATATCTGTCCCCGACACGCGTTCTACCTTAAAGTAGAGTGCACTGCAGGGGACAGATATTCAGACAATAATTCTTTTCTGATATACCACATGTGATGCTTTATTTTAAAGCTCTTGGAGTAAGAAAATTTTCGCCTTCTCACTTTTTTTCTCAAAATTGAAAATTTTATTTTTCCCTGTAAAGTTAACGGAATTTCAAATATGGGTAAACTTCAGGTAATTTGTTACTCTAGTACCAAACATTGCATTGGTGCCCCCGATTTTATTCATGGTTTGGTAAGAGTATGGTTGAAAGTTTCATTCAGGAAAGTTTGAGGAACAGTTTAAGTCTTTTACTTTCAAGGCGCATACTGTTTCCAGAAAGTTCTCTTTGATGCTAAGTTTAACATTATATCTATAACGTATTACACTATATGCTAGTTTTGGGCTGAACAAAGACCTTTCCAGAAATCCTACATTGACTAAATCAGAGTTTATAATTGTCATCAAAGTGAGCGGCGGTTTGCACCAAAATGCAAACCATCAGGAATAAAGAAGAAACACATGGCAATGACATTGCTAAGTATGGTGATTTGTTTATGTTTCTCTGTACCTAGCCATGGTGTGTTGTGTAACTGAGAGCATGTAGCTCATCAAATGTAAACAAGACTACATCCAGCCCTGCTGTGTTAATGTATTAAAATCGCTGATACACATCGATTCAACGCCTTGGCCAATCAAGTTTTGCAGCTTGAAAGATTTTGATTGCAAAAGAAATGTATAACAGATTTGCTTGAAAGATTTTGATTGTAAAAGAAATGTATAACAGATTTGATTATCTCCAGTGTCCATTACCTTTCCTTGAGAAACTCACAGCAGGCTTCTTTGATGACCTGTAGTTGTAGGAAACTAGCTCCGATCAGTAACGACTGAACATTGTTTACATCCATCTCAACCCGACCATTGTATGCATAATTGACAAACGCCTCCAACACACTGCCCAGAGAAAAAAAAATGTTTTGTAAGCGATGGTCTCCACCAAGCAAACTACATGGGTACACCAACAATGCAGGATTTAAAGTTGACCAGCAGGTCAAGGGTCAAAGGTCAACTAAGGTCCCTCACCCATGGAACTGCGCCATTACTATTTCTATAAGATTGCAAGTATACGTTTAGCCCTGCGTACGATGCTGTGTGTTCCGCTACAGCTAATCGCCCCGCTCACCACAGCCCTGCAAAGACCCGTACGTAGGGTCGGTGACTTCAAATCAATTTTGGGACTTGACGTAAAAAGCCAAATTACTGCCGAAATTCAGCGTTCTTGGGCCCAAGTCGTATCCCTGCCTACCTCAGCTACTCGATCGCTTCCAAAAATGCCAGTCTTTTATTCACTTCTCGTAAATAACCGTCGATGTCGGCAACTCTCTCGCTAGCCCTGCGTACGATGCTGTGTGTTAGCTGTAGCGGCCAACACACAGCATCGTACGCAGGGCTAGTATATGTTGAGTTTTGTTGGATGATTCTTATGCTAAAATGTGCCTCTGGGACAGATATTCTGACTCTCAAATTTTAACAATAATTTTTTTTTTTGGTCTATTGTGGCTGCTCATTTTGAAGCTTAAAATAGTTATCAACAGCTTATTTTTGTGAAAATCGAAATTTAATTTTCCCTGATAGAGTTACCATATTAACTGAGCAGCCATTTTTTATTTCATATATTGCCAAATTGTAAGGTAATTTGTTGCCATAGCAACAACATTTGAAAGGTGACCCCCGATTTTTATTCTTGACTTTGAACGAGAATAATTGAAAGTTTCATGGGACAAAGTGCTGGCACACACTTAAGTTTTTCAGTTTCAAAGCATGAACTACTTCCCTTAACTATTTTTATGAATAGTTTCAATTGACAATGAATCATTATCATATGAAATGCCAAATAAATCTATAGTCTCTTTAATACGCTTTGTATTTAAATTAATGCACAATTATGTCTAAAATTAAACATTACATTACTGAAAGAAAAAGGGTGTAATTTTAATTTTTATACAGTGTGCCTGTTTACCTTATACTTTTTTCTGATGAAACAATTGCAAATGTAATATATCAAATCTACTTTTCCGTCACTGTAGTTCATTGAGGAATTCAAACACAGAACGAAAGTAGCACTGAAAATCGGTGATCTCATTCCACCTTAACAATTTGTCTGAAAAAAATATGATCTCATAAAATTGCGATAATAAGTTCTGTAAACACCTGCCATCTCATCGGCTGATCCATAGCGCCTCCACCAATAGAGGCTTTCTAAATGTTGAAGTAAAGTGTGCATGGTGACAAGCAATACATAATTGACTTTTGGAACTGCACAGTAAATAAAAGTCGCTGTTTTTTACTAATTAAGTGACTGTGATTGGCACACCCACTTCCTCGTTTCAAGATTGATTCCCTGATCAAGTGATCTTTCATCTTGGTAACAAATACAATGACTGAGCAACTTACCTTGGTTCAATCCCTTTCATCGCAATCTCATCTTGTTTACATTCCATCATATCGTGCGTGAACATCGCATGGAAGTATGGTATTGATGCAGCTAGCACAATGCGGTGGGCAGTGAATTTTTTGTCTCCGACCTTTGGATAAACATGTAAAAGATGTCATTTAAATGCCAACTTCTGGTAAATGGCTTGAGTTTGGTGCTGTTGTGTCTAACTAGAATATGGCCTACAGTACCAAGCCATATGTATACCTCCCTCTAGTTATTACAGATCCTTGTAGAGGGGATGCCGAAGGAGTCAAACACTAGCTAGATTTTATAAGTGTATTCTTGCACATAAAAAATAGCACTGTTTGAGCAGCTTTTTTTTGTACTACAGATTACATGATATTGAGCTATTGCCTTGAAAAACCTGGGAATTTTTTTTTCTTCATTCGATTTGAAAATTCTCTATAGCTTTTGAGTTAGGCACGCAGTCTGTTAAAATATTTCTCAGCAAAACTGTATAATATAGTGGTGATTTGCTTTTGCGAAAAGTAGTTTAATGAGATGGTCATCCTACATGTAATTTATGCTTGAAGGAAAATGCAAGAGTACATGTATTTCATTTACACACTACAAGTATTTAGGATGTAGGTGTTTCCAAATAGCGCTGATGCAAATGACATCATTTTTCCCCTCATTAATATACATAAATAAGTATTTGTCCACAATTTCGGCATAAACGACGCAAATAAAAACTGTGTTACTATGGCTAGTAAAAGTCACACTAATTCGTATGAATTTATGGCTCAGACTACAAGCTGCAACAACAGCCGTGCAGGCAGCAACAAATTAGTCTGAATTTCAGGAAGAGTTGTCTGACGTCGCATATGTGCAGAGCTCTATATCTATCTAGTAACAAACTTGAAATCGCGATCAACGCTATTTGAGTTTGCTGAGTTGACTGCTGTAAAGTATTTTAAAACTTGGTTGCCCTTAATTGCTTTGCCATGATGTAACAAGTACTACCATATGCTCATAAATGTATAACACCCTGAGTTTATTTATGATTTTATGTGACACCCTGAGTCATTTATAAAAGAGGAAAGACAAAAAGTCATGTTTTTTTTCTATAACACATGGCCAGCATTTTGAATTAGTGCTAGATATGGTAAAGAACACGAAAAGAATATCAGTGTTGCGGCCAGAAATTTTAAATCAGGGGACACAGTGTCCCACTATTGTTTATTTTGAGGGACATTTTGCCCATTTTGGGGACAACAAGAAGCAGTTGTCAATAAAATTTTACATTATTTTGTAACAAATTAGTTTCACACAAAACAGTAAAGTTATCCTGACTGCATTGCCATGCTTGAATTTCAGGCAAGTATACTGTATCTGCCACCAATCAGAGCTCAGTTAGACCACAAGCAAGTTATGATATCAAGTACTTTTAATCATAGCTCCGAAAGTATGTAAATATAGGCCTAAAAATAATCATGCAAAACAAAGGTCATTGTCAATAACAGATATTACTTTCAGACTACACCTAACTCAGTTGACTCATGAGTGTGCCCGAGATGGCCCGCAGTACACGAGAATGCAGGACAATGGGTTCCATTTTAGGGACATTGTCGCAAGGTCGCGTCCTGGATGCAACACCGAGAATATCTTATTTGTTCTTGTTAATGTTGTGTTTTTAAGGCAAATAATTATTATTTTGATACCATTTTTTTTTAATTTACACTTTTTATTATTTTGTTGTTAATATTTGTTATTTCAATGTAATAGTTATGATTACATGTAAAAAACTTTGCTTCTTGAAATATTACTATTTCCTCAGTGGAACAAAAAAAAACCATCTCCTCAGTGGAAACATCAGGATATGTAGCTGCAGTACAGTAGCTCGAGGTTTTGCCTGGGTATTTGGCTGATTTGGGTTGGACGGCAATTTGCCATCCGACCCAAATACCCAGGCAAAACCTCGAGCTACTGTACTGCAGCTACAGGATATGTTGTGGCATATGTTTACGAACAACAATTTTTGGCTGATATGCTACTGGAACCATGGAGGATGCTCTAACTTAAAATGGCAAGATCTCGACCATATTAATAATTGCGGTTATGTACTAATTTACAGTGACCTAACATAAAGTGTATTTATTTACTGTGACGCTAATCGTTTGCAATTTCTTATCAGCTCCCTGTCAGCACCCATTGCTATCCACTTACCGCACGGATATACAAGTTTTTGGACGCTGAAAAGGGGTGACACAAAAAGTCGCGTGGTGCATTGGTTAGTGGCATGGTGTGGTTTTGTTTTGCTACCGTAATATAAATATTTGACTCTGGTGTACCCTGCGGCCTCATTGTGTATCGTGCGATGACGAATATACGAAACTATTTTCCCCAGCAAGTTGAGTATGCGTGTATAGCAGACTAATTTTGTACCAATCATCTAATAACTTGAACGAAAATTATCCTAAATTGAAATAATTTCCGCACAGTTCCGGATTTCCGATGAAAGTGCGTATTCAACAAGGTTGTGATATTTGAACTGCACAGTGCAGAGCACTGTGTGGTAATAAAAATCTGCGCAACGTCGCAGTCAAAGTATGGTCTTTTACACTATTGTATACCGACATTTACCTTCAGAGTAACGTCACATAATTTCCCTTGTCTTCTAATCGATTCCATTATGGGGTAGCCGAGGAGTGGGAGGTCATTCTTTTGAAAGACGACGACGTCCTCCATCACAGTCGTTGTACTTGCGGCCAACACTGAAGTAGCCATCTTGGCCGCTGTGTGTTGAACATACAGCCTGAGCTGCCGAGAGGATTGCTGGAATACTCTTACCGTTGAGGGCGTAACATTATCGAACTCCGAGAGGATTAGCTTTAAACAATATTGAAGACATTGAAGAAAAAAATTATTTGAAAAAACTCCAAAGGAGACTCGTAAATTGGCCAGCTTATCAAAGAATTTCATTGCGAATTTTGACGATAACTGAAGTGATTATCACTATCGCCATCTTAATTTCAAAGTCCACAAAAAGAGTATCCTAATGGTTTATGGGGATCATGGTGAATAACTGAAGTCACCAAAGACTTACAAGAGTTAATTTACCAAGGTCAAGCATAATCTTCTTAGTGAAGTTATGTGGTACAATGAAAACATAAATAATGCGGAAATTGTCCTCTTCTATGAAAAATGGTCAAAGAGTAGAATTCTAAAGGCACATGAGCTGCAACTTTTGACATTATCTTTATGATTTTATATTTAGGATAAAATTAGTTCATAGAAATGTTCTTACTCAGAGATGTTTACTCAAGAATAATTATTGACTGAGTGGACACTGCATGGGGAGGTATCGGTAAGACAAATAATAAATGGATGTCACACCCAAATATGGCCGCTTCCATACACCTATCACAGGTCGATTAGGCATTATATTTGTGATGATTTTTCCTATTATTATCATAACAAATGATTATGAATATTAATATATCATTAATATGAATGTTACAGAATATTAAATTTTTTTTACAAACAATGTCGTCTACTTTGTGTAAATGCCGTCTGGAAACTGCATTGTTGTGATAATTATGATTATTAATAAATTACGATTATGATTGATTAAATCATATTTTACACATTGTAATCTGCTTATGTGAACAACCCTCTGGAAACCCTTATATAGTTTCACAATCTATGCCAAAATATACAAGTGACACCATTGCCCAGGTTCAGTCTAATTAGAATGAAGGCAGGAATTCTTTTTAGAATAAGAAATTTTGTACCACAAAATGTATTAGTATTACTTTATAAATCATTTATACAACCATACATTACATATGGTTTAGAAATATGGGGAAATACGTATTCATCCTATTTAAATTCCATTCTTATCACGCAGAAAATGTGTATGCGAACAATAACTTTTTCTGGATTAAGAACGCCGTCATTACCTTTATTTTTTAAATTACGCATCTTAGATGTTTATAAGCTTTACAAGCTGCTTGTTGGTAATTTTGTATTTGATTTATATCATCAAAATGTACCACATCCCATGATAGACTATTTCCAAGTTGTGGATCATTGTTATGACACCCGTCAAAAAGTAGGGATGAATTTAACATTGCCGAAAATGTACACATGTAAAGGTCAATCGGCAATTTCGTATACGGGTGCTCAATTATGGAACTCGTTGCCTAATGTAATTAAAGCTCATACTTCCAGGCATAGCTTTACAAAAGCACTGAGAGAGTATCTGTTACAGGAATACCTACAGTGAACTAGTTAAATCATAATAGTCGTCACATCATTGTGTAAGAATTTTCAGGAATACCTCGCTCTGATATCGAACTTGTATCATATAAATATAAAATAATGTTTGTAGAACTCTTTGTATAACAGCGTACGTGTTAACCTAACTAATTTAAATTTTGTAAATGGGCCAGGCTCGACTAGCGAACAGCTATATTTTCTGGCTCCACATTACCACTGAAATGTAAATTTTGTATTTGCTTGTTATGACTTGTGAAGTGTACTACTACTTTTCATGGTAATAAACCAAACCAAACCAAGAGTTACCATTGCCCAGGTTCAGTCTACGGCGAGAGATACTACACAGTGCTCATTATATACACTGTGTAGAAATTCTGTAAATGATCAAAATAGGAAGATATTTCACGAAGGCCTACTCACAGGAAGCATATGCTAAAAATTCCATATTTGTGGCCAAGAAAAAACACTGGAACATATCTTATTGAGTATAAATATGTAAAAGAAATCTGCACTGGCAGAAACATATTTCTTTCTTTATCAGAAAAAACACCATATTGATAACGATTCGAATATTAAAAGATTAGCAATTGCAGGAATTGAAAAGGATAATAATGCAACATCTGACATTATATACTGTATTACTTCCTTTGTAAAATACAGTTGGGAATATTCGAAATTCAGCTACTCTGGATGGGATTAAAGTTACCCTCCAATCCTATGTTAAGCAATTTAAATGTTATCTTTCTTCATGGATGAATGCATTCTATTTCACTTATAAGATGATGAACAAAGTTTTCAAGCCTTATAAGACTTGAAGGAGAAGGATGCGTCCCGAACACATTTATATGTTTCTTTACTTTGATGTTTCTCTTTTCTTTTTAGTAAAATGATTGATTTTTTTCGGACAAGTTGTTTTGTAATTTTGTTCATTCGCTCGATACATTCAGTTATGTTGATTGGGTTTTTTCGCCACTTTGTTGGAATAAATTCATCGTAAAAGGTCAGTTTCAAATTTGTGTGAAGTGAACATAATCATGCATTTCTTGTAAAAAGTTAGTTTATGAAACTTGAAAGAATGCCGTTGAGTAAAAATCTATAAATGATTATATTTTCTATCAGACTCATTTACATTCAATCGTTGATTTGCAACTTACTGCGAGAGGGCGCTCTTACAAGTATAGGTGACACAAGCACAAAAAAAGTATATGTGAAAGAGTCCATTGACATTGTTCGACAAGTGCTAAAGTGGACTACTGCATTATACCTGGCTTTTGTCTTCTCAATCAGAAGCAAAAAAAACTATCACTATTTTTTATCAAGCATATCAAAATAATCCCGTTTGACAATTTTGAAACAAAGTTTTGTATAAAATAGACAAACTTTTAAAGATATCGGCGCTCATATTTATATACGCGATTTTCTGTGTTTTGTAGACCTACGTATTTCACGTACGTACATACCTATTTATCATGTATCCATCATGCCTTCGATGCCATGTAGAGATATTGTCGATGTCCCAGTCAAAGAGGGACGTAACTCCTATACTTTAACACAGGAGATACGTCCATCTTGCACTTGGCCATCGCGTTCTTTTCTTATGTAACCTCGAAAGTCGTCTGGTATTATGGATGCGAAAATCGCACATTGACAGTTTATAAGGTTTGAAAGTAAAAAAATGTTGCACGAATCACAGTCGCCTGTTTTCTAAAATTCCGCTCTGCACTTACACGCCCCATAGACGTGACACGTGTACATATGCCTTCTCAGGCGTGTACACACGTACGTCGTCTATTGGGCGCGTAGGCGCAGAGTGAAAGTTTAGAAAACTGGTGACTGTGCACGAATTATCCTCCGGAGAGGACAAAATCAGTCATCGAAATTTTACTTTTATTTATGCTTTTATTTCAATACCTGCATGAGATGCAAATAAACCAAACTGTTTTCAACAAAGATATTGACAAAGTTGTAACTACAAGAACGCGATAATGACAACAAACTGCCAAGACGGATTGCTCGGCTGACATATCGGTAGCTACTTAAGAGGTTTCAGAAAATTATCAATCAAAAACTACGGGGACATTTTCTTAATTTATCTGGCATTACCTGGTGCCAGATATAAATGAACTACAAAGTTAATGAAACAGTTTTGCATATAAAGGGCTACAGTCGGAGTTGTGCGGGTAGAATGTCATATAAAATATATCAAGTACTCTCTATATATCGATAAAAATATCTAACGTCAATAACTCAGAACATGAGGATCTTTCTAACTTACTCGATAACATTGTGATACATGTACATGTGATAAAAAATTGTCATAGGTTTCTCCACAGACAAATAGAAAAACAGACTAGCAACGCGGCATGCCTTTTGTTCCATGGTCGTCTCGGTAGACTATGGCCTTTTCATATTAAAATGAGCTTCAAAATTGTTAAACTTTTTGGACACTTTGTTTGTGGTTGATAATTGCACGAGATTATGCGAAAAATACGACGAGATGGCATCGTGCTGCCAGTCGCGTAGCAACCATAGTTACTTTGTGAGCTCTCAGGGCAGAAACACTGCTTCACGCCAATCAAAACAAACCACGTCAGCAGTTTCACAAACATGTCCTTCCTTGACGAACGTGTAAAAGACTGTATGACTGACCGTAAACCATTGAGTAAAACCAGACAGTATCGATAAAAGACTTTCAAATTTGGTTCAAACACACTCATTATATATTCATAAAAATATGAGAGGATTTTTCAAAATGGTAAAACTCACTTTCCTGAAGCTCAAAACACTCCCATTTTCGCCAGCACGCCAATTCCGCTCAGCACCACACAACAACAACAACACACACTTTGCCGAACATACTTTCGCTTAACAATTGGCGAAAATGCGAAAATTACCGAAGGATGCATGGTCGGCACTCTTCGGAAAAGAGAGGCGAGAGCTACCCGAGGCGAGGCGAACATGGATGGGTTACGTAACCGCTTCACGCCTTGAACAATACCCGTTGCTAGTCTGTTCCTCTATTTGTCTGTGGTTTCTCCAAGCCACGACCGATCAGTGAATGTAACTTTTTTGTTTTGGATTTTGTTTTTGAAAAAGATAAATTTATTTCAACATAGTAGCAAATAAAACAAATCTACATAACTGTGAATGCGTTAAAATTACGATGCAACTTGTCTGAAATGCAACTTTCTTTTGACAGCGCCCCCTAGCGGTCATCGCAGTGCATTACTGTAATTGAAGTCTCCAGGTGAGGAGGACCGCCAGTAAGAATATTCTAAACTCCATGGGACTTCAAGGGTGTCCCCTTAGTGATGACTCCCTCCCGTCCTTGTCTTTGACCACCCCCTCAAAGGACCTCAGGGTCCATTACTGGGCATACGATGTGTGATCACTTAGCCTCTCCTTCCCCAATCCTCTTTCTTCCCTTGGACAGTCGGTTTCTCGACACCTGGTATGTAAATTCCTAAATTCAATCTATAATAAAATATGTATTTCAAAATTATACCTCTATAAAACCGGAGTTGTTTTCAAAAGAATATAATGTCGGCAAGGTTCAAATAAAATTTTCAAAGTAGTACTTTTCGTTGAGTTGGATATTTAAAAAAAGCGAAAGTAGTGAGTCAGATATCGCTGATGGAGTTTCTGGGAGGGAAATTTGAAAAGCTGCCCGGTGCAATCTTCACAGTCCGACAACTTCGCTTACAAAGCCATGCGGACCGGGCAATGGCAGTCTCAATACGCAGTTTATGCTGTTACCAAATGTATGTTCGCTGGACTTCTTCAGTGGACGTGATGATGAGCATGGGTCCATGGACTGTGTAGTGTCTGTAATTGGCTCAGTGTCAGACTAGCAAGTACTATAATGATTTACTACTTCTTAAAATTCTCAAAACTCGATACGATTCGTCCACAGTTACGCCCTTTGCGGGTTAGGGTTGAAGGTTTTGGTCAAATGATGGTGGTTTCGTGGCCTGCGGTGAGGGAGGTGGATACTCCCAATATTTTCATGCAGGGATGTGTCGCCCAAGTTCAAAACTCATTTACATTCAAAAATGTATCCAGAGTATTGTTAGAGATTTTCTTGAGATGCTTTGGGATTTTTTTACCCATTGCATGCCAAGGTTTCTCTTAAACATGGCGACCTGTCTCATGTTCTGGACCCATGTTCAGGGTTGTTGTTTTGTTTTGGTTTGTTTTTGGGGGGGGATGAAAATTCGACCCACGTTTAGGGATTTTGTAAAATGTGACCCATTCGGGTAACACATACCCATACACATTTACATAGGTCAATTCTAAATCTCTCAAATCATCAGGAGTGGATGGCGAAGGCATTACCATACCATCACACATTTATTAATGATAGTCATATTTCATATCTGTCATATTAATATTATTTTCTCTGTATTCTGTGCAGATGAAATCACCGAGATGACTGTGAGCTAAGCTATTTTGCGTATCATGTCACCACAGGCTAATTAGATATTATTTGTGTTGATTTTTCCAGTTATGATCAAAAATTAATTATGAATATTGATAAATTATTAATATGAATGTTAAAGAATTATAAAATCTTGCTTTTCTACAAACAATGTCTATTTTGTGTAAATACCTTCTGGAAACCCCATTGTTGTTATAATTATGATTATAATAAATTATGATTATGATTGATAAATCACATTTTACACATTGTAATTCTGCTTATGTAAACAACCCTCTGGAAACCCTTATTTAGTTCATAATCTATGCAAAAATATACATGTGACACCATTACCCGTGTTCAGTCTACGGCAAAAGTTACCACACAGGGTATATACACTGTGTAGTATCAACACAAATGTCTAATTAGCCTGTGGCTTTTGTAGACTGGATAACTTGGTCAGAGAACAGTGCGATATGAAGTCATGATGCTTGAAATACGAAAAAATCCATCACCGATCCCAATCAGTGTCAGTGTGTGATCCCCCGGGGCCAGGCTATCAGAAATTCTCTCTGTCAGGGTTACCCTGTACTTCCATTCTGAATTAATCCGGATGCTCTTTCTCACATCCCTATCTATGAAGGCATCGGCTGATCCGCAGTCAGGCCCACCCCACACAGCAACAGAGACAGTGCAGTTGAGGCTTAGAAAAGGCGGTATACTAAAAGGGAAGGTTATGGAGCTATTCGCCTTGTTTGTTGTCCAGAATCGCTTTAAGTCTGTCCTGTTTTGGTTTTCAGCGTCAGAGCTACCAATATTCCAGTCGACGTAATTGATGGGCGTCAATTGGTTCTGTGCAAGACGTTGACGTTGCCGATCATTTTGGGGTCGATGCTTTTGTCTTGTCTTTAAGGTTGTCCAACATTTTGGTTTCAGTATCGTCATTTTGCTGAAAATTGGTTTAAGTCGCCCAACCCTCGGTGAAGCAGCATATAGTTTCTTCATGTCCTCAAGCGAATGCAATGCACTGGTATTTATCAACTTATTCAACACGCGTTTAAATAATTCCACGAGAGCCACGCCCGCCATCGTGTGGTACTTAATAGTCGGGTGATTGTTACTCCGGCTTATGATCAAATCAGTAATATTACCATATTTCACCAAATCACACAATGCATCTGGCATACTAATCGATGGTACATTGTAATATTCGCTGAGTGGCCGGCTGCCAACTATTTCATTGCTCTCACACGATTTTTTGTACATTTCGACGCCAAAGAGAAAGTTTACGTAAATTAATTGGGGCGAGTTTGGCAAATCTAATATGACGCGGGTGAATTCTTCCTGTGCCCATGGTCCCAGACCTTTGTGGAAGTCATTCGCTGCATATTCCCAAAGAACGATATCCAGCTTGGTTATATTAACGAGCGCGCCAAAACAATAGGTAGCAAACCTACTATCGGTAGCACCAATCGCCCCGTTGTGAATCTCTACCGGTACGCCTAGGGCAGATTCTATCGTTTCTGCAAACACATTTGCATAAATATACACACCAGCAGAGATTGAGCCGCCTGCAACCCCAATGTGCAGCGCCCTCTTCTTTGTCACCGCATCGATGACTACCCGGCTTAAATCGGATGTTGAAGTCCGATGCTTCAAGGCCCTGGTTACCATCAGAGAGGTCATTCCAAGTTCTTTTTTCCACGTGGTCAAGTTTCTGAGGATCTTCGATAGTCCAGTTTTCAATAAGTCCAAATCATTGCCTGACTCTTCTGACGTTTTTTGGCCCCTGGAGTGAGGTGAAGCGGGAATATCCGTGTTGCCTGCGTATCTCGGATATGTCGATTTCTTTGACTGTCCACTGAAGTATATGACACTGACAAACACCAGAAACAATACCAGTAAAAACGTTATTTTCTGTCTGTATGTCTCGCCACAATTTAGCGACAACATGGCTAAAGTTTCTGTGAAAGACAAAAACAAAAACAAAAAAGATTGTGAGAAGATCACTTCGACTGCACTGACTACGTTTGGAAGTTTTCAATCGAATGAGCAGAAAACGATTTAACAACTTGGGCAAATATGACGGTATGTAAATCGCTGGTTGTTATCAATCAGTAATGCAATATGAAATGACACTATGACGACAAGCAAATACAATGCAATGCTGCAGCTATTAAAATCATTCCGTTTAAAATTTTCGCCCATTCGCTAAAGATATTTAAAAGTTTTATTGGTTACAGTGTAGTGACATTTCCCGATATACAGCAGAAAATGCTTCCATGCAAATGAGTTTTGTGAAAGACTAATATGACATAATACTGGCACTAGATTGCAGAATAGCAAACGGAAAGGTAGAGAAGAATTGTATTTCTTAGGAACTTCAATGGTACATCAGCTAACACTAGGTTATTGCATCCTCCCTGTGGTAGAGAACATATGTGTGTCTGGGCGGGGGTGGGGGCGCTGTAATAGTGAGCAACTACAAATGTTCACATCTCTCAGGCAGTGCTAAATTGTAAGTACTACAAACTAACATGGGTCCATTATTCCACAACCGTGCCACATTTTTGTCGCCTAGTGGTATGTGTTTGTCAGGTGAGAACATATTCTGCAATGCATCTGCGTAGATTTTAACCAGTGTTCTTGATTCACCATAAACGGGCCATACACTCATATCGTTTCAGCTGCAGCTGTCCAGTACATGTCAACAGAAAAGTGGCATACCGAAAATCGATTGACTGATTGATCGAAGGGCAGCCAGCGGTAGAAATGGCCAGTAAGGTGCGGAATTGTGTTTTATCGTTTTTAGAAAGTTTAGCTAGAAGTCTAGAAAGCTAAATTAGAATTGTCTAAATCTAAATCTGAACTCCAGCTAAATTAGGAAGTTTAGAACGCTATTTAGATCGGGCTAAATATCGTAATTATCGGATATATCGCCGGAAAAAAGTTTTGACTCGTCAGAGCCGATCTAAACTCCAGTTAAATTAGAAAGTTTAGAACGCTATTTAGATCGGGCTAAATATTGTAATTATCGGATATATCACAGGAAAAAGTTTGAACTCCTCAGAGCCGAGCTAAACTCCAGCTAAATTAGAAAGTTTAGAAAGCTATTTAGATCGGGCTAAATATCGTAATATCGGATATATATCACAGGAAAAAATTTGGACTCCTCAGAGCTAAATTAGAAAGTTTAGAACGCTATTTAGATCGGGCTAAATATCGTAATTATCGGATATATCACAGGAAAAAAGTTTAAACTCCTAAGAGCCGATCTAAACTCAAGCTAAATTGGAACGTTTAGAACGCTATTTAGATCGGGCTAAATATCGTAATTATCAAATATATCACCGGAAAAATAGCTTGGACTCCTCAGAGCCGATCTAAAGTCCAGCTAAATAAGAACATTTAGAACGCTATTTGGATCGGGCTAAATATCGTAATTTAGCTATGTTTATCTGTGTTTTATCGTGTTTAGCTTATTTTGCTCCCATTGACAATACACAGAGTTTAGAACAGGAACACGTCGATAGACAATTATTAAAAAAACATAGGGCCAGTGTCCCTGAAGCTACCATAGACATGGATACAAAATTAAGTATTTCCTGACTGTATGAAATTATCTCACTAAGGTCATCCTACGGACAAGTAAACTAAATATTAAAGCTGTCTGACCAGCGGTTTTGAAAGAACAAGCAACTCAACAGTTGACAGAGCTCTGTTGAGTTATGTAGAGAATAACCTTTTGTGACACATGTATTGATGAAGAAGGTGGATATCTTTGATTAACATTGTGAGTTCTGTTTAATAAGTTGAGACTGTACATACTCAGAGAAAGCACACTGAAGAGACAAAGGTTTGAAACTTAAGAAGTTCAAGGTCATCAAAAGCATTATAAGGAATCATGTTACACTTTCATTGCACTGTTTACACAGATTGCATAATTGCTATAAATAGCACATGAGGAATCTTTATACAGCCCAGCTTTACCATAAAAACCCTATCACTTTGACTTAATTGACCACTCTATTTTTTTCCTCAAAAAGTAATTTTATTTTATCCTTACCAAGTCAACCATAAATGGAAATTAGAACTTTCTCTATCTCTATCTCTATCTCTATTTACTATTTTGAGCAATTTCTTTTAGATAACATACAGGGCACAATAAATGACGGTTCAGAATATGTCAAAGTTGGGATTCAGGAAAGTTGCCTTTACATGTTTTAATCCTCCAAGATGGTAAGCATTTCACTATGAACTGTCAAAAAAAGTTGAACTTTCTGATAATTCCACACTAAAATTATTTTGGTTTTGATGATTTCCTAATTAATTCAATTATTTAAAATCATATTAATTATTTTTTTCTGGGTGAATTGATAGGGTTTATACAGTACAAGAATTACATACAATGTAAGTCAAACTTTGACCAAAAATGACAAAAAAATTCCTTAAAAATACACATTTGCATATTTCATCACAATTTGAACAAATCTAAGTTGGGTTATCCCTAGGGACCTGTATACCAAATAACAAAGCTGTCTGACCAGCGGTTATGAAGAAGAAGATTTTTTACCAAAAACACCTTTTTTGGCATTAATTTGCCTATTTTCAACAATATCAAAAAATTAAAAAAAAAACAGTTTCTCAAAATTATATTTTTCATCTACACAACAAATATCAAATCAGTAAGTACTGCGGTTCTCAAGATATTTGAGTGGACGGACGCCTCACAAACGGACATACATACATACATACATACATACATACATACATACAGACTGACGACGGACGCCGGACGGATACCCATCCCAATAGCTTCTATAGACTATAGTCTATAGTAGCTAAAAACATAGGGCCAGTGTCCCTGAAGCTACCATAGACATGGATACAAAATTAAGTATTTCCTGACTGTATGAAATTATCTCACTTAGGTCATCCTAGGGACCTGTAAACCAAATATTAAAGCTATCTGACAAGCGGTTTTGAAAAACAAGCGACCCAACAGTCAACAGAGCTCTGCTGTGTTATGTAGAGGATAACTTTTTGTGACACATGTATTGATGAAGAAGGTGGATATCTTTGATAGCTCATTTCAGGATGGCCTGACCAAAATGAGTAACTTTTGAGTAACAAAGATTTTGACCAAAAATGGCAAAAATTGACCCCAAACTACAAAAATTGAAGATTTCGTCAAATTCAAATACATCACACTTAGACAACCTCTAGAAACCTGTATACCAAATATCAAAGATATCAGATAGGTAGTTTTTGAGAAACGAATTGTAGCAGAAGCACAACAAATGCATAATTCTATTAATTGTCTCAAATTGAAACACTGGGGACATGTAAAACAACAGCAAAAGTGTGAGTTAAAATAATCAAATAAGGGCATTAGTGAAATGGGATATATAATGAATTCAGATGTTATAAAAAATGTTGTGACCAAAGGGTGCGTAGGAAAGAAAAGATGTTATAGCACGCCGGCATTGAAAGATGGTATTATAAAAATGTTGTACCCGAAGGGCACGACGAAAACTAAAGACATTATAAAAATAGGGTGCGCCGAAAATGTTAAAATGTTAAGTGAAGACTTAGAGCGTGGAGGTAGAGAAAGAAACAATGAACCTTCTTTCTTTCTCCCCTCCCCCCCCCCCATGCTTAGAGTAACTGTCTGTGCATCATTTTTACTTCATACCCGCTAGCAATCTTGTATATTTTCTCTGCCAAGGCAACCTCTCGGAATTTTGTTTTCCCCGAAATCTTCAGTCCCCCTCGGATATCAAATGGTTTACCCCTTTGCTGCTTTGCTTATTCATTACACGCACGTGTCGCTTACGTATCTGCACAGTAAATAATAAGTCTGCCGAGGCAGTAAACTGACCGCGCGCATCAAGTTACTGTGCAATGCTACTGCTGCAACTATTATTTGAGAGTCTGTACAATAACTGTGTGAATTTGGCATAAATACTTATTATCTTCTAGGATTCGAGCGTTGTAGGGTACTTTTGTAAGTATACAATAATGACAAATATTTAATTTTATAAACAGTATTCATAATTATAAACTTATTAATTTTTTTCACACTCTTGCTATACTGATAATGCCTTGTGCCACTGTGATATTTCTTCGCTTCGGCTTCCGTGCGTCGGAGGCAAGGAGGCCAAAGTGAAGGGTCTAGGCTAGGTTTGGAAAGATAATAATTATGGCATTGCAGTCCAGCCCAACAACCCAAGGCAGCTGAAACCTCGAGGTTCGCTGCAGCTGGGAAGCGGCGTGACCGTTGTTGCTGAGAGGACGAGAGAACAGCAGGAAGTTTTTCAGTTGAGAGGGGTGAAAGATGAACTTTTCAAATCATAGTGGAAGGGTAATTACAAACAGTTATTATTTTTCCCTCTCGGTTTCACTATTTATCAAAATTCATTAGAACAAAATTTACAGTTCCTTGATCCTCAACAAAATGACTGTGGCCAATGAA